>NC_047073.1:1503696-1814831 GCF_902459465.1 Asterias rubens
CTCAGACTCAGGCAGTGATGAAGACTGACCCCCTAGAACTGCCAATAAATGTTTACAAAACAAAACACAAGTTTTCTTAGAATAACACTTCATCGAAAGTCTTCAGCAAAGAATAATAAAATAACTATTTTTTGTCTTTCAAGTTCACACTTACTAAAGGCCTACATAACAAAAACTGAAGGTAAAAAAAATTACTAAAAAAGGATTATCTAAAGGATTGACACCTTACATATATTCACTTTAAAATGGAACCTGCTTAGTTCAAAATGTTAAACCAATAACTATATTTCGTTTATCAATGTTTTCAAAGAGCAGTATCCGAAAAACAGCAATAGCTATTTGGATTTGTTAATATTTGAGTAAGAAATTACCTTGAGTGGGAAATTACCTCTTTCTCAAAAACTGCGTTACTTCAGACAGAGCCGTTTCTCACAATTTTTTATACTATTAACAGCTCTCCATTACTCTTTAACATGTACGTTTTTATGCCAACAATTATTTTGAGTAATTGCCAATAGTGTCCAGCGCCTTTAAACAGACATTGATTGCATTTCTTTCAATGTCATAGTTTATCGTCACTTTGCCCTTTTCATTCCACGAGGCAAAGTCCAGATTTCTTGTGTAAATTCTACGACAATGCAATCTTATGTTTGTATAATTTCAAAAATAATGTGTAAAATATTTTTGAATGGTAATAAGGTAAAATGTAAGGAAAAGGTTTGTATATATTTTGTAAAAATATCATACACGAGAATCATTGTAATAATATGATTATTATGTACCGACCCAATTTCAATTGTGTCTTACGTAATCGATTGATATAAGGGGTTTGTCATTAAAATTAATAATAACTATCTTTTCTTATAACGATTTATGTTTGGCCATCTCAAAGCACTTAATAACATGTTAAGACAAATTTGCCAAGTTTTTTTTTTATATTATGAGACAGATTTATACAGCACCTTTTTCAAGGTGCTGTTGCACAATCTGCAGCCAATCATGCCAGAAAATACAAGGGAAACCCCCTTCCTGTAACGTTAAATGTTTGCGTATCCTTTTATGTACATAACACAACACACGGGACCTACAGCTTTACGTCCCATCCGAATGGACGAAGCAATAATGGTTAGTATATTGCTTAAGGACACAAATGTCAAGAGCGGGACTTGAACCCACACTCAACCTTGAGTCCGGTGTGATTGACCACTCTGCCAAGACGCACCAAATTAAAACGATTTGAAAGTGAGTGTTCAGGTTCACAATGGACAAGCATTGTTGCATCAAGTGGTTATGAAATAAAAACTGTGCAAAGAGTCACTCTTTCATACAGGTCTTTTGACGGTAAGCAGTTGTAACTGTTATATTTGTATTCGTACAGACTAAGGTTTGATAATGCTTTTAACTTGGCCCAATTTCATCGAGCTGCTTAAGCAGAAAAGCACTTTGCATATGCCGACAATAAGGTTACCAGCCAATAATAACATTCCACATGTACCGAATTGTGACTGGTGTCCTACTTATGTTTGCTTAGAACAACATTTTTATGCACTACATGTATATAAAGCATCTGTGTGAAATTGGGCCCTTGGGTTTTGTGGCAAGTTTTTTTATGTTAAAAAATAACGTTTGTGGAAAATATTTGTACACAATTGTTTTCAATATCAGTTTAATTTTGAAGTCCAAATAAATACTTCACTATATAAGTAGACCTTCTCTTTACTGAATAATTTATTCCTTTTACCTCCCCATCACCGAAGTAAACATTTATTGTCTAAAAAGGTTTATCAAAACATTACATGAATAAATATATTAAATAGGATTTGACCTTTGCATGATGGATAACTAAGAGATGTTTGTAGTACACCAAAGAATTACTTCTTCAGAGCATACTGATCGAAACGCAAGTCATCAACTACTGGTTCTTTTCAGAACCAACAATACTTATACGAAATAATAAATATAACCACAGCTCAGTCTTGAAAAGTTGTGTTGTTACTGGTATGCTTACTCTCTGAATCAAGATAATGTACAGCAATTTGGAATTGGATGCAAAACTGCAGCAACTGGTACTAGTCTTTGAATTAAGATAAGGTACACTGGTTGAAAACCAGCCAGGTGTGTTCTTACTCTATGAGTAAAGATAAGGTAGAGGAGTTGGTAATGTTTGCAAAACTGCAGCAACTGGCATTAATTTGAATCAAGATACACCACAAAATCAAGATAGGGTACACAAATTTGTACTGGTTGCAAAACCAGCCAGGTGCGTTCTAACTCTAGGTACAACAATTTGTACTGGTTGCAAAACCAGCCAGGTGCGTTCTAACTCTATGAATCAAGATATGGTACAGTGGTTGGTAATGGTTGCAAACTGCAGCAACTGGTATTAGTCTTTGAATCAAGAAAAGGTACAACAATTTGTACTGGTTGCAAAACCAGCCAGGTGCGTTCTAACTCTATGAATCAAGATAAGGTACAACAATTTGTACTGGTTGCAAACTGCAGCAACTGGTATTAGTCTTTGAATCAAGATAAGGTACAACAATTTGTACTGGTTGCAAAACTGCAGCAATGTATTTTAAAGGATCACATTGCCTTGGATCGGTCGAGTTGGTCTTTGAAAAGCATTTGTAACCATTTGTTATAAAATGCATATGATTAGAAAGATACTTTAAAAGTAGGTAGAGTGCCGGCACCTTAATCTGAAGGTGCGAGTCCAACGCTAGTCAATTTTTCTTTGTTCCAGCCCAAATATCAAAATGTGATGACACATCACTAGACGGTGATACTGACAACTCATCTTAAGATGAATCTTGGTGTTTGTGAAAAGGAGCCCCTTCTTATCAAAATATACATAAACATGCAGATTTTTGTTTATATTCTAATGAATAGGTAGCATTTAATTTGCATAAAATTTACAACACTGTGGAGACAACCACAATTGAAATTGATGTTGTAACAAAAAGGGGGAAATATACTGATGTGGAAAAACATTTATGCATTACTTTGTTGAGTTGAAACAAAAATACATAAGGTCCTGTATTAAAGCTGCTATTTGGTAATACAATAATCGCAGTAGGGAATGTATACAATTTAAGGCACTCTTAAAACATCAGTAGATTCATGATACCTCCACCACGTTATAAGTTCTTGCATTCAATGTTTGTAAAATTATAAATTATAATGTTATAAAAATATACAACCCATAAAATGCAACACAATGTAACTGTACTAATTTTTAATTTTAATTTACATCTGGCAAAGTGTATTGCCTTGATATCCAAGTTGGGTGACTTGAAATGTGAAGCAACCACCAAGCCCACTGGACGCCATTTTGGTATGCAACTCATTTAATTACTAAAGTAGATCAGTGCAGACAATGACCATCGCTACCAATGCCAAGACAAACCATTTGCTTACTGAAATGGTGTACGCCCTACTTCAATTTTGTTGTACTTCCTGCATCTTATGGTGAAATACAATCTTTGCCAGTTATAAAGGTGCTCAAATGGTGACGTTTGAGACGCTGGCGGCAGCAGTCATAACTGCGCCAACATGATCAGTATTGCGGGCGTAGGTCTGAGCACACGCACTACTGGCGAGAATTGTGAAAAAAGACCGTCCGAAAGTCTCCCGATAATTCCATTCAGCTCTATGAAGCCAAGATTTGCACCAACTAAACCGTTTAAATTCCTCTGTATTAAATTGTCCATCAGTCATTGGATAAAATGGTAGATAACCAAAATTTATGAGTTAACATTTTTTTTAATGTTTTTTTTTTTACTAGAATAAATATAATACATAGTTTCAGAACAAAATAAACCGCTACTATATAAACGAATCTGGGCAATATTCAAAAAGAAAAAAAGACGAGCTTTCGCTGGGTCATGGCCATGTGAAAAAGGACTGAGCCAAAGCTTGCGCCCCATGCCTATGTTTTAACATTTGTAGCTGTGTTAATATCACACATTTGAACACCCCAACAGGATAAGCTCTTCACCAATAGAAATATCCAAACTGTCTGGGGTATTTATGAACTAAGTTATATAAAGTCTGCACCCAACATAATGTAATCTATCAACGTTTGGCTACTACAAAGTCTTTCTAGAGTGGGAATTACCTTCGGACCCGCCACAAATAGACTATGAGCAACTTTGAGTGCACTCGATGGTTAACTAAAAGGTGGACTATTTTGACTCAAACCTCTGCTGGTCCACCATTGGTTGGCTACTGTGGTCAACCATTTGGAACCAGCCTCATGACCATAGTTTCTTCCGTAGTCCCGATAGCATGTTTCATGCTAACATAGCGCAGAGGGGAACCAGTGACACAATAGCTAAAAACACTGAAGGCAATGGAGTGTTGAATACCGTGGAACCCGCGGTTGACTAGACTTCCAATCGTGTCGTTCGAGTGAGTGCGTCACTGCGCATGTACTGGCTGGTCAGAAGTCAACTAAATGTGCAAACTCAAACTTGTTCTAAATTGCCCTATAATTTATATATTGGGAGACTAAGATTGTGGGTTCCCCAGATCTAACAATTCGAAAGTCGAAATTTGCCTAAAAACTAAAAAATGGCATCGCACATGAATTGCTCCGAAGCCGATACGCACAGCTAACAAACAACACACACAAAACGTTTAGATCTCCAAGATCTACCTCAGACGGTTTGGGGTTGCGTCAACTCTTTTGGTTTAGGCGGTTCATAACCGTATAAGAACGTTGCTCCTATAACAAATGTGGCTCCAACGAAAAAATAACTGGAAAAAAAACACAAGGAAAATAAAAATAAAACTTAACTATAATAATTAAAATGAATTTCAATTAATTATTTTAAACAACAAACAATTTATTAGAGCAGGATTTGAACCTGCGACCTCCGGATTAACAAGCCGGCGGTAAGTAATAAGAACATCTGTCTCCCAGCCATTCTGTCATCACATGGGAAATAAACATGGCTGAAGGAGGACTCAAGGAATCAAAAGTGCGCACTATCAGAAGTTTATGGGGCGTCTTGGTCAAGCGGATAAGAGCACTGAACTCAAGCTCTGGTGTTTCTGTTCAGCAGAATGTGTGTTTGAGAGTCGTGACACTTGTGTTCCTGAGCAAGACACTTAACTATGATTGTTTCTCTCCACCCACGGGTAATTGGGTACCTGTGAGAGCAGAGATGGTTCTTGTGATTGATTTAGCTGAGTAGCGCATATTTGTTGCACAGGCTGTATACTCCCCATGAAGCTGAGATGGTTTAAGGAATGAATTTAATGGCCACGTGACAAGGGGTAATGATGTTGGAGCGCTTTGAGAAGCCCTTTAGGTGTGTAAAGCGCAAAAGAAAAACCAACTATTATTATAACTAATATTATCTGTACACAGTTTGCCGCTATATGAGGGAGGGTGGACCACAGAATCCCCCGAAAGAAAAAATCTGCTACCACACCGCCACCTTAATCCGGATGTCGTAGGTTCAAATTCGGCACTTAAGAAACAAATGAAGATTTCTTACCTTGTTGGGATGAAATCACTGAGTAAATAATAAGACACAATGGTGGATAAAATGATTGAGAGTGACGTCGCAAAACCCTTTAAGATGTTGTCTGCGTACTTGATGACAACGGCAACAAGTAAACCACTACAAGCCTGCCAAGGGATAAAAAAACAAGAATGTAACAGGACTCGGGAAAGTACTAAGTATACAGTGCTAACACACATTGGTGTTTGGGTAAAAACCAACAATTAATATTCTTTATCCCCGATGCAAATTTAATATCTATTATCGTTGCGGTACCCGCTGCCAAAACATAGGAATCAAACTGCCTCTAGCTACCGGGCAATCTCGGTAGTCTAGTTGGTAAGACACTGCTCTAGAATTGCAAGGGTCGTGGGTTCGAATCCCACCCGAGTAACATGCCTGTGATAATTGTTCACAGGACTCGGGAAAGTACTGAGTATACAGTGCTAACACACATCCGTGTTTGGGTAAAAACAAAAATTAATATTCTTTATCCCGATGCAAATTTAACATCTATTATGTATCTATAAGAGAGCTAGACTAGGGGCCATTAATCCTATCTCGAGTTAGGATGAACCAGATATTTTGGATCAAAGGTCTCCAACATTGGAAGTTTTCAATGGATTTTTTTCTGGCTGTAAAAACAAACAACTTTGTAGTTTGATTAAGAATGAAGTTGTCCCTCTTGGCCAGCTGGGTATTTTACTTCATCTTTTTCGTTTGCTAACATTGACTTTTCTGAACATGCTGGATAAGTGAAATAAACCTAAACCCACCTGGAGGAACACCACCAGCCATGTGAGTGTATTGTAACCTTGGAAAAACCCATTCGCTTGCACCTCCTTGCCGTCGTTAAATATAACTCCACCTAACCCAAATAAAATACCGAAGAAAGCTGCAAAAAAAGAAATATATATATATATAAATCATTCACTTTTTTTAAAATAATTTTTTAATAATACTAATTATTTAGTAACTTTTTTTTAATAAGAAACCTTATAACGTGCCGGTATCTGTCAAGTTTCGATGCTCATGCATGTCATTGCACGGAGCAGAATACAAATATAGCAATATAACAATAATAATATAGCAATATAACAATAATAATATAGCAATATAACAATAATAATATAGCAATACAACAAAGAAGCTTTACAAATAATTCTGATATCAGGAAATATCCTAGGAAATCACACGCTCGTTTTTGACATTTTAAGGCTGCTATTTCAATTATATATTATAATAAAAACCTGTCATTGATTGAATTAATTTGGATAAAATCACAGCAAGAACATGCCAAAAACACATACACAACAATAGGCGAAAAGACAGAAATAAGACATGCCAAAATAGAACACAAGATAGAAATATTACACAAAAATATACCTGGATAGCCCCAAAAAGACAAGAGATTAGACTTGTTGGGGTCCTTAACAATTCATCAGTTCACAACATAAGAATTTGTATTTATAGATAGTTTTGTTAGTAATGCAGATGAAAGGAAATTACAATGAATAGTACTTATATGGCACATTACTGGTCTCAAAAGCATGAACCACAAAAGTGCCAAAGAAGCAAAGAGAAATACAATAAATAGTGATAAATTAAGCACTAGCAATACATAACAAAAATATGAAATTAAGTTATATTAATAGCAAAAACAGAATGTGATATAAAAAACTTTTACAAAGGGAAGTAAGCCACAATGGACAGCCAGATTGCTTTATTGGAGCGTGCAAAATGGCAATGCGCAAATTCTCTCGTGTAGAAATAACCCATCGTTCGTCACAACATGGCAATCAAGCGGACTGTTCTGGTTGCCCACTAGATAGCAGCGTACGCCTACTGGAGCGTTCCCTCAAGCCTTGAAAGTGCCCGACACTAAAGCTCGGTTCATACTTCCTGCAAAATCGAATTTGACTTCGGCTACAGCTATGGCTAGATCAGCGCATCTGTCAGTGTTGAAGATTAGGCAGAAGTGTGCGATCACATGTACCTGTAGCCAAAGTCGCCATTCGAAAGTCGCCATTTCGGACATGACCTACCATTCTCACTCACCTAGTTGTATATTCCGTAGCCATAAAGACTGCTTGGTACCCTTGAGGATCTTTTCAAAGTAAACACCAGCAAACCCACTGGAGAAACAGGCAGAGAGTACGGCTACCAGACCTATCATCTGGTTCTTTGGTGGTAGAGATTCCTTTGTCTCCTCAGGAGAGCTTGACGGCATCTGTAAGAAACCAGACACAGCCAAAATAAGCTCCTTACAAATCTGCTAATAATAACAATAAGAGTAATAATAACTATAATCATAATAATAAAACACATTTAGATAGTGCCAACTCCATTTAAAAATGCTCCCAGGCACTTTACAACCAGGAAAACTTAAACATTAAAGCACAAAAAGTAAATTCATGAAAAGGTCAAAAATAAGATCCACAAAATGTAATAATTAAAACAATTAAAGGTAAAAGTATACAGATATATGCGATAGACCTTATGCACATGACGTCATTTCAGTACGGCGCCCTTGCCTTGAGGTCAAAAGGAGGTTGTTCATTGGCCAATCTATGTGCGTTTCGTTTGTTTCGTCACCGTTTGACCTCAAAGATGGCTGCTGGATGATGTCAATGCATAAGGTCTATAAATCACTCAGTAAAAACAACATAACAAAATAAAGATTCTGAAAAAGTTAACAGAATATATATTAATTGAAATGAAACCAGTAAAAAATCATAAAAGGAGAATGCACAAAATAGAAAAACCATAAAGAACCACCCGATAAAAACCACAACAATGCAGTCATAATAATAAATATGTACAAATAAATAATAATAATAAATATGTACAAATAAATTATAGATGTTATTGCATTGGTGATAACAAATATTAGTTTTTACCCTCAAACCTTTTTGTACCAAACACTGCATACTCAGTAGTTTCAGCAAGTTCTGTAAAAAAAAACTTCACGGGCAAAACACTCAGGTGGGATTCTAACTGAACCCACGACCTTTGCACTGCTAGAGCAGATGTCAGGGTTCAAATCCCAACTGAGTGATATGGTTGCAGATTTTTGATTTCACAGAACTCGGGAAAGTACTGAGTATACAGTGTTAATACACATTGGTTTAAGGGTAAAAAAACAAAATTATACAAATAAATATACATTAAAAAATTTACATTAAAATTACAATGGAAAGAAGATAAAAATACATCAAAAGTAGAAATGTATGTAATGACTATAGAGCAAATGCACAGCAGAAAATAGAGTGAATATGACAACAGCTGTGAATCACAACAAATTCAATAAAAAAGTATTTTTGTTCAACAACAGTACAATGAGCACAAAAAACATTAGTATAATTTATAAAGGTTCTCACAAAAAAATAGAACTTAAATTCAAAGTGTATAAACAAGGACAAATACCAATAGGAGACTTTCCAACGCTAGGTGGCAGCAGACATACCGGGTAAATTTCCATTGTTTACGTAGTTCTGAACATGCGCATAATTCTGAGAACAATGGATTTACCCGGTAAGTCTGCTGCCCTCTATCATCCCAGAAAGTCTCCCATTGAAAGACAAACAAATTAATGTAAAAGCAGTGTTGATCAAATAAATTTGTAACATTAAATATTTTGGATGCACACAGTCGTAAATTCTGTACACATACCATTTTTCAACACAATAAAACACAGAGTCCGCAGACGGTGGCAGCGCACAACTCATTCCACTTGAAAGTGAGCAAGCGTTGTAACGTTTGTGCAAGTGGAGCGCACCCAAGCTGCCTCAATGGAACCAACTAAGACATACCTGTACTAATACAACCCCAGCCATGAGGAGGACCAGTGATATCCATTTAGTGGCGCTCAGCTGCCTATTCAGCATCAACACTGAAAACAACGCCGTCGTTAAAATCTTCAACTGGTACGTGACCTACAAATCGCGGAGATATAAAATGGAAAAAGTCTTTAATAGGATTGAATTGAATGGAAAATGTCACTTAAAGCCATTGGACACTTTTGGTAAAAAAAAAATAAATAAAAGTTCATAGATTTACAAATAATTTACAGGGTTTACAGAAGGTAATGGTGAAAGACTTCTCTTGAAATATTATTCCATGAAATGCTTTACTTTTTAAGAAAACATTAAAACAATAACAATTCTCGATATCGAGAAGTACGGATTTATTTTAAAAACATGTCATGACACGGCGAAGCGTGCAGAAACAAGGGTGTGTTTTCCCGTTATTTTCTCCCGACTCCGATGACCGATTGAGCCTAATTTTTCACAGGTTTGTTATTTTATATAGAAGTTGTGATACACGAAGTGTGGGCCTTGGACACCACTGTTTACCGAAAGTGTCCAATGGCTTTAAGCGTGTTTCAAAGCAATGGTTAAGTGTCTTGCTTAAGGGCACAAGAGTCATGGCTGGGGATTCAAACCCACACTCTGCTGATTAGAAACACCAGAGTTTGAATTCGGTGCTCTTCACCGCTCGGCCACAACACTTCCATATGTTCACCATGGATTTGCATTGTTACGTCACTCGTGTGCTTACCGTGAGTTGGCCAGCACTAACCTTGCTTACGGTAAACAGCTTTATGAAATAGAAATTCTCCTAAGAATTGTAAGCACCAAAATGGCTCCTTACATATTTTATGAAATTGGTCCATGGAAGCTCCCGCAGTAAACACAAAATTGGCCGTTAAGCAGCTCTATGAAAATAGGCACTGAACCGGAATTCGATGCTCAGCACATGACACCCTATGGGTTTCGCCCAACGACTTACCTGATATGTTGCTGCGTCTAGGTTTGACAGAGCTACAAAGAGGAGGTTGTTCTGTAAAGTGTAGAGGCCTGATGGTATAGCTAGCTTCAGAGTGTCCCATGGCTTGCTGATGATCTGGCTGTGAATTATCTTCACCAGATTATTCAGTGACCACCCACCTAGCATTGGAGACAGAGAATATATAATAAAGATATAATAGTATCGAAGTCTTATTTACCAACAAGGTACTCTTAGTTTAAGCATACTTACAGAAAGATGAATTCTGAATGTTGAGACCCAACTATGTAGCACCTTAAATAATAGTTTACAAGGTGCTACAGCCCATACAGCAGCCACAGCCAGGAACACCCGGGCGCACCCCTTCTCTTGTTGATAAGTGTACTGGGTTCTTTTACGTGCGTTACAAACAACCCACGGGACCAACGGCTTTACATCCCATCCGAAGGACAAAGCAATGGTTAAGTGTCTTACTTAAGGACACAAGTGTCACGACTGGGACTCGAACCCACACTCTACTGATTAGAAACACCATAGTAACTTAAAGGCACTTGACACCTTTGGTAATTGTATTCCAACATATGAAAACAAAAACAAACCTGTGAAAATTTGGGCTCAATTGGTCCTTGAAGTTGCCCCGACTCCCTAGAAAAGTGTGAAATGAACACGTGGTGGCGATGGTATTTTGAATTTCCTAGGATTTTACTCCAAGAATTTGTTTTTCTTCTAATAGAAGAAAACAGGATTCGAACTGCCTCTAGCTACCGGGCAATCTCGGTGGTCTTGTGGGTACGCTCTGCTCTAGAATTGAAAAGGGTCGTGGGTTTGAATCCCACATGAGTAATATGCCTGTGATTTTTTCACAGAACTCACAGAACTTAGGAAAGTACTGAGTATACACTGCTAACACACATTGGTGTATGTGGGCAAAAAAAAAAAATAAATAGAATAGTAATAATAATAATCTGCATTTCTTTAGCGCCTAACACCTCCAAAAGAAAGTCTCTTAGCTTCCAGAGAATCCAAAGAAAAATTATGTGTACAATGAATTGAACAGAAATGTTGTGAGAAGAGTCTTGAAACTTGAGAAAGTGGTAGCTTGTTTGATGTGTAGAGGGAGATTGTTCCATGAATGGGGTGCAGCAAACTGATAACTACGTTGACCATACGCTTTGGTAGCAACATTAGGGATAACGAGGGTGTCTTTGTTAGTAGAACAGAGGTTTCTAGTCGGAGCATATGGAGTTAGAAGATCTTTCAGGTAAACTGGTCCACTTCCACGACTGCATAGAAGAAAACATTGTATGAAAAGGGCTTCCTACCTTCCCCGCCAAACACCAGTAACACACACGTCATAATCTTGACAGACTCGGCCATGACGATTGCCGTCGTGCTGAGATACTTGGGTCCATCACCCTGGACACTCCGTGAGTAACGCAGTGTCAAGACCAGCGTGGTCGTCTGCAGGATCAATATCACCAGCGAGACATACTTGATGTTCAATCTGACGGCATTCATCTAAGACAAGAAAAACAAAAAGTTAATAGTAATTATAGTAACAACAGTTTTTTATATAATATAATTATAACAATAATAAAGACTTACAATGCACTATCAACCCTGCTGGGTATACAAGGCGCAGTAAAACCAAAAAACAAAATGAAAGAAAACAAGACACAACACAATTAGTTCTCGAAAACCTGTGCAACTAAAGCACTGGGGTCGATTTCACTAACGCGTTTTGGTCATCGCAAACGCCGAAATCGATCGCTAAATCTAAAATCCATCGCAACTTAGCGATGGATTTTTAGCCGACGATTTCACTAAAACTTAACGATGAATATACTCGTCGCAAAGTTTTATTTAGCGATGACAATCTTGCGATGACATGTTAGTGGTCGCAAAGTAAAAGTTCATCGCAAACTTATGATACATTGCGCCATTCTGTGCTTATAGCTATAGCGGTGTACGTTTTGACTTTCCGTGATTTAGAGTAAAATGAGTGGCGCTACATTATTTTAGTCTTGCGGTCTTTTACCTGGTAGACTCAGATTGCCGATGACAACTATCAGAGACGCAACTGCAGCAAAGAGCCCCTTAATATCGGTAAAAAAAGAGATACTATATAGGTTCGATTATTTTAACCATCATTTTTAGAAAAAATGTGTAATGTATTGGAAATTGACAGTGTGAAGCTTAGTATTATTAGACAGATATGTCAGTATTTTCATCAATCCCACCGTTACAACAGATTTACGAAAACTGTTTATTAAAATCTAAAATTATAATAGAGGCCATAGGCCTATAAATGCTTTAACCCTTTGTAAATGAATGCCTAAACATCGTCCACAATAGTTCGTATGCACCAACATGACAACGATTTACATATAAACTGCACAATGCCATTTCATTTCGAGCGACGACCGACGATTTTGTCGCGGGATGTCAAAGGTCACTACTTTTAGCCTCGTACAAACACTTTATTTGCCTTTTAACGTCATCGCAATTGCGATGACTTTAGTGAAACGCAGAATTAGCGACATCGCAATTGCGATGGATTTGAGGTTTGCGATCTCATCGCAAGTGTGTTAGCGATGATCGCAAACATAGACGTTAGTGAAATCGGCCCCTGGTCCTGAATGCTGATGACTGACATAAGGTTTGGATGCAACAAGGAACATGTGAAGAATAGATGATGAGGGTAGATTGGCCAGGAAATACATGTAGGGTGGGAGAGGGAAGAGCAGGGCTAGGGACAGAGACAACCCAATGCAAGCTGGCCAGGATTAACTGTGTATTGATCTAAGACACCGCTAATGATAAGCAGTAGGCCTATCTAAGAGTAAGAACACAGTCAAAATGCAATGCAACACTATTGCGAGGGCCCATAGCATACAATTTAGAAACCTGGCATCATGCCTAAAGCTTGCACTTCACCAATGATGGCCCAATAGTTAAACATGAATAATGTTGTCCATCCGCTTGCCCTAAGTGGTGGACTTAAAGTTCAAATTTGTTTATCACCCACCACTAAAATTGTCTAGCTAAAACTCTGGCATTCACTAGGTACATCATATTTGCAGGGATCATTGGTCACAAAGTGAGGGAGGGGCAAGGGGGGGGGAAGACATTTAAAAATAAATCAAAACAAACCATTTCCATCCAAAGTCGATTATGTATTAAAGCTGTAATACAAATGTTGACCCTTCCTGTTGTACACCGTGGACAATTTATGGTCACACAGATTATTATAAATTGCCGTTATATATTTGCATATTACAAGGAAAGACTGGCTGTAGCACCCACAGCTGTTGTTTGCCGAGAGGTGTGTACACAAACATCCACGTAACCTCTATTATTGTTATTCAATTATTGTATGCCTGAGTAAACAATGGAATGGCACAGTTGCAAGGTTTGCGAGGTTGAACTGAGCGACGTGGACAACAATATTTTTCAGAGGATTGCAAATTTATAGGCAGTCTTTGGAACTTACAAAAACACAGCGCTTACATCCAGATGATTCCATCGTCAAATTTAATCATTCAAACTGAGAGTTGTTGATACAAGAAAAAGCCGAATACATGACACAAAATTAACTTATCTTGATTGAATATCATTTATGAGAGCTCAAAATGTGGGGGGGGGGGGAGTCACAAGACCACAGACCTTGTAGCTAAAAATTTTTACTCAACCCAGGCCTGGAGTTTCATCTTTGAAAGGGCAAGGCCATTTTCATTTTGCAGAGGGCACTTCCATTGTAAAATCTGAAAGTCAATAGGACACTTTTGAGGGGGCACCAAGGCCAACACCAGGGGCACGGCAGGCCATCCTCCATAGCGTCAATGTAATTCAAGACCTGTCAACTCACTCTTTGTTTTTTAAATAGCCAGAATCAAATCAAGATCAAACCTCTTGACATAGTTTTATAGGGCCTATTTTGTATTTTGTTTTACTGTTTTATTTGAACCAAGCATGAAGATATGGAACCCGGATAATTTATCACATTCATGAGTTTACTTCAATACTCAAGAGAATTGAAAGGTGTTTCATCAAATTGAAAGTCAACATTTGGACATAATTTGTTTCCGTTCCAGAGTCAGATAAATAAAAAAAGAGTTCAATGTATTGTTATCGTATACACAAGACTGCCAAAACTCGTCTTCTCAAAAAGTAAAGCATTTCATGGACTAATATTCCAGGAGAAGTCTTTCACTATTACCTTCTGTAAACCCTGTAAATTATTTTTAAATCTGTGATTTTTTATTCTGTACCGAAAGTGTAGGGCTTTAAAGGGAATGGGGGGCTTTTTGTATGACAAAAAAACACAAAATGTCCACAGATTTACATTAAACTTTATGTTTTGAAGCTAGGTCTACTGATTGTAGAAAGCTTGGAATCCTTTAATTTTTGTTTGCTGACGTGCTGTAGTTTTTCAAAAAAATTGCAAATTAATGTCACGAAAATAATTTTTGTCTCAGGAGACAGAAATTATTTTAGTCTTATCCAACGTATTAACAAAGTCTCCTGAAAACACTGCAATTTCAGACTTTTGTCAGAATTCAGACCTATTTGTCAAACCTGCATGAGAAAAAAATGATTGTTTTTCCTTCACCCAGCTACACAGTAAAACCAGAACCACCAGCAGTGATTGTAATTTACTGCTGTGCTGGTTCTCAGTTTATACCACTGTTGGATTTCTGGTCTTTGCTTGGAAACATCTCTGGTTCCCAACCATAGTTAGGACATCCCAAATGTAAACACTCCAGTTGGGACTGATCCAAACAACAGTTGGGACAATTCTATAGTTGGGAGGAAATAGTCTTATGGCGACTGTGGTAATTCCGATAATAAAACTGAGCTATAACAGCCCGACATAAGCTCTCCATAAAAGAGATTTACACATACTTTATACCCGCAAAATTGCTATTTAGTTTCTTCTAAGGTGGGCTAAGTCAGTCCTTACCTTCGGCTGTTCCCCATTTTCATTTTCTTCCAATTTCCTCATTGGGACCTGGACAACATTCACTTGTCAACCGATTACTAAGTTCTAAAAGTCTGCAACTGACGCAGGTCTACATTGTACTTTTAAACTGTGCAGTAAGTGACGTTTGATAGAATTGAGCCTTTGAAACTCATTCATTCACCTTTGTAATAAATAAAGAACACAACTGGTTTGAATGAGTGTGATGGGTGTGCCCATACCTATCAAAGCTCTGTTCGGGAGGCTAAGTTTGGACCAGACAGCATGAGGTAAATTTGAAAGGCAAAGCCCCATGGTGAACAAAACACTAAACCGAAATGCATCAGTGCATTTGGACGCATCACTGCATTTGGTATCTTGCCTAAATGCTAGACACAGTACAGTAGTACAGTACGGGTGAACTGTGGCAGTGTGGGGGGAGGGGGATTTCAACCATTCAACTGTGTTCTGAGCTGAGGTGTTTTTAACCAAACTTTAATAATAATGGTGGTGAAATTTAAAATGGGGGGGGGGGGGGGGGGAAATGTGGGAGAATGTTTTTTTTTTTTTACACACTAACACTTTGAGTTTGACTGTGTGCTTTGACAGATGTGTGTAGTTTTACCTCCATGTTTTTAGTTACCTCCCTGTTTTTCACAGACAAACCCAAAACGTACAGCAAAACTATAGAGCAATTTATAGAGCCAAGTTTTAAAAAGCACAAAATATTGCTTTTAAACAAATTTCTGCTTCAGGATTAATACTGACACTGACAGCTTCCAGCCTTCTGATGAAAACCATAAATTCTGGTTTATTGCGGTGCATAGCTTCTTTTTGTGCTTTTAAAAGCAGCTCTATGAAATTGGGTCGGGGCAAAACTAACAATGTTACCTTTTCACACAGGTACTGGCACTGGCAGGACAGCCTTGAAAGTTGAATGAAAGGTAGCCTATGTATTGTGTAGGTCCTATTGTTGAGGTTGTACTCTTCATGTCATCACCACATCATGTCCGTTCACGCTCGGTGCAGAAACACAATAAATAGCCGAGTGTTTGGGAGCTCCGTGTCCCTTATGTTGCTCCTAAACTTAAAAGTGAATGAACCACGCTGCTCGGCTTGTGCCTGGGCGGTGACACACCCACAACAGAATCTTAAGTTTTACAGCAAACAACTTGAGATTGGGTCAGAGTTTATTGCATGCTCCACCAGAAACATGACAAAAAGTAAACACCAAATTTCAGCTCGCTGTTTTTTATTCTTTCTTAGAAAATGTGTAGGCTGAAGAAATGAAAAGAGAAACGGTCAATTTGACATAACATCATATCATGCCAACACTTTTTTCAGCAATGAATTTTACAAATTTTATATTAACTTCAGAATCAGTAAATGATCTTAGAAACTGCACCTCATTTCTCGTTCTCTGATCCTCTGCATTTCTGAAATCAGCGGTCAAACAAAGCAGCGCCCTCTATCGAATAAAACAAACCCAAGATGGCGGCGCCCATGGTTCGTCAAATTTTGGCACAGAGAGCAAGGAACTCACGGGTTTTCTCGTCTTACAGGAGTTCCTTTTCAACAGAAACTAGCCAGTCGAAACCGAACGAAGTAGACGAGCTTGTGAATAATCCATACCTTGACAAATATGCCGAAAAACTTCAGAAAGTGGAAAGGTACGAAGTCGGATAAAAGTGACCGACCGATCCCCCCCGGGCGGGGGAGGGGCATGGGGTAGTGGGGAGTGTCGGCCAACTATGTTGGCCACAAAAGTGGGGCTAGAGGGGTGGGGACTCTACCTTACCTACTCCGCTGACTTAAGGTTATTAATTAGAGGGACTCTGCTGACTCTGCTGACTTGATTGTATGTAATAAAATAGTTGCGATAACGTAAAAACCCTCCTGCCGACGGCGGTCGGTCGGAGGGTTGCGTTTGTTTAGATGATCTTCCCATCAAGGGAATTCGGCAAACTCCCACAAGGGTGATATAATCACCAAGCTGGCAACAACCAATCTCTCTCATAGTCATAGTCATACAAACATTGGTTTAACGTCTGTGATTATGAATTGCACAAAATCAAGAAATTGTGATTCAGTAATTAGACGACTATTTTTTCTAGTCATTGTGAAATTGGTGGTTAGCTGGGGGATTTGAACCCACAATCTTGTGATTGCAAGTCCTGTAGTCTAACCACTTGACCACGGTGACCTTATCGCATCTAGTAATAAAACTGGTAATCTTGCAGTGTGATGACATAGGCTGCCTACCCTTCGTAATATTTGTTTGTTAATGTTGGTAAAAAAAAACAATAACAGTGAGGTTGTTGTTGGTTATCCTAGATTCCCTAGAACTATAGTTCTAGCTAAGACTCCAAGAGTATATTATACTCTGTAGCCAATAGTCTGAGCACCGAGTCCTAGAACTATATGATGTCTAAATGGAGGTTCGTACTGCTATACGACAGCGGAATGAACTGCAAATTACAAGTCATATTCATAAGGAGTAGTGTAGCCTGTTCCAAATTGAAGTAGACCTTTTTTTAGATGCAAGTTTATAGCTGGCTATATAGATCCATAGAGGTATAACGCTGTAAAACAAGATCTATAGGTCCTCTGGGAATTGGTGAACATAAAAAATGAGTCGCCAGATAATATAGACCGGTCCCCATCTACAACATTGATGATTTAAGAATGATTATTTGTTTCTAATAATTACAGCTCTGATCCAGATTCTTTTAAATCCAAGTTGGTAGACCTTAAAGAAGCGAAGAAAAAGAAGAAATGGAGAGATGAACAAGAGCCACTCCAACCCGCTGTAAGTTTCTATAGAAATAATAACTTGATTGAAAACATTTTCCCTGAATGATTCGTTTAAACCACCAGCACTTTATTGGATTACAAATCGAACAGCACAATTACTTAGCTCCAATTACAGGTCGAATAAGAACATTTAGTCTCAATTGGTAATCAAAATTGCGAGAGAATAATGATAGAAAAAATACCCTTGTTGCACAAATTTGTGAGCTTTCAGATGCCTAATAAAAGGCTTCAGGCCTGAAGTCTTTTAATATTTGAGTGTGAAATTACCTCTTTCTCAAAATCTATGTTACTTCAGAGGGAGCTGTTCTCACAATGTTTTATACTATCAGCAGCTCTCCATTGCTCATTACCAAGTAAGTCTGTATGCTAACAAATCTTTTTGAGAATGACCAATAGTGCCAAATGTCTTAAAACTAAAACATTTTATTCACTTGTATTTTAATCAGAAATCTGCGAAACCTCAGCCCAAACTTCCCAAACTTCTCAAGCCGTCCAGGGACAATCTCCCTAACAAAGTAAGTGTTATAGTCCTATGGATTCCTCTGCAGCGTGATATTTCAGGCATCAAAATTCCATGGTGCCCATAACTTTGGCCTTGGTGCCCTTCAATATGTTTCTTCAATTAAGGATAATTAAAGTGTTCTTGCCCTCAAAATGACAACATTTGAGGCCTGGTATTTTAACTTGTAGTTCTTGAACAAATATAGCGCGTCTGTATGTCATATCCAACTTTGCCTTTGGCCTTGTTGGATTTGGTACGCAGTTGGCGCTATATTTGTTCATATTCCAATCAGGCTTGGTGATAACTTTTAATGTTATGAATGCATCTACATTGTACACAGTAATAATAACAGTACACAGTCAACCCTCCTACTGTCTGACCATTCAGTATCAACCACTGTGGTTTTCAATGATAGATAAAAACTATGCCAGTCTGCAATATGATATGATATGAATGCATCTACACAGTGCATAGTCAACCCTCCTAAAAACTTAGCTGACTGTTTGTTGTCAAATGTTTCTTTTTTTCTAGGGGTTAGATGCCATCATGAAAATTGATCTGATTCGAGATTTGCCTAAAGCAGAGATTCAGAAGGTAAGGTCAATATGGTGAAACTTTTAATCAATCATTTAAAAGACAGAGAATGTTGCCGCCCCTATTATGCCAATGGACTTATTATGCTTCAGAAATAAGCAAGATACCAGCCACTAATTTGACATGTGACATGCTAGTTTGGATGGTCATTTTTTTTCTGGTAAGCAAAGTTCTGTTGTGCTTAGCTACTTTTGGGCCCCAAGCCAATGATCATGAAGGGTAATATCTTAAAGACACTGTACACTATTGGTAATTGTCAAAGACCAGTCTAATCACTTGCTGTATCTCAACATGTATAAAATAACAAATCTGTGAAAATTTGAGCTCAACCGGTCATCGAAGTTGCTAGATATTAATGAAAGAAAAAACACTCTTGTTGCACCCTTGTCACACGAAGTTGTGTGCTTTCAGATACTTGATTTCGAGATCTCAAATTCAAAATCTGTGTTTTATACTATCAACCTCTCCCCATTAGGCCTACTCATAATCAAGATAGGTTTTATGATAGTAATTTTTTGGAGTAACTACCAAGTGTCCACTGCCTTTATCTCTTAATAAACAGAAAAGAAAAAAAGTACCCAGCTGGCCAAGATCATCACTATTATCCCTTACAAAGTTGTTTGTTAAAGGCAGTGGACACTATTGGTAATTGTCAAAGACTAGCCTTCACAGTTGGTGTATCTTAACATAAGTATAAAATAACAAACCTGTGAAAATTTTAGCTCAATCGGTCATCGAACTTGCGAGATAATAATGAAAGAATAAACACCCTTGTCACACAAAGTTGTGTGCGTTTAGATGGTTGATTTTGAGAACTTAAGTTCTAAATCTGAGGTCTCGAAAATCAAATTCGTGGAAAAACACGTCTTTCTCGAAAACTTTGGCACTTCAGAGGGAGCTGTTTCTCACAATGTTTTATACCATCAACCTCTCCCCATTACTCGTCACCAAGAAAGGTTTTATGCCAATAATTATTTTGAGTAATTACCAATTGTATCCACTGCCTTTCAAGCCGGGGAAAAAACATTGAAACCAACTAGCGTTACAGACCCTGATCTGAAATATCTGGTTCATTAAAAGCAGTACTTTGTCCGTGAGTGTATAGATTATAGATCAAGATTGATTAACATTGACTATTCTGATTTGATTGATTATTGATTCCTCTAAATTTGTCTCTGGTTAGATTTGGACCCAGTACCACGCCAAGAGAGATTGCATCAGTGCCGTCATTCCAGTAAGTTTTGTTATTCCTTTTTGGGGTTGTACAAGACAAGTTTACAAGGGTGGGATTTGAACCAGTGGCCCCCAGATTAAAATGCTGGCCCTCTAACTAGCCCTGGATCTGGACGAGATCAATATTCTCAACGCTCTGATAAGAGCCAAACGATAAGAGAAGATGATGAAGAAATTTCAGTTTTAAAACTGGGAGGAAAACCCCAGAGAATTATTCCAGGGAAAACCCAGGCAGTCAAGTAGGGACTGAAAGCCCAATCCACATAGTGCCCCTGGTGGGAGCACTGAAATTGGGCTTACCACTGAAGTTGAGCCCAGTTATCTGGATCTTTACAAAAAGTAATTGAAATTGTGATTATTTTATATTTTGCAGTAATGTCATTTGTTTTTTCCCCGTTTATTTCTCCTTCATTGCAGGGCACAGTTTATGACAAGATTCACAAGATGTCGCTGGAAAATCCCTTGGTAATGTTTATAGTAACAAGTTAATAACAAATTCTTTTAAAGCGCAAACTGTCTCTATGCCCTTTACATTAGTGCCGTGGTCATTGGGCCAAAACATCCCTTTAATCTTTCTAGTATACAACCTATTATGGGCAACCCTAGTTGGAGTGGATGATGGGGGAAGCAATCATATGGTGCGTTTGATTAGCTTCCATGGGTTGACCCGGTCTGGCCTCGGTACGTGTACGTTCGAATAGCTTTGACGTAATTCCAGGGGCTCACCCTGGTCAGCCGCAAGTGCCATGCTTGTGAAGTGGGTCACTTGGGGCTGGCCCGAGGTGCATAATGTCACCACGAGAGGGTGAGTGATCGTTCGATTAGCTCTTGTCAAGGGACCACTCAAGTGAGCATCGTGAGGTCGACACAGGGAAGCTAATCGAATGCAACCAGATTTAAGTGTCTTGCTCAAGGACACAAGTGCCTTGACCAGGATTCGAACCCACACTCTGATGGCTCGGCCACCAGAACTTGAGTCTGATGCACACAAAAAACGCTCAGCCACGACACACCAAAATAATTTTGACTACAAAGTACTTTATGTAGAGTCTGTGCTTTAAGTTGTCACTGCAAAGCTTACTTACTTTCACGTTCAATAGTAATGTTAATAACAGACAATATGTTTTTCCTTTCTGTTCTGTTTCTGTTTACAGTTCCTGTATCCAGTACCCAAGAAGAGTGGTTATGAGTTCTTCTTTGCCCAGTTTGATAATCACATGTGTTATTTCACATCTCTTATTAATTACCAGGTAGGTTTAACCTTATACATTGATGTCATCGTGCCGCCATCTATAACTATGAGTTCTACTACTTGATTTTTCAGATTTTTTGGGAGACTTCTCAGTTCTATTTGTACATCTGGGGAGTTGTTCTGCATCGGCATGTTAACCCCAAGGTCGCAGGTCCAAATCCCACTGTAGTAAAAATAAATGTGTTCAACACATTAAAATTAACCCAGTCGGTTTTCCTTGTGGTTTATTACTTTATATATTTTGTATGTATTGTTTTTTTGTGGTCCAGCAAGAAAATAAGAAAATATATTTTGTTATGATCTTTTTTTCCATTCAGGCATACCAGGAGAATGCCCCAGTTCTTCTAAGTCTGACGCACTTTACAGAATTACAGGCAGAGAAAGGTTGGTTTTTTTTTTGGTTTTTTTCATCCTTTGCCGTTTTCTGACAGCTTTCTGCCTCTGTATTTTCAGGTCTTTCTCTACATGATTGCTTGTGTATCTCCCATGTAATGGAATGCGTGTTTTGTTTTGATTATTAAAGGCATTATACTCAAAACTCTGCAAATAAAACTCTTTACTCTAGTAATTTTATAAAACAATAATGTGATTTGAGTCCGTGTCAGAACATACAACCCTATAGTAAAAACGCTCAGTAACTATGGCGTGTCATGGTCTAGTGGTTAAGAGCACTGAATTCAAGCTCTGGTGTTTCAGATCATCAGAGTGTGGGTTAGAGTCCCAGTCGTGACACCTGTGTCACCCCGGGAGTCGCCCCGGTGTTCCTAGTTTGATTGGCAGCATATTGCCCCACAGCACCTTGTAAACCATTACATGGTGCTACATAAAAGGAGTAGGTCTCATAATTAAAACCAGGGGTCGATTTCACAAAAAGTTAGGACTAGTCCTAACTTAGGTCTAGTCCTAGGAGATATTCAAATTGCATGGATAGTCCTAAATTAGGACGAGTAACTAGTCCTAACTCGAGATAAGACTAGTCCTAACTCTTTGTGCAATCCACCCCTGGTCCCACATACCTTACAGGAAAACACTGTATGTGGAAGTTCATGAGCGTCACCGAGTGACGGATATGCACGCTATATAAGAAGCCACTATTGTTATTATTATTATTATTAGTGTTGTACTGTCCACTTTGGGAAAGAACACCCTCCGATAAAAAATAAACCTAGAGGATTTAACAAAGTCATTTGACAACTTTGTTTTTTAGGTGTGGTGCTCATGCGGGGAGAAATGGACACAAACCTGGTGGTAAGCTTTCACATAAGGACTTCAGAACTATCACATTTTTCCCCTCAAAAAACATTTGAGGTACATGATGTGTTCTTAACATAAATCCAACCCAAGTAATATGCCTGTGATTTTTTTCACAGAACTAGGGGAAAGAACAGAGTATACAGTGCTAACACACATCGGTGTATGGGTAAAAACCAAATTTACCATGTTTTTTTGCCTTCGACAGAGTGTTCAAGACGCACAATTCTTAGCCAATGAGCTTCAGCTCTACTACGCCACGGATAACGCAGAGCGACAGCAGCTCTTGAAAACTTTCAATCACAACCAGGAGCAATTCAAGCACACTGATGTCATCGAGCAGTTACAAAAGACTACGTTTGAGCTGCCCACATCGACGTCAAGCGAGAAGGGATCGTAACCCTACTCTGTGGGGCTAGACATTGTTCTTATTGAGGGAAAGTTACAGAAGAGAATGTTTGATCTACTCACATGGAGCCCCAGCGAGAAGGGATCATAAAATTATTCTGCGGGGGTCATCATTGTTTCTTATCAAGGGAAAGTTATTGAAGAGAAAATGGATCATAACATTATTCTGTGGGGGTGGACATTGTTCTTATCGAGGGCAAGTTACAGATGAGTACGTTTGATCTACCCTCATCGCCCCCAGCGAGAAGGGATCATAACATTATTCTGTGGGGTGGTCATTGTTCTTATCGAGGGCAAGTTACAGATCGAGTACGTTTGATCTACCCACATCGCCCCCAGCGAGAAGGGATCATAACATTATTCTGTGGGGTGGTCATTGTTCTTATAAGTCTGCATTTATACATTTAAAGGGCGTTATGGTTAAGAAGTTCAGCCCCAAGCCCTAGCTGAATTTTCAGACGCCCTTTTCACACTACTCTGTTTCCTGGGGCGGGGAGTAACGGCCGGCCCGTTCACACTAAGACTGCTTTACCCCTGATCTACCCCAGGCAATGGGTGTGTAACCCCGGGGAATAGCCACCCCTGCCTGGAGTAGGGGGTAAGCAGTAAAACTCCAGGTTAGTCTTGAACGTGCAACCGAAGCCATAGGGACCTGGGGCCAATTTCATAGAGCTGCTTAAGCCAAAAATTTGCTTAAGCAAGAATATAGCTCGCTTGTTTTACACATGTTACTGGCCAAAATTTCATGTCATATACATTGCTTGTGACTGGTATTTAGCTGTTATTTACTTGGCATAACAATTGAGTGGAGTCTTGGCCGTTAATCTGATTTTACTAAGCAAGGATTTTTTTGCTTAAGCAAAATTTTGTGCTTAAGCAGCTCTATGAAATTGGGCCGTGGGCAGAGACGGTGTGAAAGTAAGCAGGGGTAACCTTGGGGTAAAAAGCACCCAAGGTCCCCCCTGGGCTGTATTCTACGGGAAGAGTTACAGTGTGAAAGGGGTAGAGTGTGGGTTTGTCATGAATAAAGAAGAAACATTTGGATTTTAAGTCAAGAACTCTGTAATTGTTTACTTTTTTAAAAAAGTGGAAGGGACTCACTCTGCCTGCCATTTTTTAGTTTGTCCAAAAACATTTATCATATCTGGGTAAACAGATAAATAAATAATAATATAAACATAATCTATAGCTTTATATAGCCCATGCATCTACCAATAAGGTACCTGACATGCCTGACCTAACAAAAACTTTAACAAGAAGCATTCTCAGTTTTTTGTGAAGGTCAATTTATGTATTTGGAAGTTTCAAGGTTCTGCAGCGCAGAAACACAGGGGCAAACATCTTCTCTTAGCCAAACTGGGTTCTTTGATGTTCATTACACAACACACAGTACCCATGACTTTATGTCCCATCCAAAGGACAAAGTATCTTGCTCAAGGACACAAACACCACAACCGAGACTCAAACAAGCGCTTTATCGAAACAGAAAGTTTGACTAATTGTGTCCATACACCAAGTTACATCATGCTGTTGTTGCACCATGCCAACCAAGTTAGTGTAAGCAAAATAATGATCCTAATCTTACATAGCGTTTTATCACATCCCTAGGGGTGTATCGAGGGGCTCAGTATTTTGTCCTGCTAGGTGTGTGGAGCTATGTTTTGAAGTATGAGACATACCCCTTTAAAGCACCATGTAATGGTTTACAAAGTACGGCGACGCAATATGCTGCAAATCAAACAAGTAACACCGGGGCGAATCCCTTCCCTTTCTGATAGGTGCACTGGGTTCTTTTACGTGCAGTACACAACACATGGGACCAACAGCTTCACGTCCCATCGGAAGGATGAAGCAATGGTTAAGTGTCTTGCTTTAGGGACACCAGTGTCACAACTGGGACTCGAACCCACACTGCTGAACAGGAACACCAGAGTTCGAATTCGGTGCTCTCATCCGCTCGGCCACGACACTTCATAAAAAAATAAACACAGATGGAGACCCATCTTAAAAATATTAAATTGGTTTTTTTTATAACATTTTGTTTTGTTTGGTTCAATAGTAGCTGCTACAAAGGATTATGTATATAAACACTCGTTGGCGCTACCAGCCAAGGTGGCACATCAATTAACTATACAATGTAATGTAATAATAATTAAAACGCCAATCCTTCTACATTTTGTACCAGTTTTACTGATCCTGTCTAAAGCCGTGTTCTTAACTTACTGCTGAAAATTGTTAACTAATACTGGTCCAAGTGTGAACAGCTGAGAACTTACCGGTAAGTTATGGCGCTGTTATATATTCATTAAATATTCATTATATTTTCAAAGTATAAGCTTCACAGAAGCTTATTACTTAAATTTTTTTTCTTTAAGTCTGTTTCTATGAAACGCAACAACCCATTTTAAAATATAAATGTTCCATGATAATTCTACACATTAGATAATTTATTAATTTTTGCTTAATTACAATGATATAATCTTCTATGGGTTCGTATAAAAGCAAGAATTAAATCCTCAAAGTCTACAAATTCTTATCTCCATTTAGAAAAATTAAAATTTTACTCCCATTTTGGCGATATTTGCAACCCCAAGTGTTGAATATCGTTGGAAAGCAATTTTCCTTCTCAATCAATAAACGCTTATCTCCATTTTGAAAAGAAAAAAAAATTGACGATTTGTTGTTGGGGTGATATTTGCAACCCCAAGTGTTGGATATCGTTGGGAAGCATTTTTCCTTCTGAATCTAGAAATGCTTATCTGCATTTTGGAAAGTTAAAATTTTACTCTCGTTTGTGGGATTAGTGTCTGGGTGATATTTGGAACCCCAAGTGTTGGATATCGTTGGATATTGTAAGAAAGCAAACTTCTTAGTCTAGAAATGCTTATCTCAATTTTGAGACATTTAAAATTTAATCTTGTTGTTGGATTGGTGTCTGGGTAGTATTTGAAACCCCAACCCAATGTTGTTGGAAAGCTCTTTTATTTCTGAATCCAGAAATGCTGATCCTCATTTAGAAAATTACTCCCAATTATGCTCATTTTGTGATGTTACATCCCATACGTCAATGAACTATTTACAGCAACGTCAATGCCACAGGAATAAACTTCAAATAGTAAATATTTGTACATGAAATGTTCAACACAATATCAACTCCAAATAGACTCTTAATATTTAGCGTCACACACAAACACATACCATAGTGCCATCCCTGAAATATTACATGTACTGGAACATTAGTTAATACAGAAAGCATATCGGTTCAAACAAGTTATTGCTTTAAAGTTATACAGGTGCACTTTCTGGGCAAAAAACTTCCCTTACTAAAATAAAAGGCAACGTATCAAAGTTATATGGGATTTAACGCAGTGCATGGTGACATAATTTTTATCAATGTATATTTAGATTGCATTAACACCATGTGTACTATCTACTTGTTGGCAGTTTATATTCTTTTGAGACACACATTTTCCACCCGTGCAATTTTGTGCCGAGCAAGGGGTCAAGTACAGGATTGTGATCTCACAATCCTATGTACAAAAGATTTAACATCACAAAAAAAAAATCATTCTCGTTAAATGTATAAAATATTTTAAATATCCATTTTTGTAAAATAATTTGTTCGGGATTACTCTATTATTTGCATTCACCCTTACAACTTCAAGTTCAGTGTAAAAATAAAGTTGAAGTTATGCAAAGGTTTGCGATAACACCATGTAATAAGTTGGGGTGGTTCTGAAAATATATGTTGGTTTCAACTCTCAAAACCACCATCCCGACTTCATGTGACCTGACACAAACATGAACTAACAAACCTGCGAAAGTTAAAGCTCAACCGGTCATTGGCGTCACAAGAATATATTCAAGAAGAAAAAAACAATCGCTGTTTTCAAACATCCATTTTCGGTACTTGCCAGATCAAAATTGTTTGTTTTACTTTTTTCTAAAACTAAAGTATTTCAAGCAAAAATATTTCAAGGGAAGTTTTCCACCATGGACATCTATTATGATACCAGGTAAGTTATGTTAGTATATGTGTCAATTTAATCTATGTACACTGGTGATAACCTCTTCTCTTAAAGGCAGTGGACACTATTGGTAATTACTCAAAATAATTATTAACATAAAACCTTACTTGGTAACGAGTAATGGAGAGCTGTTGATAGTATAAAACATTGTGAGAAACAGTTCCCTCTGAAGTGACGTAGTTTTCGAGAAAGAAGTAATTTTCCATGAATTTGATTTCGAGACCTCAGATTTAGAATTTGAGGTCTCAAAATCAACCATCTAAACCACACAACTTTGTGTGACAAGGGTGTTTTTTCTATCACTATTATCTCACAACTTCGACGACCAATTGAGCTCAAATTTTCACAGGTTTGTTATTTTATGCATATGTTGAAATACACCAAGTCAGAACACTGGTCTTTGACAATTACCAATAGTGTCCAGTGTCTTTAAACGATAAGTGTAACGGGTTTCAAGTTTTTGTGCATTACACAGCAACACACAGGACCTATATACAAAAAGGTTTTACATCCCAGCCGCAGCACAAAGCAATCTTAGCTAAGGGTCTTGCTTAAAGGCACCGGATACTATTCGTTATTACTCAAAACAATTGTTAGAAACTTATTTTCGAGCAATAGAGAGCTGTTGATAGTATAACACTTTGTGAGAAATGGCTCCCTCAGGAACGTCATGTGTGAGAAATGGGTTAATTCTCACTCAAATATTAAAAGACTTTATGCCTGAAGCCTCTTTTTGGCATCTGAAAGCACACACAGCTGTGCAACAAGAGTATTTTCTCTTTTATTATTCTCTTGCGACTTTGATGACCAATTGAGTAAAAAAAAATTCACAGGTTAGTTATTTGAAGAGTCGGAGAGACTACTGGTGTTCCAGTGCCATTATTGCCAAAAGACTTGGACTCCAACCCTGCTGTGTGTTTTTAAAAAGTAAAAAAGGTTTACAGGTTGGAGAGTAAAAGTACCATCTGTGTGTTGCGCTTAAAAATGTTTCAGAAACAACGTTACTTTTAGAGGGACCTGTTTCTCACAATGTTGTATACTATCAACAGCTTTCCGTTGTTTGTTACCAAGTAAGTTTTATCAGTAAAAATTACTTTAGTAATTACCAATAGTGTCCACTGTCCAGTACCTTTAAGACTTTGAAATGCCTTCAAAATACAACCTAGAAATTGGAGGATATTAGAGGGTTGGGTTTTTTAATGCCGTCTCAAAATCGACACTAATAGAGTGTTAATAAATACTTATTCACAACATGCAAAGAAAATATACACTCTTAAGTAAAACCCATGCTAAGCGAAGTAAACAAAAAAGATAAATAAATATAGGAAATCATTACCTCATGACCTAAGAAAGCAATTATTGTTTCTCTTGACAACAAGAGAATAGTGCTCAAGATAATAAAAACTTAAACCATGGTAGAAAGAATAATAATACTACTGATAATATTTATATTTTTTGTTAAAGTTTCAAATCCACATAAAAATGCCCACATGTAGGTATAACTACAAAAAAAAACTACGTAAAAATCTTCCTGGGCACACAAAAGTATATATTTTGATGATAAATCTAAACTGCTATTAACTTTACACTTGTGACTGGAATGCCCTCCCCCACAACATAATAGAAATTGATTTTATACAGCGCTTGATCACAGCCAGATGGGTGTATCAAAGCATTTCTGACATTGTTACCCCTGGTCACTGCATGGGCCATATATTCAATTCCTTAAACCATCTTAGCTTCCTAGGGAGTATACAGCCGGTGCTGCGAGTTACCGCAAGTTACTGCGCGCCAAGCTAATCATTCACATAAACCATCTCCGCCCAGGTACAGGTACCCATTTTACTCCCGGGAGGAGAGAAGCAATTATGGTTAAGTTTCTTGCTCAAGGACACAAGTGTCATGACTGAGATTCTAATCCACATCCTGATGGCTTAACCATCTAAACTTGAGTCCGATGCTCTTATCCGCTCTGCCTTAACACCCCTATAATGGAACTGCTCACAGTGGAGCAGTTCAAGGGAGTCACATTTTATCGCGTCAGTGCAACAAGGAATAAGTTCGAGCGCACACATGATTCGAGCTGACCCATGATTGACCACTGACTAGCAAAGTACATGCGCAGTGACGCACTCACTTAAAGACACTGGACACTATTGGTAATCGACTAGTCTTCTCACTTGGTGTATCTCAACATATGCATAAAATAACAAACCTGTGAAAATTTGAGCTCAATCGTTCGTCGAAGTTGCGAAATATTAAAGAAAGAAAAAACACCCTTGTTGCACCAAGGTCACACGAAGTTGTGATGCTTGATTCAAATTCGTGGAAAATTACTTCTTTCTCGAAAACTACGTTACTTCAGAGGGAGCTGTTTCTCACAATGTTTTATACTATCAACCTCTCGTTACCAAGTAAGGTTTATCTCTCATAATTATGTCGAGTAATTACCAATAGTGTCCACTGCCTTTAAACTTATTTGGAATCCTATAGTCAACCATCAGTACCACAGTATTCAACACTTCCAAATGGTCGACCACAGAAGGCAACCAATGGTCTACCAGCCTGGGTTCGAGTCAAAATAGTCAACCTTTAATTAACCACGGAGCGCACTCGTACTTGCTCAAGGTCTTAACTCTAAATTTCTCGGCAAGTGAACATTGTATTCAGATGAAACTTTCAAATATGACTTTTATTAAATCTTTCTCTGTAAATTTTGCTGATAAATAAGCATTTTATTTTACATATGAAATGATCGTTTCATCCTAATTTTTATAAATGTTGTGAGCCATGATGAGACACCAAGGAGAGATGCGACGGAAAATATACTTCTAAAAATGCCCAAAAGTTTCTCAACGTATTCAGCTATAAGTAAAGCAAATTTGTGACTATCAACGAGATAGCAAATAAATGTTCACTAAGGTTTCTTTGGTATATGGGATTTGAGGTATTGCTTGGTGGGGTATCAATGTAAATTTGGTTTGCAGCTACTTGCCCTTTAAAAGCAGGGCAGTTCTTTAAAAGCAGAGAAGTCTCACGAACATCCGTTAAATCTACTCAGCAGTAGTAGAAAAAAGAAAGACAGTTCTCTAAGAACAAACTCTACCTGGCAAGTAGATACACACATGGTGTTACTGCACACCAAATATATATATATATTCTTTTGAGAACTTATCGTGCTGTATATTCTACTACCGCAGAGAAGATTTTTCGGAACTCTGGAGGTTCCTAGGGTAAAAAAGCTCCAAGACACAAATGATGATGAAGCTTTAAATGACTTGGATAATAAGAAGTAACTTTTACTAGTCAAAATTTGGGTGCAACCATTTTTGTACATCTCCTTGGGGAGGAGTGTTGGCTATGAGAAGAGCCAATAGTGTGGTCCTCCATGTACACTGATCGTTTTACGTTTTACGAGTCAGAGATTATGATAATGATAAATATTTCTAATAGCGCCTGCTGCGAATCTTGCATACTTATTTCTTGGTTTCTCAGTAGGATTTGAAACTTCACAAGGTGGCAAAGAATCTTTTTTGAGATGTGTTGCTTATAGCTACAGGGGTGGATTTCACAAAGAGTTAAAACTTTGTCTTATCTCACTCGTCCTAACTTAGGACTAGCCACCAGTTTTTAATAACTCCTCAGACTAGTCCTAAGTTAGGACTATCTTTGTGAAACCAACCCCAGGATACTTGTAAGAATAGCTGAGGCATCTAGATGCTGTCCGTCCCCCAGATGATCCTGCCACAGGGGTAATGATGCTTCAGTGCTCTGTACAGCTCATCAGAATGCTCCTGGTCTCGAGTCTCCACCACGCACTTCACCTGTTTCAATCAGGAAAAATACTTTATCACACAAAAGAAGATACTTTAGTTAGCGTTTACTGTACGCTTTAACTACACGTAATATTCAATTCAATTCAATTCCAAAAACTTTAATCATCCTTACTAGGCAAATACATAAGTTGATCAGCTCCATATAAAAACATTAAGTGTTGGGCCCTAAAGGATCTTGTTTGTCTGGGTAAACATGCCTCACTGAATAATCTTGTTTACTAATAAACAACTCACCTGGACATTAAATATTTCACTCTTCAGAAACGCTCTCTCATGGAAGATATCCTTAATACTGAAAAATGAGATTCAATAGAAAAATATAATAATTAAAATCTGGAAATGAAAACAAAGTAACGATGACTTAATATTTTATAGATCAATACGAAAATTAAAAATCTTGTTTTGGAAGCTACTTTATATTATGTAAGTTAATAATATAAACATAAATAAGTACAGAATCATCTGCCTGAAAATACACATCAACATTTTTGTGAAAAGATGCATCAAAATCTACCTAAAAAAAGACGCACCGGGAATTTCACAATAGTAAACCTAAATATAACATAAAAACTAAAAACATTTCAGCTACACAAATATAGATAACCAAACTATGGAAAAAGTAAACTACATTACTATCGAGTTAATCTCATGATGCCACAATTTAAGAAAAGACTATATAAAACCTGGACATTAGATGGATATTAATAAAACATGGCTTACAGTATAACAACATAGAACCAAACATGCAATTCAAACTTTAAAAGCACGAATGAGCATTCAAAAATACAAACTTGGTACAAGATAGATTCTGGTTAATTACAATGTAAAAAGCACTATCAATATCGAGAACAAATACATGCAACAAGACATTAGAATGGGCAAGGCAACTTGAAAGTTAAACAGTTTTGGTCAAGGGGACTTCCTTGACCAATCTTATCGGTAGAGCGCTGGCAGGTTAGTCTATAGGTCACAGGTCAAATACAATTCTAATTCAACACGGAAATAACTCAAAGCAAATTGAAACAATAATTGAGATCATAATAATCAGGGAGTGAAACAAACAAAGAGCGTGTATAATTTGAGAAATTGTGCAAACAAAAATTAATAATGATAGCCATGCCCTGGCATATGGTGATGATTATACGGAAATAATATTTATAATAATAATAATAACACCGTTTATAAAGCCCCTTTTTCTAAGGTTGCAAGCGCTCCGAGAATGACAATAACAACAATGGGAATCAAATCAGAGACCAAGAGGGAAACCACAACCAGGCAAAGCCTACAGCATTAAGGCAGAAGAGAGTCAAGCAACAGCTGGGCCCAATTTTATGGCTCTGTTTACCATTAGCAAAGAATCGGTGCTATACGGAAGCAATGAAATCTGTGCTTACCGCAAGCGTATTTCCAGGTTAGCATGGACTCTTACTAGGCATTCTTTACTAGGCATTCTACTCTTACACAGCTAGTGCAGAAATTCGGCGCTTGCACGTAAGCAGAGAATGGTGATTGTAAGTGCAGAATTTGGTTGTAAGCAGAGCCATGGAAGTTTGGCCCTGCAGCCGATTTCACGAAACTTTACTCAAACTGCGCAAGTCCACTTGCGCAACGTTTATAGCATAAGTTGCGCCATAAACGATGAACCTACCTGATCCCCATGGAGCTAATAATATCGGCAAGTTCTGTGATACCTCCCGGCCTATCGCTGACCGTCACAACAAATCGTGCTAAGCGACCGTCTGCTGCTAGACCCCTCTCTAAAACCCGACCCAGCACGGTCGTGTCTATGTTGCCTCCACACAGTGGTATGGCTACCCTGTTGGATGATAAAGAGAAAATTATATTGGGTGTCATGGCCGAGGGGTTACAGGCGTAAAATTCAAGTTCTGGTAGGTAAAGGCACTATGGACACTATTGGTAGTTACTCAAAATAATTGTTAGCATAAAAAGGAGGTAGGTACGGGTATCATCCACTAGAAATAACAAGAATAATATATTTGATTTATATTGCGCCTAATATAAGGTTATTTCTAGGCGCTTTACCAACAACTGAACAAAAAATAACCAGTTAAATTGTTTACAATTGACTGAATGATTAACACACAAGCAAGGTAATTAATGCTGTATAAAAAAGAGGTGGGTTTTCAGGGCAGTTTTGTATACATGTTTTAAAGGAGGTGATTGAAGCAATGTGATGTGGGAGATTGTTCCAGGGCAGTTCATCAGACATACTTTAACTGCTCCGCAAACTTTCTTACAAACACTCTTACCTCTTGCCCTTGAGTTCGGGCAGCTTGTTTCCAATGAGGGCAGCTAGCCCCGATGCCCCAGCCCCTTCTACGACAGCCTTCTCCATCTCAATCAGCCTCAGAATGGCCAGAGCAATCAGGTCCTCACTAAAATCGAACATCCAACCAACAGGCGGGTAGCTTTATTATTAACATTCAATTCAAGTCTGATTTGCAACTTTGCATGGTGGAAATACAATTTACATGTAGTAACCAGAGGTAAAGGTTTACGGTAATACCATGTCATGATAATCTATAGATGAGTTGGGGCTGTTCTGGGAAAAAAGTTGGTTTCAACTTGACGTTTCAATCAGTATGCTCTGATAGTCTTCTAGAGGGGGAAAAAAAGAAAAGAAAAAAAGCGGACAGAGCATACTGATAAAACCGTGAGTTGAAACCAACGGTTCTCTTTCATTCTATCATTCAAAACCAAAGTGGATGATATTGAATGGTCAGACAGTAGGAGGGTTGACTGTGTACTGTGTGGATGCATTCACCACATGATATCATATGCAGGCTTGTATAGTTTATCTACCATTCAAACCTATTGAATGGTCAAACAGTAAGAGGGTTAACTGTGTACTGTGTGGATGCATTCACCACATGATATCATATGCAGGCTTGTATAGTTTATCTACCATTCAAACCTAAAGTGGGTGCTATTGAATGGTCGAACAGTAAGAGGGTTAACTGTGTACTGTGTGGATGCATTCACCACATGATATCATACTGCAAGCTGGCAAAGTTTATCTATCGTTCAAAACCAGTTGATAAACGAATTAAAAGGAACAAAACTCCAGTAGCTTTGATTCACGCTCACCTGACGACCACCATCTTGTCCACATAATGCCTGGCGGTAGCAAAGGCATTTACCCCAACTGTGGGGACAGCGAGACCTACAAAGAAAAACACCCACAAAAACCCATTAGAATTCAATTCAATCCAGTATTTTATTCGTCATGCCAGCATGAAAATTCCCTCGTTCTGCACATACACAAATTTTAAAATATAAAATACACAACACAAATATTAAAAGCAAGACAGCAGATAAACCGTAAAAAAAGAACAGGAGGTGATCAATTAAAGGCAGTGGACACTATTGGTAATTACTCAAAATAATTATTAGTACAAAACCTTACTTTGTAACGAGTTATAGGGAGAGGTTGATGGTATAACACATTGTGAGAAATGGCTCCCTTTGAGGTGATTTAGTTTTCGAGAAAGAAGTAATTTTCCACAAATTTGACCTAGAGACCTCAGGCTTAGAATTTGAGGTCTTGAAATCAAAAGCACACCATTTCGTGTGAACAGGGTGTTTTTTATTTCTTTATTACCTCGCAACTTCGACGACCAATTGAGTTCAACTTTTCAAAGGTTTGTAATTTTATGCAAATGTTGAGAAACACCAAGTGGGAAGACTGGTCTTTGACAATCACTCATAGTGTCCAATGTCTTTAAATAACAAATAGTTCAAATAAGTAAATTAAATGGCCAATACAAGACAACTGGGGTGCGTTCCATTTAGCGAACACACTTCTGAGGTGTTGGGGGTGGTTTTCAAAATGGCCAACAAGCAGATGGTATGATTTTCTTGTCACTTACATAACTACAGTGTATTTTCGGTGACTGATAATACAGATTTGAAATAACAAAGTTAATGAGTTGATGTCATGAAGTACAGAAGAGGACTACATACAGCAAAAAGAAGGTAAACAAAAACTCTGTACGGTGTCGTCATCTTCATTTCAGGGCACCGCCTTTTTAACATCACTAAGTGTGCAACCAATCATTCCAAGGATAAAAAAGGTTTTGCGCAAGTGGAACGCATCCCTGGACAGAGTATGTGACCTTTGACCTACCGTCTGCGAGAGATGGACCGGATTTGGTCCAGATGGGGTGCCCTGCGTCCATGGCAGCCGAGAAGCTCGGACATTGTTCAGATTCCACTCCCTGAATGATAAAAAGGAAATCCAAACATTTTTTATAAATTGAAATTCTTGAGTCGCAAGAAAATTTATAAACATGCAACAACTGAAGATTGGGTCTGCGACGAAATAACACTTTTTCCTTAGATCCTTTCTTGAAGTCCGACACCAGGGCAAAATTTTATAAAGCTGCTAAGCCCGAGAACAATTTTGCTTACCAGCAAAAAGTTTTCAGCCAAAATATTATCAAATGTACTATCTGTGACTGGAATCTTGCTCCTTTTTGCTTAAAAATAACAATAACAGTTATTTAGCGCAGAATACACAAGAGTCTCTATGGTCTAAATTGTTCTAGCGTGGTACAGTCTTTGACTTTGTCGGGAAGAGAGCTCCATAGTTAAGGAGAAAAATGTTTGGCAATATTCGCTGCTTAAAGGCAGTGGACATTACTGGTAAGTACTCAAAATAATTATTAGCATAGGTTGATAGTATGAAACACTGTGAGAACGGTTCCCTCTGAAGTAACGTAATTTTCGAGAAAGAAGTAATTTTCCACAAATTTGATTTTGTGACCTCAGGATTAGATTTTGAGGTCTCGAATTGATTTTTCTTTCATTGTTATCTAGCAACTTCGACGACCAATTGAGCTCAAATTTTCACAGGTTTGTTATGTTGTGCATATGTTTAGATACATGTACACCAAGTGAGAAACTGGTCTTTGACAATTGCCAATAGTGTCCAGTGTCTTTAATTGTCATTGTCAACATGAATAATAAATGTGCATTGAATTGAACTAAATTGAAATAAATATTGCAATGACTTACAATGATAGTGGTTCGTGGGGATAGGCTCTTTATCGCTAGAGCAACCCCAGCGATCAGGCCGGCTCCCCCCACTGGAATAATAACAGCATCCAAGTCGGGGACCTGTTCAATAATTTCCAATCCCATGGTGCCTTGCCCTGAGATAATGTGTGGGTTGTCGTATCTAGGGAAACAAAATTTGAAAAAAAGCAAAACTAAAATCAGAGAAATGTTTTTTTTTATAAAGGAACATTACAGGGCCCAATTTCATAGAGCTGCTAAGCAGAAAAATTTGCTTAGCATGAAATTTGTTCCTTAATAACAACAGGATTACCAACCACTTTCTACGTGATTTTCAGGATAAGCAAACAACAGCTGATTACTAGTAACAAGCGATATGCAACAAATAGGAATTTTTTTGGTAATCCTGTTTTTAGCAAGAAAGAAATTTCAAGCTAAGCAAATTTTTGTGCTTAGCAGCTCTATGAAATTGGGCCCAGAAAAGACCGATCCATTAAGCTCCTCCCCATTGCATATTGACCAATCACAACGCAACGAAGATCCGACAAATAAAGAACGACATGAAAAGTTTCACAAGACTTAAGCCTGGTTCATACTTCCTGCAAATGCAAATGCGAAGGGAATTTGATGTGAATTCGACGCAAGTGAGTTGAGCAGAGCTGAACTGCTGCAAATATTTGTTGCATATTTTGTGACGTCAACATTCGCTTCGCATTCGCAGGAAATATGAACCGGGCTTTATACAAAAAGCAATTGGCGAGTTACGTTTGATTAAAGTCTGCTTAGTCACAACTTACCGCTTAATTTGAATTCCCCAGATTATAGAGATATTTCTTATATAGGATTTGAGGCATTGCATGGTGAGGTATCAATGTATATTTGGTTTGCGGTAACAACATGTGTGTATCTACTTGCCAGGTAGAAAACTGTCTTGCTATATTCCACTGTCACGGAGTAGATAATCAGGGGTTCGGGAGACTCCTCAGTTGTGAAAAGAACTGTCCTGCTTTTAGCTATTACCAGGGCGGATGGTATAGGGAATAGACTTGGACTACTACTTTAGCTCATAGGATCGTAATTAACTGTACTGCTACGGAGTCAGTTCTGAATTGGTCTCAACGTTTCGACTAGCTTGCTCTAGTCATCTTCAAGAGACCAAGATATTTCTTGCTATGTCAAATGGTTCGGGGATACCTCCAGATGAGGAAACCCTTGTACCATTGTTCCATACATATCCATTCAGAATTGTGTATAGGTGTTCACTGTCTCTAAATGTAAATACCAAAAAGCTTGTCCCGAATTATGTGACATAGCAACTGTCCCTATAGTCTGAAGAATTGAAATTTAAGCAGTAAATTGTGATCAAGCAAGTTTTTATGTACCAGACTTGATTAAAATCTAACTCACAAATGACTTATTGAGAAAGTTGAACCAGTTTTATAAAACTATTCACCTACCCATTTATATACATGAGGCCTTGTTTCTTGCCCATTCTGATTGCGTATGTCTTGGACTGCAAAACAAAAGTAAAAGTTTAAACCATAAATATTTATTTTGTAATTGTTGGATGTGGAGTTTATGTTCCACTAACTTGTATGTTCTTAAAATTACAACAATCTGCCGTGAGTTAATGTGGAGCTGTTAGAGTAGTAGACTTTTTCTTTAAAATTCTACACAGGTCTGTTAAATTTTGTGGAATAAATGGGTTCTGTTTAAAAGTAAACTGATTGTAGGTTGACTAAACATATAAAAAATGCAAGAGTAAATTGTTGTAAACATATCTTGGTGGAAACTTGCTTTCTGGCTAAACTTTATTATTTTCAGTGCAGGGCTCCAAATTTATTCCACAAGAATCTGTAGCTCAAAAGTTTGACCAGACCAGAATTTGTATTAATAGATCAGGGCCTAATTTTAAAGAAGTGCTTATTATAAGCAAAACAAATCGTACAACATTTTGGCAGAAATCAGCCAAAGAATATACATTTGACATGGTTTGGCTTCTAACCCAGTTCTGCTAAGCATTATTTATTGTGCTTAGCTACTTTTTGTGCTTTTAAAAGCAGCTCTAAGAAATTGGGTCCAGCACACGAATATGACTGGGGACAAAAAAAACACCAGTGAGATGTTATTTTTCAATTGATAACACACAGGACTGGCGGACTTGATCAGTCAGCAGTTTACTAGTTCGGACTAAAATCACTGGCCTTGGTAAACGCTGCCCTTCTATCACAAAACGGCCAAACTCATTTTGATAAATTCCTTTTAGACAAGATCATTCCTGGATTCCCCCCCCCCATACCCGGGTCTCTCAAAATCAACCTAGTGTGACATGACCTCCAGGAAGAACTAAAAGAGTTTGAATGTTTATGGTGACAAAAGACTCAACAAAGAACACCTAAACGTTTCCAACCGTTTGCTGGTTAATGATCCGTGTCCATAACTAACCAACAAAAGTTTGAACTGACAAAGTGAGGTTTGTGGGAGACACCCTGTTACATATCTGTTATGATTTGTGGGGGTGGTTCCGAGAAGAGCCAGCAGTTTTAACAAAACGATATTCTAAAAAAAAGATTAGTCAGGAAGCATCGTAAAGTATAAAACAAAAAGAAATACTTTTATAATGGCATGACATTTCGACCAAGGCCAAATGACAGCACGGGCAAGTGAGAAAATAAAGCAAAAATCAACATTACAAACAGCAATGACCTGTGCTGATGGTGAAGTTTGTGCCGCGACTCAAGACATAATGTGTTTTTTGGGCTACCAAAATCTCATCAGGGCTGCCAAAAAGTCTTGGTTACTAGCCCTGCTGACTATACCATGAAAATACACTTAATTTGGACCCCTGACTAGTGTAAGCAGAACTAGATTGATAGACATGAAAGCACACAGAGAAAGCAGGGGATGAACAAAGCAGAGGATGGTGGGAGGATACAGGGGGGCTTGTGGGCAAGGGGGAATAGAGGAAGGGGCATGTGTGACCCCAGGAGGTGGGGAAGACAAAAGACAAAATCAATGATCGGAAGCCTCTGAATGAGGCAGATTTATTGGGGATATCTGTGGTAAAAAGGAGAAATGACTGAATATATTTGATCAAGTCTTACTTCTCCCAAATCTTGTCCATGAATGATGACCGTGGCTCCGTTCTGCTTACACCTGTTGATCTTCATAATTGGAGCGATGATCGGCATGACGACGGTCACCGGGATACCGAGACTCTGGCTGTGATACGACAGGGCGAGGGCATGGTTTCCTGCAGACGCTGCGATGACGCCTTTCTGTTTTTGTTCCTGCAGATTGTGACAAAACAACCTTATTATTTCGGGGAAAAAGGCGAAAAAATATGAAGGTTCTAATAGACCAATTTAATATGACGTCACACTCTGACAAAGATGGCAGTGCAACTCTCTTTTGTGCATGTTTGTATACTTTTTTTACACCCAAAATGGCACCCAGGATAGGCAAATGTGAGTACGCTGCGCGCATTGCAAGGACTCTATACCAGTTGTTCAGTTGTGAATCCAGTTTTGAATCCAAGAAGATGCTTGTTCTTTTATTGACCTCTGAACTTTAACCTTTGACATAACAATCTTGCATGATGACTTGTAAGCAGAGGGCGCTATACAGCAGAATCATAGAAATAGAACCCAGAGAACGCTGAGTGCAACATAGTGCACGTGATTTCATTGTTAGACCATTTTTATTGATGCATGTACGCCATTTTGGGGGCCATACAGTAGACCTCAAGAACAAATTGACCAATGAAAACACATGCAATTGCGTTTTTGTTGGAGCAAGGCCACCATCCATAAGTAAGACTGTATAACCAGGGGTCGATTTCACAAAGAGTTAAGACTAGTCTTATCTCTAGTTAGGATGAGTAAGTTGTCCTAACTAAGCACTAGCCATACGTTTTTAGTATCTCCTAGGTTTGTGAAATTTACCCCAGGACATTTTGTTAGACCAATTCAAAAATCGATGACAGCATTAACTCTCATGGCCGTAGCAAAACAAAGTGGAAATTTCAGTGGAATTTTAATTTCTTAGGGAGTCTAAACTGAGAAGCTTACCTCAGACAGAGTCAGGAGGGTGTTACGAGCTCCCCTCTCTTTAAAACTGCAAGAAGAGAGAGAACAAACTTTTCAAAAGGGTCAGATTTTCATAAAGAGAATTGAGATAAAATACATTATTTTACAGAAATTTTGTTGCATAGACACCAAGTAAAAATACTATACATACATAGATAAATGTACAGTGACTCTTTGTAGATCTTGTGTATACATGTAAACGCATAACCCAATGACGCAGTACTAGGTGAATGAAGTATTTTGGGTTGAACAAAGACAAATTTACAAGAGCTAGGTTTGAACCCAAGAGTTCCGGATTAACATGCTGGCCCTCTACCAACCAAGTTTACTAGCCCTTATTGAGTTAAAGGCAGTGGACACTATTGGTAATTACTCAAAATAATTATCATCATAAAACCTTTCTTGATTACAAGTAATGGGGAGAGGTTGATAGTATAACACATTGTGAGAAACAGCTCCCTCTGAAGTGTAGTAGTTTTCGAGAAAGAAGTCATTTTCCACGAATTTGATTTCAAGAACTCAGATTTAGAATTTGAGGTCTCAAAATCAACCATCTAAACACACACAACTTCGTGTGACAAGGGTGTTTTTTCTATCATTATTATCTTGCAACTTCGGCGACCAATTGAGCTCAAATTTTCACAGGTTTGTTATTTTATGCATATGTTGAGATACACAAAGTGAGAAGACTGGTCTTTGACAATTACCAAATAGTGTCCACTGTCTTTAATAACATGACACATTCACACCAAGAAAATTTGAATGTCAACCCAGGATTGTGGCTGTGCACACTCAGGGATGTGATACCCTGTTGAGAAAAGAAAATGAACTCTGAGCGCAAAGTGTGAAAGCATAAAGCTCGGAAAACTTGCGAGCATGACGCCCAACGTAAAAGCCCTACTCTGCAATCGGGGAGGTTATTATATGGTTTTATCTTTAAAAAAAATTATAAATTTGATCTTTAAAAAAAAAAACTGATTTGTTACAATTACACAAAATAAGAATTTGATTTGAACTTTTACCTTCCGGTCGTCTGTAAGAAATCTTTCTTGAAGAAAAGCTCCATTCCGACCAGACTTGAAATCTGAGACCGCTGATAAACCAAAAACAGGAATGGAGAAAGAATGTTGTCATTTACGCAGAAATATTCACGAGAGGGAAAACCTAGTTGCATCAGGACAGTCCCATTCTTAACAGTTTCATTGCAGTCAAAAGCCATAGACATAGACAAGGTCACTTGGGCCTTGTTTCATCAAGCATAAAAGCACAGAAAACTCTTGCTTTGCAAAATAGGTTAACAGCCAGAATACCACAGAGTTACCATGCCACAAGACAGGGCAATCATGCTTATGGCAGGTTCAGGAGTCAATTTAACAAAAGATGTCAGGATTTTGAGACAATTAACTCAATGGATTAAGCCAGAAATTGCTAGAGCTTATGCGGTGAGAGCAGCGCTTGCGCCCTTGCTTAGTACTTTGACAAACACTGGCTACTTACACTTTTTCACCTGCTACTTTCAAAACTGTGGACAACCCTGGGTACCCCACTCATTTCTTGCCTAGCAAATTGGTCCAGCATAATTTTTCTGATTAACAGCTTTATGAAGTTGCGAGATAATATTGCAAGAAAAAAAACACATTGGTCACACAAAGTTGTGTGCTTTCAGATGCTTGATTTCGGGACCTCAAAATGTAATTCTGAGGTCTCAAAATAAAATTTGTGGAAAGTTACTTCTTTCCGGAAAACTACGTTGCTTCAGAGGAAGCCAGTTCTCACAACGTTTTATACTACCATTCAACAGCTCTCCATTGCTAAGTTACCAAGTAAAAAAATGCTAACAACAGGGAGGGCAGTTTACCGTGCGTCCCAACTGGATTTAATTTTTGGTACTTTATCCCCCAAAAGTTTGATTGGGGCACGGCTTTACATGCTTCTTTCATACCTGGCACGGTGTTCGTTGAATTCCGCTCTTGATTTTATACGCAGCAGCACTGACATCTTGAAACTTTACGACGACCGGATTATCGGGATCGCAGAATTCATCTTTGAGATCTTCTTCATCCTCAGCGATGCCCGCACCTGTGTTCTCTTTGGACGTTGGACTCACAGGATCCATGTCCATCTTAATCTCGCCTGTATCTGGCGTGTCGTCCGACGATTGAGGGAGGAGATCTTGAAGAGGCATCCTGTAGCATTTATGAATGACAAAATGGAAGATTAGAATGGATTGGATTAGATACGATTAGATTAGGTTTGGTTTATTTATTCGGTCCGCGTTGTTTTGTGACATTCGCAGGCCTGTATGCTTCATTTGCGAAAAGGGCAAGGACACTAGTGCGGAGCACGTGTGGAGCACATGCTTACTCGGTGAATCCATACGGGTGACGCAGAGAAAGTTCCTCATGCACTAAAAGTGCTACGTCGTGTCTGCGTGCTCCCAAATCCGTACTGAGGCAGTACTCACCACGTACGGATCCCAAAATCTTGCCCACGTTTTTGCAAGTAGACAGCACGCACTTGCACGTACGGCGGGTTGGGACCGCCGCTTAATGAAAAATTGTAAATTTCTACTGGAGCAAAAAGGCAAAGACCAGGGGGCATGGAGGCAATTACCTTCATTGCCTCTGTGTTGTGTATCAGGCCTGCATTCGAGAATGCTGTCCTGTCCACTGTGCATTGATCTGAGACACAGCTGATAATAACGGAGTATCAAATGTCACACAGAATTAACACAGTCAAAATGCCGTTCAACTTAATGCATGGCCCCAAGGACAGTTTGAAAACATGGCATCATGCCTGTGAAGCGTGCACTTTTTTTTTTTTTTTACTGATGAACAAAATAATTAAACATGAATAGTTTTGTTGATCCGCTCGTGGTGGACTTGAGGTTAAAGTTAAATGTATTTCCCACCACTAAAATTTGTCTAGCTATCGAGCTAGCTATCAACCTCAATCTGGAATCACAGAGTACAATAAAATAAAAGACTTGCACTCATGCTTGAAATTTTCCTAATTTTCCTAATTTTCCTACCGTATCCCCAGATGTGTAAACCGCACACAATACAAGGCCAATCAACAGAGGTACTTTGTCATACAGTCATGACAGTAGGCCTACTAGTACTTTGGGTGAAGGCCATTGCCATTGTTAATTCAGCTATTCTGGGAAACAAACGCAAAGGAAAACCAAAGGGAAACAGGCCCTGTACGTAGTACCAAAAGAAAGATTGTTGACATTCAGTCTCCTGACGATGACTAGAGCAAGCTAGTCGAAACGTTGAGACCAATTTCAGAACTGACTCCGCAGCAGTACAGTTAATTACGATCCTATAAGCTAAAGTAGTAGTCCAGTTTAATTTCTATACCATCCGCCCTGGTAATAGTTAAAAAGCAGGACAGTTCTTTTCAGAACTGAGAAGTCTCCCGAACCTCCGATTATCTACTCCAAGGCAGTAGAATAAAGCAAGACAGTTCCCTAAGAACAACTCCACCTGGCAAGTAGATACACACATGGTGTTACCGCAAACCAAATATACATTGATACCTCACCATGCAATGCCTCAAATCCTATTGACATTCATGAAGATGGCAGTGACTCTGATGAACAAATGAAAGCACAAATCTCTCACCAATACAGACCCTTTAAGAGCACCCCACTAGAAATTGAAGTCTAAACACTGTTGAACTGTTACAAACAGACATAAGCAAATGGCATACAATTTTTTTTTTTAAAGGCTCGGAAAGCCAAGCTAACTGAACTGTGGTGACAACTATCACAGTGTAACAGGGAAACGATCCTGCAAAAAGCTTGTTGTTCAAAATAAATGTGTGTGTACAAAATATGTTTTCAAATTATTATTATTATTATTATTATTTATTCGGCCAATATTTCAACAAATAGTACAAGATACAATGTTACCGTACTAAAGAAATATAACAGTATAAGAAACAATGAGTGTAAACTTATGACACCTAGAACAATTGTAAACCAATGATTGAATGAGACAGAGCACTGGCAATCAAGCAAGACAATTATAAAAACAGACAGGACAAGCCCATTCTAAGATGGCCAGGATTAATAAAAGTGAACATAACCACTGAGACTCGAAAGCCTATCAATCCAATCTTAAAATAGGAATAGAATCTTTAACAAACATTTAAAAACAGTAAATAAACTTTGGAAAATATAATAAATATTAAGAACAAAATAAATATGTATATGTTAAGAAAAACCTATTAAAATAAAAATGTTTTTGAACTCACTCCGAGTCACAAACACAGACACTTTTAAAAACGCCCCATAAAGTCAAAACACTGTTGAAGAAAACCAGTGCACAGAGAGCCAAGCAAACTGAACTGTGACGACAACAAGCACTACAGGGAAATGATTCTGCATTTAAAGCTTGTTGTTAAGTGTGTGTGTTTACGTTAGGCCTATACTATAGTGGGAGTATAAAGGGTTGGTCATTGGTTGTGCAGCTCTATTGGCTAATAGGCCTTCGTGACGCAGTGTGTGGCACAGTGGGTGGTGGCATTGTGACACATACAGTGGGTGGGTCTACTTGAAGCTTGCCATCTACATGTATGATGGAAGGGGATCTGCAGACCAAGGCTGTCTGGCTAGACTATTATGAGTGACCATGGCAGAGCAGCTGTGTGATAGAATTCTACACTAAGGCAAAAAAATTAAAACATGTTAAATAAATGTTGCCGTAACGGGCCCAACAGGCCCCCCAAAACGGGCCCCCAAAAATAGGTTAGGTAGGTAGGGATTTGTTTTGTTTTCTTTTCTTAAAAAAATTACATGTTTTTAAAGTGTTTATGCTGGTAGTACACACACACACACACACAAAACCAAGGCTACACACAACAATTAAACTCTTGATGATATTTATTCTATTTGTATGTCTTTAATAGATTTTAATCATTAAATTTCTTCCCTTGAAAAAAAACAATATCCAGGTTCAGCCGTATTTTTAGGGTCGGTCGGGTTACGCCAACATACATTTTTTTTGTTTTAATGCCCAAGCCTGGGCTACATGTAGTGTCAAAGTGGGGACTATTGGAGCTGTGCATTAGAAGTCTAGTAGATGGGTATTTACTTTGAAGCCTTGGCGACCACACATTTGCGCAGGGATGAGTTTTTACTTGCACATCGACCGCTCATGGACAATAGGTCCCTCGGCGTAACATCCATACTTAAATGGATTCTACCAAGTAGGCCTATCGTAGTAGTAGAAGTAGAGGCTTAGCCGAGTTGCGACTACTGTTTTCAACTACTCGGTTAATCGTGCCGCCACGACTGCTACAAAAATTGTCGCAACTTCCTGCAGTACATGACCCATGAATGAAGGTGAACCAAATATGACCCTTACAACAATTCAAGACAATATAGAACACTTAGGAAACACTTAGGAACCAGACATCAGTGACACAATCTTTTCAGTATGAATTTTACTTGGAATTAAAAAAGTTGGGACTAGTGTCACATGGCTCGACTAGTCCTGAAGTAAATTTCACTAGTCCGCCATATAATAACTACATTATAATAATATGAATATCCTAAGTCAATCCCAACTCAGATATACATGTACCAGGCAGTTAAATACAGACTGTCAGCTAGTAAAAACAAACAAAGATAACCAACACTAGACAAAACTTTGTACAAAACATACATCTCATTATTTTGTAAGCAGTTGAATTCTAGGAATTTTTAAAAGCACTTTGACATTTAATTAGGTTTGACCTTAATACTGAGGAGATGTTGTCACTGCACTTTACTGGATCAAGTTAAACACTGAACGGACAGGCTCAAGGCCAGAGTTTTTTAGAGTGTGTTTGGTAAACGTGTGTTGTTCGTTATAACAGATTGGACAAAACACCTTTTTTAGTTGTTCAGTTGAATAATATGCATTCAATTGTAACAACAACAAAAACGTTTGAATGCCGACTTTTTAGTCTGATTAATATCTTTTAATTGGTAAGAAACAAAAATTGTGAAGATCACAGATTTACATAAAACTTACACGGCCTAATGATGATGATAGTAGAAAACATCCCTTGAAATATTTTTGTCTGAAATTTAATATTTGATGAGAAACAAATAATCCAAATTTGCGTTTGGAGTTTATCGCCCAGTGAGCGTTTCATGCGTTTTTTTTTTGGCATCGATGCAATGCAAAAGTTTGTAATCGGTTTTCCACTATATTCTCTCGTGACTCAGATGGCCGATCTCAAACTTCTACATTTTTGTCAGTTTATGTGTATGGTGGATTACATAAAGTGCTTTCATTGCCAGCAACTGTTTTGCTAGTAAAACCAATTCTGTAATGTTCATTTTAAAAGTCTGTCGATGTTGAAGAATCATGCTACCCTGGATCTGAAACTAATCTGAATACTTTGAACTCTGGTGCTTGAACAAACAAAAATGTTTAAAACTATAGCAAGTAGGCCTAGACGTGTTTTCACTTAATACTCACTTTGTTTCTAGTCTGCGAAGAAAACTAACTGTATGTGATGTATGCAATTCAAGCGACAAACACAATTTTTTACAAACTAATGGCTTGCCCTCTGAAACATAACCTCTAAAATTAAGACGGTACTTTTTTTGCGTTTCCAAAAGCAGGTTAAATTGGGCATGTTTTGTCTCTTTCATAATTGTGCACAGAAATAACACTATTTAATTTCCTAGAAGACTGAACATTTTAACGTTGATTTTGATCTTTTAATTAGGCAAAGTATTGTTTGAAGGGCCACATTTTCTTAGTCAGTCTGCGCTCCATTTTGAAATACAACGGAGATTGAGAAATGCAGCTGTTTATAGAACAAAAATTAAACCTACAGTACAAAACTTGCACTTGGCAAAACCTTTAATTGTAGTTTTTAAACTGATACAGTGTCAGTTTACAAACTAAAATTACAAGTTAAAAATTTTTCGTCCCAGTGAAAATTTTGTGCCATTTTTTGTGTGGATGGGTATCGACTAAATCAAACAAATAAATGTGGTTTTCATTGTTATTATTATTATATAGTCTGTTGCTCTTGTAAGTACGAAAATGCAAAGAGTAGGCTCTTGTAAGTACGAAAATGCAAAGAGTAAAATGGGTCTATAAATATAAGGTTTTTGCAATTTAAGCCCCTTTTTCCATCCCATGTCTTTTGGCAATTCAGCAAAATCAGTCAGGCAGTAATTTGCGATAAACCTTAAATAAATATTTGTATAGAAGGGAGAAACATCAAACACCTTCTGTATGGCGCAACCACTTTTTCACTCATTTTTACAAAAAGGGATATCTCATTGAGGTAAATATTATTATTTCATATCGAATGAAAAAGTCGTGGCGCCATGCGGAAAATTTTCCCAAAACAGTGCCTGCCTGGGCAAATGGAAGTGCTATAGACAAATTGGCATGCTAACGGAGGAATAACCCCATGATCTACTCTACTCTAAAGAATAGCACTACCATTTTGTCTACACTGTACATAGAGTTCCTATCTACGCACAGTATAGTATCACGTACAGCATGTACATGTAGGTAAAAATGTAGAAGTTTACAAATTTGCTGCCAATAATGTGTATCAATTGTGGTTTGTTGTCTACGGAGGATGGTAGTAAGGGAAAATGTTGACGAGTACATGCAGTTGATGTTGTAAGGCCACATGACACACAAAGTCCGAGCTCCTGCATACGTGCTAACTCCAAGGTTTCGATGTAGAATAATTTAAATAATGTGACCGGAGAAAAATCACAAAATGTAAAAATGCCGGCTAGCTAGCCATTTTGTTGTTTACTTACCTCACGTTACAATTGGAAACTGTTCACTGGGTGTGAAAGTGTCACCGCTCTCTTTTGTGTTTGTGACAACAGCAAATAGTGAATGTAAAATATCGAATAAAAGTCGAACTTTGAAGAACAAAAATGAAGGCAGACGGTAGTCTCTCTCACCACACTTTTTGTACCACAGCTGAGAAAAATGCCCACACTTCAGGACAACGTCCGGAACATTAACACGAAGCGACTTGGTGTGACGTCAGCGATTCGCAGAAGAGGTCAATACAAAGACTGGTTTCCAGGCGCAGACTGTACGTTGTAGCCAAGGAGGAAGAGGAGGGAACCAGATCATTCCTGCCAACAATTCGGGCTTGTTGACAGTTTCTAGCATTTTGATTGGTTAGTCGGGACAGCGCCCACAAGAATTGCATCATCATTCTTCAGTCTGCTTTATTTATGACGGTTGGTTTTCCTGCTTACTAACTATGTTATTCGATTTACACTGAAATTTAAAAGTGACGTGGTTCCAATGTTCACACCAGTGCCCACTCGGTTGGAGTGTCCATGTCTTAGTCAGGGGTTCGTGTGAAGGAGATTCTGCCCCCCCCCCCCAACTGTGTACCAGAGGATATTGGGCAATACGGCTCTGCTGTGTACAGTGTGATGGCGCCCTCTTTTGATGCATCCACCTTTAGACCACGCGATTTCGGACAAAATCTCCGGTGGGACACTGGTCCATGGGACGCAGCTTAGTTGGCAGGGGTAGAACACTCAAATCGATATATAATAGTCTTTCGCTCCGAAAAATGCGGCAATTTAGGATTTTAGTGCAATTTCGTTTTAACTTTTAAAGTTGTCAGGGAGATCAAAAAAGGTTCTTATGAGCAACTCATTTGATAGCTTCAAAGACACCTCGACCATAAGCACTTCAATTAACCCATCCCATCCACACAATGCGCACACTGGTGTGATACGTGTCTTTGAACATTTTGTTGCCGGTGTCAGATGCAATTGTGTCCGCCATGCAATACTGTCCGCTCCGGACATGCAAGCGTGTCCGGGGCTATGCAAAAACCGTCCGGTGGACATACATAGGCTGTACATGATGTGGCGCGTGTAAGCGAGCGTGCCTGTACTGAACCTATACGTACTGCAACATGAATATTCACGTATTATTATTGCAGCGAATACCCAACGGCCGAACATTTCTCATGTCATTCATGACATGCACTTAGTCTGCCTTAGTCTTCCTTCATGGTTAGCTTGTTGTAAAAAGAAATGGCAAACGTGTTCCGTCGACCAAATCATGGAGGAATATTCCTCCATGACCAAATTAACTGCAAGGACGGTCCGGTTTCAACGGGGCGGACACAACTGCATATGCAAATGTGTGACACAAATTATTGCATTATGCAGCAGCGTCCGGGCGGACACGATTGCAAATGCAAAACCGTCCGGCGGACATTTTTGCATATGCAATAATGTCCTCCGGATAGTATTGCATAGAGGACATAATTGCATGCTATACCGGCTCAACTATACAGAACAGATACAGAATACAGATTGATGAGTGGCATTATAATTACAATGAGTTATCAATAGAGGGCGGTATATAAGATGAGTGGTGTACTCAGAGACGGGGGGGGGGGGGTATTCCAAACCCGTTTTCGTGACTCGCGGAGCACAAACGGTCTATACTTTGATTTTTGTGATTGCACCAATTCAGAAGAATGTTAACACAAACTCTACATAACCAACAAATCATTGTTTTGTTGACACAACAAATATTTTATTAAGTTTACCTGTCTTCTTTCGACGAGACACTTATGCAGCATAATTTAAAGCATGTATAAAAAAGACAACATTTTGAAAACTAATTAAAAGAACCGTTGATAATATCCTACCAACTAAACAATGAACACAATGGGCCCATTTAAATTTTCTAATCAAGTTTATCACATTATTGCAAAAAGAAATAAAAAATGTACATGTAAACGGTTTATGTTTCAACAGCTCTCCATCGCTCATCCAATTTATAGCATAAACACTTAAAAGTGTTTATGCTATTTCGACGAGACACTTATGCAGCATAATTTAAAGCATGTATAAAAAAGACAACATTTTGAAAACTAATTAAAAGAACCGTTGATAATATCCTACCAACTAAACAATGAACACAATGGGCCCATTTAAATTTTCTAATCAAGTTTATCACATTATTGCAAAAAGAAATAAAAAATGTACATGTAAACGGTTTATGTTTCAACAGCTCTCCATCGCTCATCCAATTTATAGCATAAACACTTAAAAGTGTTTATGCTGTAACAATTGATTTGAGTAATTACAAATAATGTCCACTTGGTGCCTTTAAAGGCTTAGGCTATGTATCTATCTAAAAAGATTGTACGATCACCAACGCCCCTGGAAATGGTCAAAATAATTATATTTCCAGAGCCGCTACAACCTATCTGAAAAATGGCTAAAGCATTTCATATCCTTTCATTGAATTACCGCTAATAAATTTTCTAAATTATTTCCCACCACGAACAAATAAAAAAAAACGACAAATTAAATATAAAGCAGAGTATTGTCTCAAATAAACTCACGATTATATGCCAATTATTTCAACAAAGCTAAATATACATATTTTGGCATAGAGTGCTATAACAAAAAATGTACTTTCTTTGTCTGCAAACCATAGGCTCAGTGTAAAACACATTTTGAGTTTTTATTTGCACTAAGAAGAGCACGAAGAGCATAACGTTTTTTAGCTAGTATGCAGATCCATATTAATGAATATCTCTAAAGTCGCTTTCAGACGGGCACGTCAGAGTTGCTCCGAACCAAATAGATTTGTCTAGGTCGACCCAAGTTTCAGACAGGCGAACTTAACATAGGCCTATGGTTTACATTGGCTCGAATCATGGCAAAATTGACGTCTGAAACCAAAGTGCTCCATAGAGTCGTTCCGAATGACTGCAACAGTCGACCTTTCGACTTCTATCGTATCCAGTCGCTCCTAAACTAACATAGTAATGGCTCGGTTCATCACAAGATCGACGTCTATAAAACCAAGGCGCTCCAGAGTCGTTCCGAACGACTGCAACAATAGATCTTTCTATTTCTAGCGCGTCTAGTCGCTCCTTACTTTTATACCATTTACATTGGCTTGGCTCAAGACAAAGTTCTAAGTCTGAAACCAATGTGCTTCAGAGTCATTCCAAACGACTGCAACAGTCGATCTTTCGATGTCGAACTTTTCATGTATTTTATTCACAGAGTTTGGTTTAGTGTGGCTCTGAAGCGCCAGTCTGAAACGGGTGATTCTAGTTAAGTTTTATCAAAAGTACAAACTGACTCAGCTGACAGCTCAGTGAATCACACTTTATCTTCCATAGGTAAGGCAGTATGATATGTTGCTTTGGTATGACGGCCGTATTTCTGGTAGACGAGTACTGTGATAAATGCGATGAGCATTATCAGGAGCATAATGATCAGTATTATCAAAATCCACAAACCAGTTGACATATCTGAAAGTAACAATACAAATAATAAACATAAAATATCTGTGCATTATGTTGACTGTGCTATTTCTTTATTTATTTATTTGGTTATCTAATTTACTCAGGGTGAGCCAAATCAGTATAGACGATGTGACCTGTTTCCTGCAGGCATGATTTGTACACAGCTCAATGGAAGAAAACATATAATCTTCTATTTTATGGAGACTGCACTCTGTCTAATTCCTATCAATTTTTCATATGATGATAGGGGGGGGGGTACATCTCGAAACTTGACCAGCTTGTACTTTCATAACTCTTGGTTTTATGTGGAAATTATGACACAAAATGTCAACTTTCCAATAGGACCAGTGTTAGTATATTGCCTGCCAGTATACTGAAAGAATGTACAAGGTCACACTTATTGTAAACAAAGTTCACATGGTCTATAAAGAACTGGTTTCCATTTTGGCCCTGCATAAAATTATTAAAGTTCAGAACAAACATGTCAACTTGTGCTCCATTCCCACGAAACATTCGCTGCGAAAGCAGCACCGTGTGACTTTAAAATTCCCTTAGCATTCGCATTCGCAGGAAGTATGAACCCGGCTTTAAACATAATTATTTTTTATGCAAAAAACACCGTGCGCTACCAACAAAAACAATTTTAATGGCAGATTATTATGTTCGAATAGTGCAGTTGTGTCAACCAATAACTCTAGTTAAGAATGTATACTTTACCAATATCATCTCCTTTTGAGAATGGTTTCTTGGGCTTTGTTCCATTTTCTCCGATGGCTTCATTGCTGCCTTCATCACCACCTGGAAAAAAAATTTTTATTGTTGTGGAAAAAAAAATCAAAATTAGTAGTGAATTTCCAAGTGCTTACTTCAACATGTTTTAATATTCAGATAGTATTGTCATTTAGGCACTGGACACCTTTGGTAATTTTCAACGACCTGTATTCTCACTTTAATTTCTCACTTCTCATTTTAAAAGTATTTCATGGCTTACCTTCTTCTTCATGCGAGCCATCCATGGTGTCTGGGCTTGATGATTCATTACTGCACTTGATTCCAACATCGCTCAGATGAGTGCAGTCAGTGATACCCCAACCATCATGCGCGCAATCAACAAGTCTGTCCTCCCCGCCAGTACATACAACCTCATCTAGCACGATGGCACCGAGTGTTTCGTCAGTTACGACTCGGTAGTGAGGGAGTGTTGGGTCAGAAGACTGGTATCCTAGCTGTTTACACGCTACGTCACTGTTTAGGGCATTCCAATTGTGACCACAAACTGTTCCCCAAATTCCTTGATAATACAATTCCAGTCGTCCTTCAAGAGCCGAATCACCATCTACCAGTCTGACAGAGCCATCTTTAGACATACGAAGAAGAAATAAAAATGAAAATGAAGAGATTGGTCAACGTCTTAGAAACCGGTTTTGTTCCAAACTAAAAGTCTACTGATTTTGACATAGGGGCAGTCATTTGAGATATTACTTAAAAGTAATAAACATTCTGGATGTCGTTTATAGCATTTCTGTGTAGTGTTTGTTTACAAGGGGTGTTTGGGTGTATTTTTTTTTTCTTTTTTTTTTTTTTTGGTTTGTTCTTCTTCTTCTTCTTCTTATTTTTTTTTTAGTTTTATTTTGTATTTTGAAAAAGCCATCTTAAACAATACGAACAAAGAAGACAAGGTTGGTCAGTGTCTCAGGAACCAGTTTTGTTTCAATCCGAAAGCTTACTGTATGTCATAATACCAACGTCAACCATGTGTTTAAAGGTCTATGTTCGTCGACTCACCTGGTATAGCGCCCTCTGGTGTTGGTGCCGTACAAACTACGCTCGCATATCCGGATTGGTTGTAGCTCTTATCAACCCAGCTGCCATGACTACACATCACTAGTTCTGGTTCTGTGCCATCACACGATACGTCATCAAGGAGCACAGTCTTCGTAGTCTCACCATAGAATGACCGTGGTAAGGCACTCTCTGCAGATATGAATCCTAGCTGTCGACACACTACAGCGGCCGCCTCCGAAGTCCATCCTTGGTCACATACAGTTCCCCACCTGCCGTGATATTTGACTTCTACACGGCCGTGATGTGGGTACTCACCCCCATCTAGACGAACTCTGCCATCTGTTTGTGATTGTTAATATGATAATAACTTGTATAAGGCGAGAAATTGCCAAAGGATATCCACAAGGCAGTCAGGTCTTTGAGAGGGCAAGGCCATTTTCATTTTGAAAAGGTCACTTCCACGGGAAAATCATAAAGTCAATGTGAAACTTTCGAAGGGACAACAAGGCCAAGACAAGAGCAACGGAGGCCAAGCCCTCCGTGGCCTGCGTGAATTGCCATGCCTGGGAAACTGAGAAAAACGGGGAAACAAGACAGTACAAAGACGCTGTGTACCAGTCAGACTAGAGGAAAAGGTGGGTCATGAGAGCCATGACACTTTTACAGTTTCTGGTTTGGGTGGATAGATTATTTCATAATCGGGGAGCGGCAGTGGAAAAAGACCTTGTCACCTGCAAGTATGAGCAACATTCAAAAAGTCATCATAAATCATGGTCCTATAAGTTAGGACAATGGGATTTTTAAAAAACTTAAGGCTAGTCCTCGTTAGGACGAGTAGACGTCCCAACTCGAGATAAAACTAATCGTAGTACTTATGAAATCCACCTCAGCTTTTGAATTAACGAAAAGTACATACCGTCTTTATACGCAGTGGGTATAGGGTTATAAGGTGTGCCGCAAATGACCCCTACATCATCCGAATGGTCGCAAGTGCCACTCCGCCATTGATGTTGACAATCTTCTAATCGTTGTTCTGAACCTATACATTCGATACTGCCTAAAAACACAGGAATTGTGTAATCGCCGAAATAAGACGACGGTAGTGACGTACGGACTCTTTTGTAGCCGAGCTGTCTGCATACAACAGAAGCATCATTGATGTTCCAGTCATCATCGCAAACCGTACCCCAGACGCCTTGATAAGAAATCTGTACTTGGCCACTCTGAGATCCTCGCCCGTCCACCAATCGAAGTGAACCATCTGGGAAAAAAATGGCATAAGTTACCCACACAGAAGTAGCGACTTATCAACGGATAAATGTATTGTATTGGGATTTTTTATAGCGGTTTAAAGGCACTGGACACATTTGGTATAAATTACTCAAAATAAATGTTAGCATTTAAATACAAACATTTACCTTCTGGTGTGGAGTAGGTTTTGCAGTTTAAAGTGAGGTCATCAGAGTGGTCGCAGTCATTGTCACCCCATGGTCCATGACTACAAAGCGCCAATTTGGACTCGGTGCCGACGCATTTGACGTCATCCAGGTGTATTGGGCTAGATGAGCGTCCGAATTCAAACTCAGGAGGTGCAGGGGTATCGGCAGCTGATATGTAACCGAGTTGCCTGCAGATGACGTCAGCTGTTGCGTTGTCGAGTCCTTTTTGGCAGATTGTTCCCCATTGACCGAGGTAGTACACTTCGACACGACCAATATTCGTCCTAGTGCCGCCAGTCAGGCGCACTGCACCATCTGAATACAAAAAGAAAAATGTATTTTATGCGTCTACAAAATTTTGAACTTGTTCTCAAATAAGAAATCATATCATTTGTATGTCTCTCCATCAGCCAAGAAAAAAGGTAAACTGCCTCTCGACTGGCTGTTATTTGCCCAATCACAACGCCTCATTCAATGCACATGACCTAGTAACGCCCTGTCATTAGGAACTCTTAAAGGGAGATGTACTCAAAATTTAAGTTCAACAATGTATCAGCATTATTTCGTTCCCCCGAAATCATTTCGTTATCAAAACATATCATGTTGTTCTCTTGCAATCATGTCATCTCTATACCCAGCCCGGTGCAGACTTCCTGCGAATGCAAATTCGATACGAATATTGACGTCACTTCGCTGCGAATATTTGGCAGAAGTTGAGCACAAAGCTCAACTCTTCGGACCATTTTGTAAAACAGCCGTTGTGCTGATATTTGTACCCTGTTTAAATTTTAACAGCCGTTGTGCTGATATTTGTACCTTGTTTAAAATATTTTGAAATAAATAAATAAATAAATCTCTGCACCCTCTCAAAAAGTGACTGTTATCTTTCATGCCACAAACTAATGAATTTTGCTCTCATAAATCAACCTCTTTCTGAAAAATATAAGAAAACTTCAACCAAAACCAATTTAATATCTTCCCGTCATAATACCTGTTGTGGGTGCTGGGGACAGTGATATGGGATCACCTTCCACGCTACACACGGCACCAGCATCGTGTGAATGATCGCATGTGGTTAGTGGTATCGACCACCCGTCATGACTGCAAGCTGCTATACTATTCTCATATCCACCACAGTTGAGACCATCGAGTCGCATTGGCCCTGAACCCTGCCCGTAGTATGCGTCTGGTTTCGCTTCGACTGCACCGCTGTAGCCGAGTTGATTGCAAAGCACAATTGCTGCGCTCAGGGTCCAGAATTCATCGCAGACGGTTCCCCAGACTCCTTGGTAGTAAACCTCTACACGACCCTCGTAAGCTTGGTACCCGTCTACGAGACGCACGCTGCCATCTGTAAAAGAGTAATGACGTCTGTTCATAATTGAATATACCTTTGATTAATTTCAAAGGCTATGAAACTCAACGCCACTATTGGTAATTACTCAAAATAATTATTAGCATAAAAACTTTCTTGGTGACAAGTAATGGGGAGACGTTGGTGGTATGAAACATTGTGAGAAACGGCTCCCTTTGAAGTGCCATAGTTTTCGAGAAAGAAGTAATTTTCCACGAATTTGATTTCGAGACCTCAGATTTACTAGAACTTGAGGTCTCGAAATCAACCATCTAAACGCACACAACTTCCTGTGACAAAAGGGTGTTTTTTTCTTTCATTATTATCTCGCAAGTTCGATGACCGATTTCACAGGTTAGTCATTTTATGCTTATGTTGATATACACCAACTGTGAAGGCTAGTCTTTGACAATTACCAATAGTGTCAAGACACTGGACAAGTCAGTTTCACTTTGTACAAAAAAAGTTACTTTCTTAAGATTACGAAATAGGATATAAACATATTGCACTGCAGACATCATTAAAGGCACTTGACACCTTTGGTAATTGCCAGAGACCAGTATTCTCAGCTTATCCCAACACATGCATAAAATGACAAACCTGGGAACATTTTGGCTGACATGAAAGTTGTAAGAGAGAGTGAAAGAAAGAAATACCCTTCACAATGTGTATGCTTTCAGATGCACAGTGAAAGGCCCCAGTTGTAGTCTTATTATTTGAATGAGAAAACCAAGTTTCAAGACCTTATAATATTTAGTTCTAGAGAACAATTTTGCAATAAGAATAACGATAAGCCTACATATTAAGTAAATACCATTCCTTTTGCCTGGATGAATACCGTATATAAAATGACTTATATCTGGGTGCACTTAACCTAATAGCTCTAAACCAGTCTTCTAAAATCAACAAGTCTATGTTTACCCCCACAGCTAATTCATTCAATTCATCCCCCATGCAAGAAGGATCGTGTCATCAGCAAATCAAACAGGCTTATGGCATAATGCACGGTTTTCAACAATAGGCCTACCCAGACCTAACGCCATCATACATTGTGGGCTTGTGCTTATGCCACTTACGTTTTTTTTAATTAAAGAGAAAACTAGATAAACCTTTAAAAGTTTGACTACTTAAAACTATGGGCCTAGTTAATTAAACAAAGAACAGGGGCTCAAATATTCCTGTATAATAGCTGGGCATGTAAAGAAGTCAGTTCATGTAAATTTATGCGAAATTCACATTAAAGTATTTTTAATATATCTATATTTCTTGAACGGTGGTGTGAATATAAAAACCGGTACTCTGACTGACACGCCCATAACGTCGTGACGGTGCAGTCCGTTGCCCGTTTAAATACGGACACGTTTGCTTGGTACTTGTCAAAACCAGTATTACCACAGTATTATACTGTTTTACAGAAGATAATAAACGCAGACAGAGCAAAGTTATAGCCAAGAGCAAAGAGAGAAAAAACATCAGTTTAACTGCCTTAAAGACACTGGACACTGTTGGTAATTGTCAAAGACCAGTCTTCTCTCTTGGTGTATCTCAACATATGCATAAAATAACAAACCTGTGAAAATTTGAGCTCAATTGGTCGTCGAAGTTGCGAGAAAAATACCCTTGTCACGCGAAGTTGTGTGCTTTCATATGCTTAGTTTCGAGACCTTAAGTTCTACTAAATCAAATTCGTGGGAAATTACTTCTTTCACGAAAACTACGTTACTTCAGAGGGAGCCATTTCTCACAATGTTTTATACTATCAACAGCTCCCCATTACTCGTTATATACCAAGTAAAGCTTTATGCAAATTATTTTGAGTAATTACCAATAGTGTCCACTGCTTTAAAGTTAACATGACAAAAAAAGTAACTATCTTGCTCTTCGAAACGCTTACCTTTCAAATTAAATAAAATACACTCTAGAAAAGTTACTAAATAACAAATACCAGCATTAAACATAAACGTATGTACATCAGATAACCATCTGTTTTGTACTGTGTTGTTATTAAGTTGTTAAATTTTATGAGTAACTTGACTGAAACTCTAGACTCCACCGAATAAAAATACATACCTGGAAGTAGCGATACACCAGCCGCTGACGATGTGGGCGATAACCCTGCAAAGAAACACAATAGAGAATTCAGATCAGAGGAAATCATGCATGATCGTCAATGTAAACTAAACAAGATGCACTAAATTCTACAAATATTGATCCTTGATGGAGCTCAGTTTTTTTAACAGACATGTTTTATAGTAAAATAATTTCTCACTGAAATAATTGAATTAAATTCGAGACCTCAGCTTATATCTCGAATTCAAGCATCTGAAAGCACACAACCTATGCAGCAAGGGTGTTTTTTCTTTCCTTACTCTCTCGCAACTTCGACGACCAATAGTTCAAATTTCCACAGGTTTGTTATTTATGCAAATGTTGAGATACACCAAGTGAAAAGACTGGTCTTTGGCTTTAACCGATTGGTGTCCATGCCTTTAAATACAAGTTTACTTTAATTGGGTCTGGCAGAGACATTATACATTCAGCGGCGTGTAATGACTCAATATTCTTCTTCTTTTTCTTTATTTTCTTCAATCAGAAAAAAATGTTGCCCAGACTGATGTGGAACGTTGATGGATTACACACATGGTCACGTTGACATACTACAACATGGAATGCAGCAAGCCTGTGCAATAAAAACCTGTTTAACATCCACCATATATTACTGACATATTGTATGATTGTGTATATATCGAACAAAATTTCCCGGATTTGTTGTGGTACAGTTAACTCGGTCACCAGTTAGACAGAATCTTTCCGAGACTTGTTAAAATCAGAGAAATGTCTTTGCAAAAATGTTTCAAGGCAGTGGATGAAACACAAACAACAAGCCCGACGTGTAGCCGCCACCATTGTATAGAGGGCACTTTCCATTCGTTCATTTTGTTCACTTCATTAACCAGACACGTCTCAAAAATAACATTACTGGATACCGAGTTTGCTGCATATTGCTTCTAGATCAATAAAGCACAGCTGCCTAGCAACAGCCCCAGTATTTTTTGTAAAGATTGTTCTTTAAAGCTTAAACACAAACCTTTTTCTTGTGATTTTCTCTTGATGGGATTTTTTTTGGAGCTGAACGATTAGACTGCATGCAGATCTACCTAATTTTGTAACTTTTAAATAATCAGTCACAAAAGGGACTGGACACTATTGGCAATAATTTGTATATACCAGTATTCTCACTTGGTGTATCCCAAAATATATACACAAAATAACAAGTCTGTAAAAATTTGGACTCAATATTTGACATCGCAGTTGCAAGAGAATAATGAAAGAAAAGGCACCATTGTTGCGTTAATTTGTGTGCTTTTAGATGCCTATAAAGGCCTCAGGCCTGGAGTCTTTTAATATTTGATTGATAATTATTTACCTCCTTCTCAAACTACGTTACTTTAGGGGGAACCGTTTTTCACAATGTTTTATACTATCAACAGCTCTCCATTGCTCGATACCAAGTAAGTTTTGTTGTATCTCAAGATCAAAATCGACAAACCTGTGAAAATTTGAATTTGGTTGTCGAAGTTGCGAGACTAACAATGGAAGAAAAAACACCCTTGTCACAACGAAGTTGTGTGCTTTCATGCTTGATTTCTATATCTTAGTGAGAAATCTATATTTTAGTGAGAAATTACTTCTTTCTCAAAAAAACTACGTTACTTCAGACGGAGCCGCTTCTCACAATGTTTTATACTATCAACAGCTCCCCATTGCTTGTTACCAAGTGGTTACAACAACTATTTTGAGTAATTACCAATAGTGTCCAGTGCCTTTAACAATATAAAATCATTGTATTTGTCTTAGCAAAAGCAAGGACATCGGTATCACTTTATACAGGCGTTGGAAGATTTCATTCTTGTTTTGAACAGCTCCGTCTGTTTAGCATTAAAGGTATACTGTTTCATCAACAAGGCATTTTCAATTTAAAGGCACTCGAAACTATTGGTAACTACTCAAATAATGACAATACATTGTGAGAAACGGCTCGCTTTTACGTAGTTTTTGAGTAATTTCTCAGTCACTCAAATATTGAACGACTTTAGGCATTAATCCTTTTTTAAGGCATCTGAAAGCACACAACTTTACAACAAGGGTGTCTTTTCTTTCATTGTTCTCTTGTAACCTCGATGACAATTGAGTCAACATTTTTACAGATTTGCTATTTAATGCATTATGTGCGGATACACTTATAAGAAAACTGGTATTTGACAGTTACCAAATGTGTCGAGTGCCTTTCAACTGATCTTTGACAATAGTGTTACAAAGATCGGTACATTTGTCATTTGTCACAAGACGTCAAACCGGTACATGCTTTGAGACTTCATTGTAATTTTGCGCTGAATAAAAACACTCTTCATTATTATTACCTGTATCTTGAGAAAGTCCACATGAGAAAAGATGCAGAACGATAATTCCTCCTGCAAGGTAGAAACGAAAGATGCCTCCATGATTCCTTTCCATCGCGAAGAAGGTTTCAGATATCAGCGATGTTTGCAATATGGAAACCTGGGTGAGTTGACGTAGTGCGCTCGTTGAGTAATAATTGTATAAAACTATAGCTGCTTTGCTGATGTGCGCTGTGTTTGTTGAATCGCACTGCACACTGGTGACACGCCCATGACCTTCGCCTAGTACACATGAGAGACACAATGGACGTGCTGGGAAACTAGAGGTCTATTATCGATGTGTCTGGCCGTAAATTGCCACCATTGTGTCTCTAACATTCGAACCAATATTGTTCACGCAAGTCATGAATTAGGAATTATGTTTAAAACAAAAGTGTCTTGGTTTGATATTCTTATTCTCTGATGCAAATTTTAACACTTTTAAAATCGTTGCGGTGACCGCTGCTTAAGTACGATTCGACTTGCCTCTAGCTACCGGGCAATCTCAGTGGTCTACAGTTGGTAAGACACTGCTCTCGAAATACAAAGGTCTTGGGTTCGAATCAAATCCGAGTATAAATATGCCTGTGGATTTCTCTCACAAACCTTGGGGAAGTACTGAGTATACAGTGCTAACACATTATTCTTAATCCCTGATGCAAAATCAACATCTATTAAATTGTTGCCCGCTGCTAAGAAGATAGGATTCTAACTGACTCTAACTCACTGGGAAGTGAGACACCTGCTCTAGAATTGCAAAATGGGTTCGAATCCCAACAAAGTAACATGCCTGTGATTTCCTATCACAGAATTCTGGAAAGGACTGAGTATACAGTGCAACACAATATTCTTTATCCCCGATTCAAATTTACCATCTATACATCGTTGCGGTATCGCTGCTAAAATGGGATTTGAACTGCCTCTAGCTACCGGGCAATCTAAGTGGTCTATAGCTGATAAGACACTGCTCTAGAATGGCAAAGGTCGTGGGGTTCGAGTCCCACTCGAGTAATATGCCTGCTGCGCTCGGTTGTAAATCGTTAAGCGCGCCATCTTGTGGTTGTTTTATCATATTAGTCAGTTGCGCTCGGCCCCAGCGGTATCCAGGACCGCTGGGATGGGCTAATCGCTTGCACAGGTTCTTGTTCAGGAAGTACGTCATGCGTACAGTGCATAGAAATAGGGTGCAGTGTGATGCATGATGGGACTGCGCATTAATAAACCAATGACAGTGCATGATACGTTTGCCCATCCAAGGCGCTGGGGACGAGCGAAATTAGTCGGTCTGGTTAAATCAAGCCATAAGAGGGCGCGCTCATAATGAAAACTTCAGTGCTTAAATTTGCAACGGATAATGTAAACAAAATAAATGTTACCGTCTACAAAACTGTGATCAAGCAGTGTTTGACGTTATTCAAAGGACCATATTTAATTGATTATAGATTTGAAAAAGTTTGTTGCCTCAGTAATGTATACAATTGTAATGCGGTTTCAAAACTGTAAAATAATACAAAGGTTATGCAAATTAGATAGAAAAACTGAGGGTAAACAAAATAAAAAACAAACAAAAAATGCCCAAATGTTTCAAATCGGTCATTTGACTCCTGAATATAGAAAACTTTTTGGAGTGATGACACCGTCCGTTAAATCATTTTTAAACCAACTTCTCGACATCAATTTCAAGAACCTATAACAAACTGGCCTGAAACATTATCCCTTTGCAGGGATAAATCGCTGGTTTTAAAAGAGTACACTCATTTCCTACATTCTGTAGGTTGTTAAACACATCACACAATAGGCAGCTGACTCAGTTCATGGTAGAAAAATTACACACTTTTTATATTTCGCAGGTTTGTGGATCATGGCCGAGCGGCTAAGAGCGCAAGACTCAAGTTCTCGTTTTCCAAATCTCGTGACTTCAGTCATGAACTTTTGAATTTGACTATGACTTTTGTATACAAAGAAATTTTAGCAGCGCTCTGGGTGAACTGAGTATCAGCCTTTGTCCCCATTTGTGGTGTTATGGATCCAGGTTTGTGTAAGGTGTTTCACTCACACAATTGAAATTATTAACACGGAACAGCGGGTAGCAAAAGGCCATTAAAGGAATATTACAGAACTGGTATTTTTGCTAACCATGTAATCACTTTATGTGATCCACCATCGTAAACTGACAAACTTGTTGAAGTTTGCTATATATCTAAGTCACGAGAAAATAGTGAAAAACCGATCACACATTTTGCATGTCATCGATTCAAAATTAAATACCATTTTTTTTAAACGTTCTTTGAGCGATAAACATCCACGGAAATATTTCATGGGATGAAAATATTTCATGGGATGTTTTATATTATCATCATCATTAGACCGTGTGGGTTTTATGTTAATGTGTGACCTTACCGGTTTTTAAAAAAACATTTCGGTAATGTTCCTTTAAGCTTTTACTGACGAGGAAGTGAATGTGGAATAATACTAATATTTGATTGCGTATTCTGATGATGGTGGACGCTTTTCTGGCGGCAGGTAAGTCAAATTCATTTTCAATTCCATTTTCGAAAGTGTATGAAACCTGTCACGAACAGGATCGAATTCCATACTTTTGCTGACATTAATTTCATGGTCAATGAAGAGAATCACAAGTCGTTTGGCAAAGTTCTACATGTTGTGATAATAAATGCCTTAATCATTTCAACGTTCATTGTGACTTGTATGTTTTATTTCCCCTTTAGATTAAAAAGGTGTTTTTCCCACGGTCCCATGCATCTTATTCTTACGTACAAGGAAGACGTCCTTTGAGCAAAACCAAACAAACAACCAGCCAAACTTTATAGCACGCCCAAATAGCAACATTTGAAAACATATAATTGCTTGCTTATTGGTTTTGCCTTTTCATGATTATCATATATTTATGTAGGAAAGTTATAATCAAATGTTGCTTTTGGACCCTCAGTAATGCTCTGATAATTCTGATTAGTCATAGTGAATAAACATTCAACTTGTTGATGTCTGAATCTATTTCGCTGACCGTATTGCAGTTTTCCACTTCACAATCAATGTCAGCTCCAACTAACTTAAAGGTGTCACTACAAACTACGATGAATGGACGCGGAGTGAAAGACTGTCCGGCTGTGTCTGGATGTGCTTTACTTGGCCTGCTGCTGGTCCTTCTAGTTCTACCACATTCTTTACAAGGTAAGACTTTTTATGAACATACATTTTCAAAACTTTCCCTCTGTTGTTGTTTAAATTCTGTAGTGTTTGTTCTGTTGCTTGTTTTGTAATGTTTGTAATGTTGTAATGTTTGTTTGTTTGTTTGTTTGTTTGTTTGTCTGTCTGTCTGTCTGTCGGTCGGTCGGTCGGTCGGTCGGTCGGTCGGTCGGTCGGTCGGTCGGTCGGTCGGTCGGTCGGTCGGTCGGTCGGTCGGTCGGTCGGTCGGTCGGTCGGTCGGTCGGTCGGTCGGTCGGTCGGTCGGTCGGTCGGTCGGTCGGTCGGTCGGTCGGTCGGTCGGTCGGTCGGTCGGTCGGTCGGTCGGTCGGTCGGTCGGTCGGTCGGTCGGTCGGTCGGTCGGTCGGTCGGTCGGTCGGTCGGTCGGTCGGTCGGTCGGTCGGTCGGTCGGTCGGTCGGTCGGTCGGTCGGTCGGTCGGTCGGTCGGTCGGTCGGTCGGTCGGTCGGTCGGTCGGTCGGTCGGTCGGTCGGTCGGTCGGTCGGTCGGTCGGTCGGTCGGTCGGTCGGTCGGTCGGTCGGTCGGTCGGTCGGTCGGTCGGTCGGTCGGTCGGTCGGTCGGTCGGTAATTTCTCACTAAATAATAAAAGACTTCAAGCTAGAAGGAACAATAGCAAGACCCCTCAAACTCACATCTTTATATCTGGCAGGGCCACGTGCAAGTGATGTTTTTATATGAAAACTGTTTTAACTTGGGGTTATTTTGCACATAATTTGATGTTTTGTTTTTCATAGGTGATGTTCCTGACTTTACCTGCTACAATGTAAGACCTCTTATTCAAACTGATGGTCATTTTATTGGTGGCTATAAGAGTGGTGGCTACCAAGGAGCAACAGTCTCATTTAGTCGAGTATTGGATACGGGTAGTGGCAGTGACCTACCACATGATAGCTATTATAGAAACCCTTCAACTGCTTCTACTCAATATTACTTCCCTGCTGCCTCTGGAATAAATAGATTTGGTGCTTATAACTGTGAATTCAGTTCACCCAGAGTCAACATCGCTACAATTCTTCTACCACAGAACGGTGAGTGACTAATACTGTAAACTTAATTGTTGGAAATGATTTAGGGGAAACTGCCTTAAGATTTTGATGCTTTGGGCCTTAAAAGACATTCGTTAGGAAATGAATCAAGTTGGAACTTTGGAAAGAAGTTTTAAAGGCAGGTTATCATGATTCACAAAAAAAAAAAACGTTTACAGTTTCTAGTTTTCCTTTAAGACTTTGTGAAGTAACATGGAGTGACATTTCGTATATTAACTAATTTTTGACTCCATAAAGTTTTACTTTACCTTTAAAACCTCTTTCCGACTATTTTCATTTAATAACAAACACCTGTTAAAGCCCAAAGCGCATAACCTGAAGGCAATGCTCCCCTTCAACAATGACGGCAATCATGACTAGAATTAAAGACAGTTCATGAAAACTACTGTAGATTATTCTGGTTTCACATTATTTGATAGTTTATGGTGGAAACATTCAAGCTGCACTTGAAAATAAATCTTGACTTCAGATATAAATTAGGCAGTTAATTTGGTATAAAAAACACAGTTATATAATGGTCTATCAACTGAGCTTATTGATTGTAGGTGATGTATCTCCAGCCTCATCCACTTTGACTACGAGTGCTGGAGAGGATGTAACATTGACAATGACACAGTTATATAACGGTCTATCAACTGAGCTTATTAATGATTGTAGGTGATGTATCTCCAGCCTCATCCACCTTGACTACGAGTGCTGGAGAGGATGTAACATTGACAATGACACAGTTATATAACGGTCCATCAACTAAGCTTATTGTTGATTGTAGGTGATGTATCTCCAGCCTCATCCACCTTGACTACGAGTGCTGGAGAGGATGTAACATTGACAATGACACAGTTATATAACGGTCTATCAACTGAGCTTATTATTGATTGTAGGTGATGTATCTCCAGCCTCGTCCACCTTGACTATGAGTGCTGGAGAGGATGTAACGTTGACAATGACACAGTTATATAACGGTCTATCAACTGAGCTTATTATTGATTGTAGGTGATGTATCTCCAGCCTCGTCCACCTTGACTACGAGTGCTGGAGAGGATGTAACATTGACAATGACACAGCTATATAACGGTCTATCAACTGAGCTTATTATTGATTGTAGTTGATGTATCTCCAGCCTCGTCCACCTTGACTACGAGTGCTGGAGAGGATGTAACATTGACAATGACACAGTTATATAACGGTCCTATATTAACTGAGCTTATTAATGATTGTAGGTGATGTATCTCTCGCCTCGTCACCTTGACTACGAGTGCTGGAGATAATGTACCATTGACAATGACACAGTTATATAACGGTCCTATATTAACTGAGCTTATTAATGATTGTAGGTGATGTATCTCTCGCCTCGTCACCTTGACTACGAGTGCTGGAGATAATGTAACATTGACAATGACACAGTTATATAACGGTCTATCAACTGAGCTTATTGTTGATTGTAGGTGATGTATCTCCAGCCTCATCCACCTTGACTACGAGTTCTGGAGAGGATGTAACATTGACAATGACACAGTTATATAACGGTCTATCAACTGAGCTTATTATTGATTGTAGGTGATGTATCTCCAACTTCACCCACCTTGACTACAAGTGCTGGAGAGGATGTAACGTTGACAATGACACAGCAAACCGGATCAACCAATGAGCTTCGATGGAGACACAATGGTAGTTACAACTCTGCATGGGATGGCCAATCAAGCATCAGTATCCTTAATGTCCAACTCCATCATATTGGTATCTATGAATGCTACATAGCAGGCAGGCATCATCTACAGAACCATGCACTCATGAGACTCCTTGTAAGGCGTAAGTTTCTAAACAAGTTTCTTTCCACATTGTATAATAGCAATATGCAGTTCTTATGCCCAATGGGCACCTCAAAGAAGCTGACCTCTTGTGTTTTTCTACGGCAGGCATGTACAGCTATGTTTGAATTATGGGATCCATTTATATCCTGATGTGCTTTAAGCACTGTATTCTTTCTGGAGTTCTTTGAAAATAAATCACATGCATATTACCCTGGTGGGATTCGAACCCATGACCCTTGCAATTCTAGAGCAGTGTCTTACCAACTAGACCACCGAGATTGCCCGGTAGCTACAGGCAGTTCGAATCCTATGTTTTAGCAGCGGGAACTGCAACGATTTTAATTTGCATCGCGGATGCAAATTTAACATCTAATAACATTTTTATCTCGATATACATTTAAGTTTGTCCAAAACAAAGCTAGAAACCACTCTTAGAACATTTTTAAGGCAATGTGCATGAACCATGTTGTCATGTCGGCTAATTCCACGAATAGTCAGGCGTAATGATGAAAAAACATTATTTTTTTATCTTTTGAGAATAATGTCTGCCTGTGTCAAATTTTAACTCTTTGTTGCTACCACTATTTTAGAAGATTTCCATCTTCACATCAGATGCAGTTCAAAGCAATTTGGTGTATTTCTTCATGTGTTACATTCGTTGTCTTCAGTGTCTTGTGGGTTGGTTAAGAGTCATTTAGTTGCCTTGCCTGTGCGAATGATCTTCACTGTTTAAGTCACATAACTCAAGAATTCCAGTCATAACAATTTATAAAGTTGAAGTTAAAATACATATTAGTAATGCTGTTGACAACACATGTATTTCAAACCCTTGGGACAAAGCAATTTGATTAGGGCAAGTTTTCCCTTTATTTTAACAATGATGTTGCTAGTTGACAAGATTGAACATAATTTCAAAAAGATGGGAACCAAAATTTGTATCAAATTAAACAACCATTGACCTATGAAACCCTTGGGACAAAGCAATTTGATTAGGGCAAGTTTTCCCTTTTATTTTAGCAATGATGCTAGTTGACAAAATTTGACATAATTTCAAAAAGATGGGGACCAAAATTTGTATCAAATTAAACAACCATTGACCTCTGGAACCCTTGGGACAAAAACAATCTGATTAGGGCAAGTTTTCCCTTTATCAGTGAATGGGTGGTGGAGGTGGGTTTGGGAGGGGCTATCAAACCACATACCCATATTTCAGATTCACGATTTCCTCAAAACCCGTTTCTGTTGACAGCTTAACCTTGACCGGATAAGATCACCAAACTCAAGCTCTGGTGCTTTTGTTCGGCAGAGTGTGGGTTCGAGTCCCAGTCATGACACAATTGTATCCGAGAGCGAGACACTTAACTATAATTGCTTCTCTCCACCATGGGTAAACGGGTACCTGCAATGGCAGAGATGGTTCTTGTGGTTGATTTAGCCGAGTGGCGCATATTTGTAGCACAGGCTGTATCTCCCCAGGGAGCTGAGATGGTTTAATGAATTAAGGCCCAGTGACCCGGGGTAATAATGTGGAAGCGCTTTGAGAGAAATAAAGTGCTATATTATTATTATATTGTTTATTGCAGAATGCTCCCCCAATAAATATGGTCGTACTTGTGATAGTTACTGTCCATTATGTTATAATGGTGGTCAGTGCGATGATATAACTGGTGAGTGTATCTGCCCACCAGGATTCAGTGGCAACTCGTGTCAAAATTGTAAGTGGATGAATTTTTATTTTTATTTAATAATCGGGTAGAAATATGAGGCGCTGATTGGCTTTTTATTAATGTGTGATGGACCAATGGAGAGACTGTTACTAATTAACAAGAATGGTAACTTTATTGTTAATGGATGTGTTTTTAAGTTTTTTTTATTTATAAAGTCATTGATGGAAGAATAAAAAAACTCTGGAAAGTACCGTGTATAACGAGCTATCACAAAATGGTGTAAAACCCAAATTAATATAAAGTAATAATACAAAAATGTAAAATTATGATAGGTGTAGCTTTTAAAAGAGAGTTTATATTCAACAATTACCTGCACAACTTCTTTTCCAAAACCAATATTTTCTGAACGTATTGACATCAGGTGTTTTATGATGTGTCACCGTTGGTTTTTTAAACTTAAAAAAGTTGTTTCTTGGACTTGATTGTTCACAGTGCATAGTAACAACTGCTTTGGCCAAGACTGTGGCATCCGTTGTAGTGGTGATCCTGCTACAGCTTGCCGTGGCAGTCTACTCTGTCCTAAAGATCCCTTTGGTTGCACATGCGCAGCTAGCTTCACAGGCAAAAATTGCGAGGATGGTAAGTTTGTTCCAATTTGTGGCTACTATATAGTATTATCATTTAACTGCAGGCACCCTTAATATGTTTTTCAACTCAAATATAAGGGTAGCAAAATTGTACGTAAATTGACAGTGGTGTAGTCAAGTACTTTGACAGTGTTGTGCCATTGAGTACGAGTTGAAGTGTCTGAGTACCAAGTAATTTTAAGTATCAAATCAAGCAGCCGAGTATAAAAAGTACTTGGGTTTCCGATAACGAGTCTGTGTATTTTAAATAAAAGACAAAAAAAAAAAAAGATCTATTGACACATTTTTAAAGTTTGTTTATTTATTTATTTAATTATTTTGTTGTTGAATATTTTGTGAAGTGTTTTACCATACACAGATTGTTTTTGTTTGTTGACAGACGCGTAATACTTTCAACAAGTAAAACAAAACAATTGAAAACACTCCTTGATACATGTAATAATGACATATTAATGGTATGTTCCTATCAGATTGTCCTGCTGGTTACTTTGGTGCTGGCTGCAAGTTGAAATGCCACTGCCAAGAAGGCTTGACATGTAACAAGGCGACTGGTGAATGTCAAGACAGTGGTGGAGGTTGTGCAACAGGCTTCACTGGAGAAAACTGTCAGGGTAAGGAAACAGTACTCATAATAAATACAGTAACTTTTTCAACGGTCATTTTTAAAGCCATTGGACCCTTTCGGTCTAGAAAAAAAAAAAAAAAAGTTCACAGATTCACAAATAACTTACAGGGTTTACAAAAGGTAGTGGTGAAAGACTTCTCTTGAAATATTAGTCCATGAAATGCTTTACTTTTTGAGAAAACAATAAAACAATATCAATTCTTGATAGCGAGAATTACGGATTTATTTTAAACACATGTCATTACACGGCGAAACGCGCGGATACAAGGGCGGGTTTTCCCTTTATTTTCTCCCGACTCCGATGGCCGATTGAGTCTAAATTTTCACAGGTTTGTTATTTGATATAGAAATTGTGATACACGAAGTGTGGGCCTTGGACAATACTGTTTACCGAGAGGGTCCAATGGCTTTAAACAAGAAGACTAGCTCCTAAATTTATGCAAAATACAGTTAATGCCTGACGTTTCAACCCTAGCAGAGTCTTTCTCTGCTAGGGTCTAAACATCTGGCCATTAACTTTTGTTTCCCTTTTACACCACAGGTCCTTTTGGTTAGTAAGCAGTTTGCAACAGCTTAATCTATTTTACCAAATTGTTTAGTGCTTACAGGGCTCAAGTTTTCAAAGAGAAACATATTAATCTTTGCACCTCTTTTGACATCTCAGAATCCTTGAATCATAAATAAGCTTGTTACAAATGTTGTCATTAGATAATAGATAGATGTGAGTAAAAAACACAAGGCCTACATACACAATCATTTTAATTGCTTTAATAGATCATACAGTGCACTGTGCAGTCCCATGCAATTCGAGTCACAAATATTACATGTTGCAAATAGAATGTAGCATGGGTACACCTAATGCAAAAAATTTCCTTGTCAAAATGTTCTCTTCAAATTGAAATCGGTCTGTAGTTTAATGAACGTGTCTAAAGTCCAGGAGATTTAAAACATTTTTATGTGTGTTTTACAGAAAGTTAGCTTTTTTTTATCAGGTTCATGAAGCTCTATGTACTACTTTAGTGTTAATTAAAAAAAAAAGCTTTTTACCAAAGTTGTTTGTCTTTGCTCAACTATTATTTAACACGAATCCTTTCATTTACTTTGTATAGAATGTCCTGCTGGACTGTTTGGGGTAAACTGTGACCAACAATGTCATTGTTTAAATGATGCAGATTGTCACAAAGGTAGCGGTTCATGTCCAGCTGGTGTCATGTGTAAATCTGGCTTTAGAGGTGAAGATTGCCAAAGTAAGTACTCGCACTTCATTAATGCTTAGAAATTATCATTTTCCATCCAGTCCCAGTGACCTTGCCATAAAATACAATTCAGACAATTCAGACAATTATTCCTCAGAATATCATAATTTGCACATTCACACAAAGTTTCTGTGGCAAACAGATTGACCAAAAACAGCTGGAATGCTGGCACATGTTTTAAAGGTTTCGTCACCTTGTTTGTATTAGTTCTGTTGTACATCACACTGGCATAATTAAATGATTCAAAATATATTTATTCTTTGTTTTACCAATTTTATTTGCAGACTCTTGTCCGTATGGCCAAATTGGACTTCAACCAAACTGCACAATGTGTTCTGGTAAGATTGATATTTCAAATAAAGCAATTTCATCATTGTGTGTTCCAACAATCTTGTAAGGACAAATTTACTCTGTTAGAAACAGTTCATTGGTCATCGAGCTAAAATGTTTGCATGGTCACAATAAAGCAAAAATGAATGGCCTTTCATCAAAAAGGTAAGAAACAAAGAAAATAAAGTTTGTGTTTCTGAAATTTCTGGAGATTGACATGTTAGAAATGTAAGAAAATTACATCCGGGGACTTATTTGAAAAACTTTGATGAAGTTGCTGCAATATGTCACTGAAACTTGGAGTTCTTGTAAAGTATTGTCTATTACACATTTGATAGATGGAACCTTCTGCAACCTATCTTGTGCACCTTCTTTTCAGTTCCTGTATCGGTGATCTATCAAGTCAGCTCTGAGCGAGACTCAAGCAGAACCATTACATGGACGAAAGCTCCTCAAAACAAGTGTCCTGTTATTGACTATGCGATACAGTATCAACTGGTAATGAGAGATCTTTGCCAAGAGGAGGCTGGTGAATTTGAAACTCTACACAACACAACAGAGAGACAGTCTTCGGTACCACATCCTGATTCATCTTTAGAGGCAAATTCAATCTACAAGGTTCGTGTTCTTGCCAGGAATGAGGCAGGACTTGGGGAATTTCAGGAGAACATTTATATAGAGCACACAACACCTGAGAAGGGTAAGTTCCTGGTAGGAGAGTATCTTTAGGGGTGGGAACTTTCTGACTTTTATCTGAAGATAATTTCTTATATTTTATACTTAAATATTTATGTTCGTCTGCTTTGGTTTTCTAATAATCTTGTTTCCTTGGATGACTGTTTACTGGTTCCCAAAAGGTTGAAAATCCATAATTTCAACTTACCTTTCAGCTTTTTTGAACAGTATGCAGTGAGTTGAACTAGGTTTTTGTTGATGATTTACGTAGCAGAGCAAACTAAGTACACTTCAGGCAGAAGAAGCGATTTGGAAGCAAGACTCTTGTTGACATCGCCAAGAATTTGAAATTGAATTTGAAATTTACATTTGAGGGTGAATTTGATTCTCCATGGAGATTGCCTGGGCCTGGTGTTCTGTAGTTTACCCAAAGTAACATTGACTTCAAGACGTGAGAAAATGAAATGCTGTTTATTGTAACTTCTATTTTCGTCACTTTGACCTTTAGGTCTGAATATATCAGTGTTGGGAGAAAATAATGAAGATTTGTTCAGGTGTAGATAAACATACAAACCCTTTATTACAGTGTGTGGGATTCTATGCCTAGTCCTCAATAGTGACAAATCCCAAATGTAAATTTTTTAACATTATTATGTAAACGTAAGTTTTTTTTGTTTTTTTTAGAGCCAACTGGACCTCCAACAGAATTCAAGACTACTTCAACAGCGAAGCATAGTGTGGCATTGAGCTGGAGTGAAATACCATGTGGTCAAAGAAATGGTGTGATAACAAAGTATAGAGTGAGTCTTCATAGTTTAAAAAAATTAACTCATTAAAGTTACCATGAGCGATGTCAAATGCAAAAGTTTGTGACAGTATTTATAATTAGTGTCTTTTTGTTTCCCATTTTACAACAATTTCCAACAATTTTTCAATAATTTTCCAACAATGTGCAGCTCTCATACAGGGTGCTGGACAAACCTTATGACACCAGCTTCAGTCTAAACAGCTCATTTGAATCTGTCGACATAGATTCATCAGATATGCATCGCTTCATCAGTGGTTTAGAACCAACAACAAAATATGATTTCCGACTGAAAGGTTTCAACAGTGCTGGTGTTGGAGAGAAAGCAACACTAGAAGCATTTACTGCAGTTGAGACAGGTATTGTGGGACATCATTCAGTTATCAAAATTTCCTTAAAATGGTGAATGCTAAATTTTTACTTGAACATCTAAAACCGTTTTAAGACCGGTGTTACGAATTTTGTTTTGTCGACGTAAAGTCATATGAACTACAATGTCAACTGTTTCAATGTTTCCAAGTCACCAAAACTAAAATGCGTATTTTAAAACGAATAGATATATTTGTTGTATTTCTTTGTTGGCTACGTCAAAGCCTAACTGTGTCACATTCTTGTTTGGGAACGTCTCCAAAGTTTGACATTATTCTAGGCGCGAAAGAACATTTCATCTTTTGACTTTTGAGATGCTCCGTTATGTTCTGTTTTGGAAAGAGAATCTCCCCAAGGTACATATTTTCTTTGACTTTACAGATCTTCCTGCTCCGACTCAGCTATCCGAAAAAGATATTTCAGATTTGACATCTTCCACAGTCACTATAGCTTTGAGTCTTCCATCCTCGTCAAAGTACATTACGTAAGTTGAAAATATGCAAATGATTTTTAACCTGTATAATTTTAAAACTGCACATCCTTAATGCGCCAACATTCATCTTTTCTCGTTGATTTTATGTGTTGTGTATAGTGAAGCATCATTTTCGGGTTTTAAAATTGCCTCTGTTTGGTCTTGAACAAAATTGTCAAAGAAAATATCAACATTGTTACTGAAACAATGAGAACTGAAATTTAAATAGTGACCTACTCATGAACATTGTTTCTATTATTCAGAGGCGTGCAAGTTGGTGTACAGCGGGTTAAGACAGTCACTAGGGACACCAGGGGATCGAGGTACCAACGATCCACTGAACCAACTCTTGATTATGTAGCTGCAGAATTACCTAAGAAGGGTCTCCCTGCAACATTCACTGTGGGTGATGGAGAAACACTGGGAAATTATCTAAACAAACCCCTTGAAAGCAACACTCAGTATGACATCTATCTGGGATCAGTCAGTAGGATTTCTCAATCGGTAAGCCTTGTATTTTACTTCTTGTGTTATTATTTTACCAATGACAAACTGACCCGTTGCAGCAATGCAGCATACTCTCTGGCACGCTTGCCAATAAGAAGAATGCTTGCTTCAGATTTCTCCTGAAGACAACCAGGCATCCTGATCGAAACGTTGAGTCGCTAACGTTAAGTTCTAGGCATTGAAAGCAAGTAAACAGGCTTTGAAAGTTGAAATTTTACGCAAGTTTGATAACACCTTAAAGATGTTGATTTGATTTTTCTCTTCATTTTTATTAGACTTTTGCCGTTAAGTGGAGTGAACCGTTCACAGTTCAAGGTAATTTACTGTTTTGTGACAATTTTGCTTTAATTCAACTACTCAAAAACTCCACCTTTAATCGTATTGTGAAAATGTTGTTGTGTTTCAACGCGGGGTCTTTCAAGTAGGACAGGAAGGGAACAATAGTCTGGTTGCTTTCTACTTCAGTGAGAATAAAAGCTATTGTTCCTGTAAGGGCACCATCCACAAATGGATAACGATGCAAATACAGATGCATGTCATATTGATTAGTGTTACTGCTGACTCACTAACTTATTATAGGAGTCAACAATGGCTATTTATAGGACGCTTTGTTGTGTTTTTTTCTTTAAAATAATTGAGAAATGTTTGTTTGTCAGTGCCACAAAGTGCAAGCCCACCGGTAGCTGCTGTTGTGGTTCCATTGATGCTGATTGTCCTGATTGGTATTGGGGTTGCTGTGATCTTCATAATAAGGTAGTTATTAAAGTCTCAATTGAGTAATGTTTGTTTGTCAGTGCCACAAAGTGCAAGCCCACCGGTAGCTGCTACTGTGGTTCCATTGGTGTTGATTGTCCTGATTGGTATTGGGGTTGCTGTGGTCTTCATAATAAGGTAGTTATTAAAGTCTCAATTGAGTAATTTCTGCGCTCCCTCGTTAGTCACCTCCAAATATTAGTTTGTTCCCCCCAAAATGTTGTTTTTAGGAAACGAAAATACATATCAGGGGAAAGAAATTACTTTTCGTGGGAGCAAAAATTAATATTTTAATTGGTTTCTTACAACTAATATTTAAGGGAAAGAAAAAATACTTCGAGTAACGCAATAATATTTCGAGGGGTCAAACTAATGATCTTTTCAATTAAGAAGCTCTGTAGATCTCAGCATTCGGCTGCAAAGCATGTGATAAACCCTCTCTAGTGCATTAATGAACCAATCAAGGAAATAATCTTTGCCTAATGAGAGGTTAATTTTGTATTTGTTGTTTATTTTCCGTACCTTTGACAGGCGAAAGAAGAGGCTGAGACATCTCAACGCTGTAAATGGTAGGTCACAATTTACAACTCGGTAAACTTTCATTTTAGTTATATCAACATATTGTGCAGGTTTGTCTGAAAGGATGAGAATATTAGACTTAATTTAAATTCAGAGCTTTATACATGTATGGCTATTATTTTTTTCATATTACAAAGAAACCCTGCCCATTCTTCTATTCTGTAGTGCCAAGAATAGCTACCCTTAAACTCATTAAAATCGAGAATTACAGGAGTTGCTAAAAAGTTGGAATGTGGTCATGCTCACATCTTAACAATTATATCCTAGTTACTGAAGTTTGGACTTAATTTTGTCGTTGGCAACACGTACAATGGAGATATGTTAAAGCATCTATACTACTCAAGATGGACCAAATATTACATTATTTTAAATATGTTCTGCACCTCCTTTTCTGTCCACACCTTTAGTTAAGTTTGATTTTAAATGTTTGTTTTCATTTGTTTAAACAGCAGGGGTGCGGATAGGCAATGACAAACTTTCTACAGGACTAGACAACCCTGACGTTGATGTCACCTATGATGTTATTGCTGAAACCATATCAACGAATGTGCCAATCATTGCACCACCCGCTCTACCAGCCACTACACCAGCCACGACACCAGCCAATAAACCAGCCACTTCACTGGCCACAGCACCAGCCACTGCACCAGCCAGACCGAAGCCGGTTAAGGAGAAGAAGCAATTTACGGCTCCTTTCCCGATTCCGTTGTCAGAGTTGAAAGTCTATGTCAGCAAGAAGAAGAAGGAAACGTACAAAGAAGGCAATGGGTTTTTGTTTGACTATGAGGTGAGTTATGATAATAACAAGATGTGAATTTGTTTATTCATTAGGTTCATTAATTGCTTTTACCAATTCACACTAATGATTATGATGAGCAATATTATTAAGAATAACAAGCTCTTTCAAAAGTGTTTAATGTTTTTTTCTTTTTCTTTTTCGATAATTAGAATTTGCCTGATTTCGACCGTCATTCATGTGAAAGAGCAAAGGACGAGAAAAACAAGGAGAAGAATCGCTATGTTAACGTCATTCCTTGTGAGTTGAAAAATATTGAATATGATCAACATTGTTTTTCATTCTGAAATGTTCTCTCCAAACCACTTGTCGAATGAGGTATTAGCACCCCACGTGACTTTAGGCATGCACCATAGATGAATTAACAACAACCTTTCTCCATGCCTTTCTGTCCTCAACTGCCCTCTGTTTAATTGGGAAATATTTCAAATTCATGGCCTTGCATTGATTTGATTCCTAACTTTTTGTCCACCACAGACGATTTTTCTCGTGTTGTGCTTGAGAAACTACCGGATCAACCAGACTCCGATTATGTAAATGCAAGTTACATAGATGTAAGTTAGTCATAATTACTGTTTCTAATCTGACTGATCCCTTTAAGCTTCTAAAGAATCGATAATAGACCACTCCAGTTTTACAAAGAACTGAATCAAGTTCGGAAAACTTCCCAATCAGTTCTGGTCCCTGTCCGTCTTTAAAGATAAGTTGATGGACCGCTGGAGTAGAAGAGGACTCCAACCAATTATGGCGCAACAACTTATTAATTAGTAAAGAGTATTTGAAGGCCCCACAATCCACAAAATCAAGGTGCTTATGACGCACGAGAGTGAAAATTAGACAAAGACCAAATCGATAAGCCACAAGCTGGATTAAACAATGATACAGTAAATAAAGCAAAACTTCCCTGAAAGAGTGTTAAAAAAACAGTACAAAAATCTCTTAAAAATTCGTTCAACCAGCCCAGAAAAGGACTGTTATAAAAAATCATCTTTGGAAATGCAAACAATGTTTTTGCTTCCTTCTCACCATTACAGGGTTTCAATGAACCGAACAAATACATGTTAAAAAAACAGTACAAAAATCTCTTAAAAATTCGTTCAACCAGCCCAGAAAAGGACTGTTATAAAAAAACATCTTTGGAAATGCAAACAATGTTTTTGCTTCCTTCTCACCATTACAGGGTTTCAATGAACCGAACAAATACATAGCCAGCCAAGGTAAGTCAAGTAATTAAACAAACTTATGCAACTGTTCTTAGAGGTTTGAACACTAAAAAGGAACTAGGCATATACAAACAATTTACAATGTTTCCATCGTGGCCGAGCAGCTCAGCACAATACTCTGTCGTCAGAGTGTGGGTTTAAGCCTCAGTCGTGGCAAAAGTTGCCTGAGATGAAATTATTAATTTTGAGAAGGCAAATACTATACTTTAGGACACTTTCTTCATTTGGTATAAAATATGGATCGGCAGCTCACTGAATATCTCATTATTATTTTATGAATCACAATTTCAGGTCCAAATAAGGCTTCTGTTTGTGATATGTGGAGGATGATATGGCAGGAGAATACCACTAAGATTGTCATGCTCACCAACCTACAAGAAGGAGTCAAGGTAATTTAAGCTGCATTGCTGCTGGGACAATGAGCTCACACTTATGTTTACACCAAAAGTAGATTTGTAGTTGGTACCCTGTCTTTATATGCAAGGTATAAAGACAGTGGTTTCATAGGACACTATGATTTTAAACGCGCAGTGACGTAAGCTTTCTGTGTTTTGATTGGTCCGAGGTGACGCTTGGCAGCTGCACCTTGTCCATGAAAATTGATGTGGTGAAAGGTGATTATGGCTTCAATCACGAGCCTCAAAAAGTGTGACGTCAGATGTTCAGGCTAAACCAAAAGCAGCCGTCGTCCAATGGTCTTTTGAGGGCGCTATGTAGTCAAAAGTCAAACGGGTGCAGAATAAAGAGGGACACTATAAACGGTATCTCAGTGCAGTCGGTGCTAGAAAGCGCACATTGCTCATTTATTTTAGCCGGGATGATTCTATTTGGTTTGTTCTATTCCTTTTTAATCTTTCAGGAAAAATGTGAGAAATATTGGCCAGACAAAAAAGCACAGTACGGAGATTATGTTGTCACTTTGAAAAAAGAGGAAACACACGCAGACTACATTGTCCGAGACTTCAAAATTACTCTGAAATTAGAGGTAATGAATTACATAACTTGTTTATTTTGAATCCAACACAGACAGACTCTACAAAGTGTTTTAACTTCATAAAAATAGCGACCCATATTATAAGTTTGAACTATGCTAGATGCAGAACCGAATTAAACCATTTTCCCAGATCCTTTGCAATCACACTCTGCTATACTGTCTATACACTGTGGATGATGCCTTTAATTTAAGTAATGCTCAAAATTCTACTTTTAAACACTCTATAGGATGAATGGACCAGACAAGTTCGTCAGTATCATTTCACAACATGGCCCGATACGGCCTTGCCTGATGATCCAATCAAAGTGGTGAACTTTGTCAAAATGGTAAAGTCCAGCTACAACCAAAAGAATGATGGTCCAATGGTCGTTCATTGCAGGTACTTTTGTGATTGCACATTACTTAAAGACATTGGATATATATTGGTAATTGTCAACGACCAGTCTTCTCACTTGGTGTATCTCAATTATATGCATCAAATAACAAACCTGTGAAAATTTGAGCTCAATTGGTCGTCGAAGTTGCGAGATAATAATGAAAGAAAAAACACCCTTGTCACACGAAGTTGTGTGCTTTCAGATGCTTGATTTCGAGACCTCAAATTCTAAATCTGAGGTCGCGAAATCAAATTCGTTGAAAATTACTTCTTTCTCGAAAACTACTATACTTCAGAGGGAGCCGTTTCTCACAATGTTTTATACTATCAATCTCTCCCCATTACTCGTCACCAAGTAAGGTTTTATGCTAAAAATTATTTTGAGTAATTACCGACAGTGTCCACTGCCTTTAAGACTATTTTACAGTGTATTAAAGGCCACAGTGGAAACTGATAGGGGAGCCAATCAGCCAACCATTAAAGAAATCACTATGGAATTCCGGTTACGGTGATTCAGAAGAACTAGGATTCCCAGCAGGATAATCCTCAAAACCAGGATCCCCGACCAGTACGATCAATATTAAGATAATAAATGTTACATTTATACCAGGATCCTCCAACAAATCCCGCCAAATTCGGCCGGAAGATTTTCCCGCTAGGATCAGCCCAAAATTAAACATTATTGTTTCACCACAAAATCTTATGATTTTGTTTGAAAAGGAAGAGTGAAATCATACATTTAGCCTGACCGAGAAACTTTGTGCATAGGGTAGACAGTGTAGCCACGAAGACAGTTCTGATTGGGGTTTTTTTCCCAGGTGTGGGTGCATCACACAACTTTGTTAATGTAAGGAGCCTTAAGGCAAACAGAAAAAGTAAAACCGGTACATACTCACAATGTTTTAAATATCTGTAATAGTTAAGACGCAATCATTGGAAAACGAAGAGCACTTTTATGAGACAGGCTATGCTGAAACCATTGGAGGCGTGTTTTTGTTTTAAACGAAAATTTGGACTGGAGAGAGGGAAGGGCGTTGGATGAGTGGTGGGGGATTTATTTCTGTCTGTTGGTAATCAAGCAGTTTGTTATAGCGCCTAGAAATAAGTTAAGCAAGAAAAACAGGGGTGTATTTGAACAGAGGCAAAGACTCATCAAAATGTTCATTCACGCAATGTTCATGCCTGTAATTATTCATGTTTTTTTGTAGCACTGGAATCGGTCGTACTGGGTTGTTTTTGGTTTTGGACGCCATGTTGGACCAGGCAAAAGCAGAAGATCGAGTCGATATCTGGAACTTTGTTTGTGGTATGAGAGACAAACGGATGAAGATGATTCAATCACCGGTAAATTAGATACATTAATTTATCTCAGGTCATTTGTTCTGTCTATTTTTTCCCGTTTTGTCCAATGTTTTCTTGAAGTGTTCCCTAAACCAGAAATGAAACAAGAACATTGGAGAAAGGTTTATCAGAGTAGATGTTGCCCAAATTGTTTACAAAAAATACATTAGAACATCAATTTATCTGAGGCCATTTGAGCAAGTTCTCTCTAGTGTTTTCCTGTTTTGTCCATTGTTTTCTTGAATTGTGCCCGAAACCATAAATGAAACAATCACATTGGAGTAGATGCTGCCCAAATGTTTACAAAAAGTAAACAATAATTTGGTAGACAATGACAATTGACGTTTGCATAATTATAGTTAAGCTTTCACAAACATCACTTTTGTTAGGCTTTAAGTGTATTATATCAATGTGAAAGTTGTAAACTTTTGTATCACAATGTCCTAAAACCAATCTGCTCATTCAGGAGTTGTTTAAAACTAGATCTCTTAACATCTAGACCACCGTAGGTTTGGTGGATTTACAGAAAATGGTCTTGGCCATAGTGCCTCTTCAAAAGTATCTATTAAACTTAAATATTTTCCAACGAAAGGGCCCTTTGTAAAATGATTTTTTCATTTTATTAATAAAAACAGGCCCAATATGAGTTTATCTTTGAAGTCCTGATTGAGACGTTCCTTTGTGGTGACACCAGCATTAAACCAAAACAGATTCCCACCAAGCTTACTGCTTTGAAGAAAGTCACAAAGGGCAGTAGGAAGACAGGACTGCAACTAGAGTTTGAGGTGACAACTCTTTTTATCAACTTTGTTTCATTTCATTATGTCTGTATTTTTAAATTGAGGAGTCTGGAAATTTATATTCCAACATTTCATTAAAAGTGTTTCGTCGGGCATAAATAATGTTATTTCTTGGTTCTTACCCTTATACTGTATGTGACAAGCACTGGCAAAGTCTCCACATTAAATGCAATTTTAAACATCTCCCTGCTTAATTTTGTACAAAATCTCGCCGATTACGAGATGCAAATGATGTCATCTCTGACGTAGTCCTGAGGTAACTGGAATAAGCATTCAATATTCACCTAATCATACTATTTTCAAATCATTCTTTCTGTCTTTAAACAGACCCTGAATTTGGTCACCAATATTCCGGACCCTGTCAAATTTAAAGGAGGTCGGCAACCAGAAAACGTTGAGAAGAACAGATTTCCAGACAAACTACCAGGTGAGGTTTCTGTTCAGTTTATAAATGACTTCTCATGACAAAGTTGTTGTACACTCTAAAAAGTCCCGGGTCAGAAATTTGACCCGGACTCCGGGTCAGAAATTTTTGACCCTTTCTGGGTCATCGTGACCCGGAAAATGGTTATCGTGTTTAGCCAAGTGCCGGGTCAGTTATAGTTTTAACCCGTGACCGGGTCAGATTGACATATATGTTTCTTTGCAAAATAGATTTTTTTACCAAATTAAAGCTGTAGTTATTCTGCGATCACTTTGAAATAAATGCATTCAGTCAATGAAGTCAACTTTATTTATATTCTTTGAACTAAAGTTGTAACCGTACCCGAGGGTGTTGGGGTAGGTTCTTCAACCCACACAGTTGCTAATTTAAAGCTTGATTGAACCAGCTTCATGCTCTGCTGTGCAGGCCATCATTGTAGGATCTAACAAGGAAATTAAAGTCACCAACATTTTATTTTTCAAGCTGATCAGTTCCGACCTCACTTGATAACATCAGGACAACATGGATCCAACAACTACATCAATGCCTGCTTTCTCAATGTAAGTCATCATACTTCAGTGATTTGTTGAGTTCCTTTTGATAAACCAAACCATCACAGAAATATTTATCATCTGAAAGCTCACTGATTCTAAAGTTCATACCAGTACCAATCCTCCAGAGAAATCTTTCCATCTGAAAGCTCACTGATTCTAAAGTTCATACCAGTACCAATCCTCCAGAGAAATATTTCCATCTCAAAGTTCACTGATTCTAAAGTTCATACCAGTACCAATCCTCCAGAGAAATCTTTCCATCTGAAAGCTCACTGATTCTAAAGTTCATACCAGTACTAATCCTCCAGAGAAATATTTCCATCTGAAAGCTCACTGATTCTAAAGTTCATACCAGTACCAATCCTCCAGAGAAACATTTCCATCTGAAAGCTCACTGATTCTAAAGTTCATACCAATACCAATCCTCCAGAGAAATTTTTCCATCTGAAAGCTCACTGATTCTAAAGTTCATACCAGTACCAATCCTCCAGAGAAATCTTTCCATCTGAAAGCTCACTGATTCTAAAGTTCATACCAGTACCAATCCTCCAGAGAAATATTTCCATCTGAAAACTCACTGATTTTAAAGTTCATACCAGTACCAATCCTCTAGAGAAATATTTCCATCTGAAAGCTCACTGATTCTAAAGTTCATACCAGTACCAATCCTCCAGAGAAATATTTCCATCTGAAAACTCACTGTTTTTAAAGTTCATACGACTAGCAACCCTCAAAAGAAATACTTGCATCTGAATTTAAAATTCACTAGTACCTATTTCAATTGCCAAAAACAAAATAATTTATTTAAGTTTTTGGGGTTTTGTTTTGCAACTCCTTGGGGAAAAAAAGATGCACTTTACGTAAAACCTCACTGGACCCGAATTACCTCGTTAAGTTCACTTCTGTAGATTGTTATTAGCTGGGATTCATGGGAGATCAGTGAGTTTTTCTTACTGAATGGATTTCCCAGAATAAACAATAAATAAATAAATAAATACCTCGGCCGTCATGGATCAACAATTTTTCTGTCAACTTTCTGAATTGACAGAGTCCTAGCTCCAAAGGAAAGTACATTGTCACCCAAATGCCCTTACCTCACACCATCAGTGACATGTGGAGAATGGTCCATGACTACAATTCAACTTGTATCGTCATGTTGAATACAGTAAACAAAAAAGACCCGGTAAGTAGAACATGTCATATTGCTTGGAAAATCAATTTCGAAAATCTACTTTATTTGATATGAAATACTGTACTTTTAAAAACTGTTTTTGTTGTATTTGTAATTTTTTATTTTTCAATTTTTTTGAAACGAAGTTAAGCCATAAATTATTGTTTACCAAAGCTAAAAGTACACATAAATTGTGTTATTATCTGCTAAAAGTAATTTGTTCATTGATTTGATTAAATTTAGAAAGTATCACTATCTCTACTAATTTGTCTTCCTGACAGACATGTGTTGAGTATTGGCCAGAGAGAGACTCTGCATCATATGGCAATCTGACAGTCACTCTTCAGTCAACTGATAAAGTGGGACCAAACATCGTTATACGACACCTATCCCTGTCTGATGATCAGGTACAATGCTAGAATTAATCATTGAAACTAGGGCTGTCTAAGTAGGTCACTGTGGCTGTGACTTTGGCTGTAGCTAATGGTGTTACTTCCCTGGTAGATATACAGAGTACCATGCCCAGAATTCATATGATTTGATTTCATGTAAAAACATTCGATTTAAAACAAACTACTAAAGAGGACGGAACAAATTCATGATGTCCGAGGTGGTAAAAGCCTCTGTTGCAGTTCGTCTTATTTTTTATGTCCCTTAAAAAGTTTCCAATAATTTTAAGATTGTCCATTGTGAAGTGTACAATGTATAATGTCCCCATCTTAAAAATAAATCAGTTCACTTCAAGCCTTTACCTGTTTGAAAGGCAGAATCGTTTAACTCACTGAAACTATTCCAGGTTGCATACATCAATGGTGCCTTGACGTCAATGCCATACTTGGGGCATACCTACAATGTCATTACAAAATCAAACAACAAGTTTTGTTTGCACTGACTGACTTTCCCATCCCCGAAGTTGTAAGTTTATGTTTCATTCTTGTCACTGATACCCAGGAATCCCGTCTGATTTGTCACCTTCAACTACTCAACTGGCCCGTTGGTGGCATACCATCGTCACCAAGATCCATCGTAGAGTTGGTCACAGCCGTTAAAGAGTGGCAACTCGGGCACAAAGACGACCGAACTACAATTCAGTGCATGTAGGATCTTTGGTCATTTCCTTCTGCTAGTTTTCAATAAACACCCAATCCAACAAAACTCAGAAAAATAAATGTTGTAACTTTAAGCTGGCTCATTGTTTTGGATGAAAAGGACAAAGTTTACGTTTTGCGGTTTGTGACAGTAACTTGATAATTTTTCAATTATTTTCAACATATTTCAGTCAAGATCCAAATATAAATATTAACAGAGAAGAAACATCTCTAAGAGTTGCCGTAAGAACATGATAGGATGGTAGAATAGTTTGTGTTTGACACAGAACAAATCCCAAAACGTTTACTGTGTTCACGACAACTCAAAATGATTTTATTATTTCTTGTTTGACAGTGACGGTGAGGGCGCTAGTGGATCATTCTGTGCTCTCCTTAACGTCATAGAGAAACTGAATATTGACAATGTGGTGGATGTCTTCCAAGAAGTCAAGAAACTCAGAGTCTCATGTCATAGATTGGTGCAGTCACAGGTAAGCTGAGTTTGATATATCAAGGGTTGATACCATCTGTTACCATGCTGTGCCTTTCAGCATTTTTTTTTTTTTTTTTTAATAGTAAATGCGTGTAATGTCTTCATCAAAAAGTGTGCACAACATTTTGTGCAACCTGAATGAATGATTCTTAAATTGACTTGAAAATTAAGTTACAAATGAAAAACAAAATATTGCATTTTATATTTTCGTTTTATTTTGTTCAGGAGCAGTACGAGTTGATATACGAGGCCATACGGATGCATCTGGGCGCTGATGTCGTGTATGCAAACTTGTAGACACCCCCCCTCCCGCCCCCGCCCCATCAACTTGTGGAAGCTGTTACCAAAACGATCAGTCAAGTAAAGATAGATAAGACGGTCAAACTAACTTTAATTGTTGTTATTTAACTGTCTTTTATGCAGCCGGAAAGTGCTTTAATTTTTGTGAGGGTGGTAATTGTTTCGACCGATTTTGCTTGATAACTGAGGTTTTTTTTCCGTGCTGATGGGCAACGGGCTCGATTGACAGAGAAAATCTTTCTGGTCAAGAGGATGTTACACAAATAGTTTTGAAAATGTTGCGAATTTACTTTTAGAGAATTTTACTCCATTTTATTATTAGCCCACAGATTGGAAAATGTATGCAAATGTTGCACTTTTCCTTTAAAATTTCTTTTAAATTTATAAATTTATTATTATTTTATGACCGAGTCACATGTGTTTTTTTATGTTGCAGAAATCGGGGGGAACAATCATAAAGTGAACGGGTTCATTTTAAAACAGGTGCCCGAATTGTAGGACTCTATTACAGGTTGGTTTTATGATATTGTGGTTAAAAAATGTGAATCAATTTATACGTACAAAATCAAAGGTTTAGATAGGAATACTAATGTTTAAACTAATAAATAGGTCATGCAATACTCAGACATTATTCAAACAATTTGTGAGCTTAGTCTTTAAGAAGGAAACTCACTACACCCATTGTATAGGGTTGGAAGTTCGTACTCAGCAATATTAGACAATTCTAAAAGTATACTTTGTTCATTTCCTGCTTTTATCCCCATTGAGAACCAATACCACAGACAATGTAAAATGAAAGTTATGCGATTGGTGTCGATCCTTGAGCAGCTAGATATTATTATATAGTAGCCATGTATTTTTTTATTTAGTATTTTTTTTTTTATTAAAGTAGGTTATAATAATGCCAAAAGTGTATAATACTACAAATACAATTTGATAAGATCAACTGTAAGCCAAGAGTACTTGAAAAAAAAATTGTATAATCAGAATCTGAAATAACGTTGAGTTTACTTTATTTTATTATACTCAGACATAATTACATTTACTTTTTGTTTAAATAGTCAGAACTTTTCAGAATAATACGAGTATAAAAATGTACGTGTTATTAGTTTATGGCAATGTAACTTAATAAAATGCAGATTGATTTTAAGGAACGCTGTAGTAGACCATAACATATTATTTGCAAAGAGTCCGAACCTTTTGAGGGATCGATCTATCGGTTCTTCAAGCAGTGCCATATTGCTTAATGCCAACCTTGGCCAAATTGCATGAAGCTGATAGCAGCAAATACTGCTAAGAACATTTTTAACAAAATATTGAAAGTCTCCCAGTGTCTTAAAAAGATATTAAATAAATTTGTTCGAACAACTAAAGTTTTTTGTTTTTTTTGGCAGGTCAGCTGTTTTAAAATTGTTTACCCCCCCCCCCAAAAAAAAAAAGCAGAAAAAAGCACAGAACTCCAGATTGTGGCTTGTCATAATTTCATTAAATTAGTTGCAGACCACCAAAGAACTGTAATACACAGTTTTGCGCATGAATATTTGTCTATTGAGTGTGGCGCAATCACAGGGATCGATCACAAGCGCCCTATGTGCCAACATTTTGTTACGCCTGGAAAGCAAAGATTGTATATGTAGCATCTTTCTTTTTTCTCAAACCGAGTAATCATTGTGATAATGAAAGGTCAAACCTTACAAACTTCATAAGCGTAGCCCTTCATTCAAGGGCGATTTGTTGGGTATCTGGGCTAGGGATAACCAGATTAGACATGCTAGAAGAGATCAGAAGAAAGATTACCATGGCAACGTGACGCAGATACTATAGAAACATCAGATGCTGTTTATTAGTAGCAAACTGTTACCTGTTGGTACCAAAGTAGACAAAGCGTTGCTCAGGCATGTTGGAGTTTTTATAACGATACCGTCAGTATTGTCACACTGTCGAGTTATTTCCACCAAAGTCTTGTTCGTATTTCTTGAATTCACTTTCATGTGAACCATGAAGACCTTAATTTTACTATTCGCAGTTGCCTTTTATTCTGTGGTATCGAGCTGCAATAAAGGTTTGGTCTGCACCTCTGAGTGGGTAATGTTTGGAGAGTCATGCTACAAGTACGTGATGGAGAAAATGACTTTTGATGACGCAGTCATCAACTGTACCGCTATGAGCAGCCGCCTGGTAGTCCCTTCGTCACTCACAGAGCATCAGCTTATCTGGGACATGGTTAATAAAGTTGAAAGTGGTAAGGTCTGGGTTGGCTGCACTGATAAGAAGGAAGAAGACAAGTGGCTGCAGCCTGGTGAGGGAGGCGAAGAATGTAGTTACTTCAACTGGTCTCCAGGAGAACCAAATAATGCTGAAGGCGAACATTGTGCGTTTATGAATGTTGATGTTAATGGCAGTTGGAACGATGGAAAATGTACCTGGCTGATCTACGTGGTCTGTCAGCGCCCTGCCGTCGCACCAACCACCCCGCCAGTCAGTCTGTACTGCCTGCAAGCAGACACCAACGGCCGCTTCGCATCCCATTGCCTGACCGGTCATGTAATCAAGGAGTTACCGATCAAGGGCGTGGTCGCGTGTGGCTCAGCGTGCCGGGATGAGCCTCGATGCCACTCCTTCAATGTACGACTTGGCAGCAGCAAAGAGAAGATCTGTCAGCTCAATGACGTCACTCGTGAAGATGCCGACAAAGAGGATATCCAGATTGATAGTTCTTGTTTTTATTTCAACAACTGACAAAGTACAAATAGAACGGAGCGAATGAGAAACAGTCGGATTGACAGCGTAGTGAATTGACAATGGATTGCTGTATCGATTAATCTTTTTATTGATATCATTATTGGTTATTGACTGCCAGCTATAAATATAAAAATGCAGTCGGGTGACGTGCTTTAAAATAATTGCCCTCCCCAATCCCGAAATAATTGCCTTCTTTCCCTTCACCATTAACAACTAATTTAAGCTTCATGTTTTGACGTCATAACGTCTTTTAAATGAGCGGTGAAGATAAGTTTTCAAATGAGAATAACTTAACAATAATGTGAAGGCAACATGTCAGATTATAGAGTAAGGACAGAGACTCAGATGATGCAAGACTTGAGCATTACGCCCTATTTAAATTGCACGCAGAGGGCGCTATTTCGTCTTTACAGTTTCAGTTTAAGGCCCGTTTTGCACTCACGGCTTCGGCTCCGTCTTTCGGTATGTTAAACAGGCGGACGGATATCTCCTTTGTCTGAGAAACTCAAGTTTAATCTGTAACTTGTGTCTAAGCAAGTAATTGTACCAGTCATTGTTCAAATCTAACTTGCAATGGCTTATTGTAAGTGCCCCCCCCCCAAAAAAAAAAAAGGTTACACCCCTTGCATCCCCTTCAATTTTACCCCTGGGTTGGTCTTACACATGAGATCCATTGGTATGATCAAAGGTTACAATTCTTATTTTGATTCCAGCAAAAGATTTTTCAAGTATTTCAGATAAAAATATGATTGTTTTCAAGACTGCAGTATATTTCTTGTTACATTTATGATTTTCAACACCTTGAAATTAAAACAGGTGGACCAAAGGCCAAAATCGATTCAATGTGCACAGTTAAAAGACAAAACATATAAATGGCTTTAAGATAAGTTTGAGGGAAGCGAAGGTCTGCAACCAACGATCATCATAAACATCAATCTTCAAAACGTTCATAAGCTTGAGGTTTAAAAAAAGAGCACGAGAAGAGCTCCCCCCCCCCCCCCCCCCCAACACCCCTTAACCTACTGCAAATAAATTATTATTAGTGGGAGATCGATCTCATGCTATTAAACAAGTTAACCAACTACAACAATGCAGGCGGATTTTAAATTCTTATTGTTTTTATTAATTTTCTCTGTACAATAACAATAACTTTAAAAAACTTTCATCTTATCTTTACTGTCAAAGTATATAATCAATGTATCCCAACATAAGCATAGAATAACAAAGCCTGTGAAAATTTTGACTTAAATTTGGTATTCGAAGTTGCAAGAGAATAACGGGGAAAAACACCCTGTTGCAGAAGTTGTGTGCGCTCAGATGCCTCAAATTCTAAACTCAGCTGAGGTCTCTTATTCAATCAAAATATTTTAGTGAGAAATTACTTCTTTTTTTTCTCCAAAACGATGTTACTTCATAGGGGGCCGTTTTCTCACCATGTTTTATACTATCAACAGCTCTCCATTACTCATTACCAAGTAAATTTTTATGCTAATAATTATTTTGAGTAATAACCCAAAGTGTCCAGTGCCTTTAAACATTTGATTCTTATCTTATATAAATGTAGATAATTAAAACTAATATGTGAACATTTAATTTCTTACAGGTGATAGAATTTTGTATTTATCATGGAAATTTTGAGCGGTTATGTCAGCGTATGAAGAATACATCGCTATTGGAATACACAATCTGAGAAGCGTTTTTGACAGTAACGGTTCTCAAATTCAAATTTTGGGGAATACAAACTAAAACTTTTCCACATAACCGTAAGGAGTGATAGTAATTTTTACTTTTTATTTTATTTATTTTAACAAAACCTCCAAAAATGGAGTAGATGAAAAGACTTGTTGATAAGACACTGCTCTAGAATTGCAAGGGTCGTGGGTTCGAATCCCACCCGAGTAATATGCCTGTGATTTTGTTCACACAATTTGGGTAAGTACTGAGTATACAGGGCTAACAGTGTATATGGGTAAAAACCAAACATAAATATGAAAATACAAATTATATACAATTCAAGGTACATAGATTAGAATTCATGGAAACAGGATAACCATGACACTCATGGACGATCCCAAGTAGACCATATTAAAAAAGTATGAAACAAAAGGATTGTCAGGTTTAATTTCTGTCTGAAAGAAGGATAAACTAATAATGTAGTTAATAAGAAAAACATGCTTTCAAGCCACATTTCAAAAACTAGTACATATAAAAAAGCTGTGAACAATGTAAACATAGAAGCCTACCCACGTTGCAATAATTCAAAATTGATTTTTGAACAACTTGGTGTATCTCAACATTTGCATAAAACAATAAACTTGTAAAAATTTGAGCTCACCAAGTGAGAATACTAGTCTTTGACAATATTACCAAAGGTGTCCAGTGTCTTTAAAAATCCTTATTGAGTAAACTTTAAAGGCACTGGACACCTTTGGTAATTGTCTAAGACCAGTCTTTTCACTTGGTGTATCTCAACATGATTATGCATAAATAACAAACTTGTGAAAATTTGGACTCAATTGGTCATCAAAGTTGCGAGAAAATAATGGGGAAAAAACACCCTTAGCTCACAAGTTGTATGCTTTCTTTCAGATGCCTTGAATTGAGACCTCAGCCGAGGTCTCGAATTCAATTAAAATATTATACATCTTTTCTCCAAAACTATGTTACTTCAGGGGGTGCAGTTTCTCACAATGTTTTTCATTATCAACTGCTCTCCATTGCTCACTACCAAGTAAGTTTTTATGCTAAGGGTCTTTTCCAAACCTCGTCATGGGCTCTGGCTGCGGCTTGCCAGCTCTGTTTGAGTTAGCTCAAGCCTGAAGCCAAAGCCAGAGCCCAAGCCGAGGTTTGGTAAAGGCCCTTAGCTTTGAATGACACGTACAGTCAATAGGGTGCCCTCATGGTCCAGCTGAGTTCACTTGAATAGTTCGCCTTGTGTGCAGAATCATCTGGCTAGACTCGACGCAGTCCTCCTTCAGCTGGTTGCACAGTTCAAAAAGTTCTTCAGCATCTGCATCAAAGTGTCGCAAAAACTGTGGGAGAGAATTTTTAATTTTGGATTACAAACAAACTATTGTTATGATTTTGTTAAGGGCTCCTAGGCACTGGACAGGTTTGGTAACTGTTTAAGACCAGTGTTTTCACTTGGTGTTGTCAAACATTTTGCATAAAAATAACAATATCTGCGACGATTTGGGCTCAGTTGGTCATTGAAACAAAATTTGATTGCTTTCAGATTTCTGAGAAAGCAGAAGGCCTGAAGTCTTTCTCAGATTCAAATATTTTAGTGAGAAGTAGAAACTACCTCTTTCGCAAAAACTTTTACTTCAGAGGGAGTTATTTCTCATGTTGTATACTTTCAAAAGCTCTCAATTGCTCGTATAACCATTAAATTTGTTTTATGCTCGTATATATTTTGATTATATAGACCATGTGAGCTATGTTTACAATAAGTGCGACCTAGTACATTCTTTGGCTAGTCTGGCAGGCAAGATACTGAACTACCCTGGTCATATGGGAAAGTTTAAGTGTTGTGTAATAATTTCCACATAAATCCAAGAGTTATGAAAGTAAAGCTGGAAAAGTTTTGTGATGTGCCCCCTTTCATCATATCAAAAATTGATAAAAATTGGACAGTGCAATTTCCATAAAATATAAGATTTTATGTTTTCTTCCATTAGGCTGTGTATAAATCTTGCCTGCAGGAAGTCCAGGGGTGGATTTCACAAAGGTAGTCCTAACTTAGGACTAGTCCTAGGCAATGCTAAGAGATAGGACCAGTCCTAAGTTAGGATGAGTTACTAGTCCTAACTTAGGACCAGTCCTATCTCTTAGCATTGCTTAGGACTAGTCTTAAGTTAGAACTACCTTTGTGAAATCCACCCCTGGCTTGGTGGCTCTTTTGTAAACATTTCAGTCTAACAACCCAGATCACACAAATCCTTCAATTGCTGCATGCAGGCACACAGCACTTTTGACAAATGTTACAGAGCAGTGATTTTTTTAGCTGTGGATCTTCTTCGTTCAAAAACGTAGCTCCAGTTTTAATGAAGACTCCACATATTGGATGGCTGTTTTTTTTTTTTATTGAAGAATGAAAACTAAACTAAGAATGAATGTGCATTCAAAGTTTGAAGATTTCAACCTTCAATGGTGATTGATTTGGGATCCCCTTCATCTCTTACCAAAACTTGGAGATGAATTTCAAAGAAAATGTTTAAGGGACACGTTGCCTTGGATTGGGCGAGTGCCGAGTTGGTCGTTTCATAACAAACAGGTTTCAAACGCTTATCAACGACCAACTTGAACATATCCAAAGCAACGTGTCCCTTAACAAATCTTTTCAAAGTTTCTTACCATGCGGTCTGTTGTTGACTTGTTGATGTTTCCTTCACCATGCCTGTTGCAACAACTCCAGCTGTAGGCTACTCACCACCGCACACAAGACTCGGCTGAAAAGAAGAGAAAACAAAACTAAGGGTGAGAGTCATTGCCAACAAAAAGGCCTGAAACTGGGTTACAAATTCTAAGGTTGGTTTGAAATGATGGCATTTCCACCTTTTGGTAAATCAATGAGTTATAGTTTTAGAGGAGCTTTTTGAACAGTGTCCGCAGCACTAGAGAATTTGATCAAACATCAAGATTTCTTTATGATGGAAAAAATACTGTCTGGTTTTCTTCACTAGGTCAACATAAAAAGTCTGAATTCAAATAAAAGACTGAAAATCTCATCCCTGACAAGCTTTCGATCAATTAATGGTTTCTCTGCATTGATAGTTCTAAGACAAGCTGAATATTGTTTCAAGAATGTGCCATTGTTCTTATTTGCAGAAACACACATGATACCTCTAACTCTTATAATTTATTTTGATGATGGCTTACTCGCTGGTAGATTGGTTGTAAGTCATTGTTTTAATGACTCGCAAATAGTAAACAAACAAAAAATTGCTGATATTGTAACCATAAAAGTAGACTTTATGTTCTAATCCGGTTCTTTCCGAGATGTTCAAAAATTTGTGTATATTTCTCGAAGCTTGTTTGTTCAAATTAACTGGAAAGTTCCTTTGTTTGTTTGTTTGAATGATCTTTCCATCAAGGAAACTCGGCAAACTCCCACAAAGGGATATAAACATGCACAAGCTGGCAAAAGCCAATCTCTCTCATACAAACATTGGTTTAATGTCTATGATTATGAGTTGCACAAACCAAGAAATTGTGATTCAGCAACTAGACGACAATAATTATTCTAGTCATTGTGAAATCAGTGGTTAGCTGGGGGATTCGAACCAACAACCTTGTGATTGCAAGTCCTGCAGTCTAACCACTGGACCCCGGTGACGACAATACTTATTCTTGTCATTGTGAAATCAGTGGTTAGCTGGGGGATTCGAACCCACAACCTTGTGATTGCAAGTCCTGCAGTCTAACCACTTGACCACGGTGACCAGAAAGACTATCATGCAGTGGTCAAATGAAGTCAAATTACCATAAGATTACCTTGATACCAAAACTGTCACCAGCTACTTGTTCCAGAGTTGTCAGCAATGCGCACATTAACCTCTCACAACATTCTCTTCAGAAGAATGGACACTGTGAAAACCAAAAACAGATTAAATAGCCTTGGCTGGAGATGTCGGTGTGTAGACTAGCTCGCCATGTTCAGAATAAACTGCATAGCTGGAAGAAAAACATTAAAAACAATGTTAGCGTTTGACACAATAGTAAGCTAAAGTGGGGTTCTGATACCTTACCAAACTGTTCTCATCGGTGTCCAAGAGATGCTACCATCAAGGCACAATAACTTCTGTGGGAAAAACAAAAACAAAGTTAAAGCCAGTTGATAAAACGTAAAAAGCTGCAGGTGGAGGGAAAGGTTGTTAGAAGCTCTGGAGATAAAAGGTTGTTAGAAGCTGTGGAGTAAAACGGTTGTTAGAAGCTGTGGAGTTAAACGGTTGTTAATCTTTTATACTTATCCTGATACTTAACCTGTTGAACTCTATAGCGACCTCTAACGACCTCTGGTCATCATGCATCAAGGACATCCAATGAAGACTCATCATCGTCTGCCCAAGTTCAGTCTTGAACCTCACATCTTGCCTCTGAACCTGCTAGAAGGGTGAAGGGTTTAGTCTTCTATCTAGGCCAACACTATTATAATATCTAAGCCAATGCTATCTTACCACCCATACAAACCTAGGCATCACTGGTGTCCTCTTGCCCATGGCTGGTCACTCTGCATCCTGAATGACAAGACACTTCTTGATTCTTGCTCCCTTTCTTCTTTCTCTTCTTGCCTCTTTTTGGTCTCCGTCTTTTTTTAAAATTTCCCTACTCGCGTTTTTTGTTAGAGCGCTCGCAAGTGGAATTTTGCAAAACTAAATTATTTCACAAGTTTTCTCCTTATAAATACATTATGTTTTAAACATTTGTTTTTGTTGTTTTATTCTAATTTGAAATGTAACAGACTTGGTGCCATTTTTATGCTAAGTTAAAGTTACTACATTCAGAATTTGATGTAATGTTGACATTGGGATTAAATAATAATTTAGTCTGTCTAAATTATTTATTTAATACTTATCAATCAAACATTGATCATCAAATGAATGCAATTTAGTGGCTTGGTTAATATTGAACAGGAGTATGATTTATAAAAAAAATTGTGAGATTAATTGGGGTTTTGTGCCCAAAATGCAAAAGTACACTCGGCAGAAGGTTTTTCAAAGGGAAAATTGTGAAATCCAAATGTATTTAATTTTTTTTTATCTACTCCGAAAAATCTTATTTAATCAGAGGGATTACAACATTTAAGTTTAAGTGGTTTGTTGAACTTTTCCTTAATAAATAATATTACACGAGATCATGAAAATTAGGATCCGAACATGACAACTGGCGACTTGAAGTTTCAACACAACGGAAATTCCCTGATGGATGAGTCTTCTAATTAAAAAGCATCATTGGCTTCGACCAATATGCACACAGGAAACATCCCAAGACAGTGTGACATCACCTTGAAAAAGCTCTACATGTCAGGGACAACATCAACAAGTTTGTAGAGCATCTTGTAGAGGGGGGGGGGGGTTACGAAAGGGAGGGACTCTGCAAGATAACGGGTTAGATCTTCCTCTACCTTTCGCCGTCTTCTTACTCCTCTCTTGGTCTTGTCTCCATTTAGACAAACTTGGGGTATCCGACCTCCTTTATTTTTGTTTCAATATTTGAATGGCTGTGCCAGCCCCCCTTCCATTTGTAACATTTGGTTTTTTTCAGATTGCAAAACCACAAAGTAAAATGTTGCTTCTAAAACAAATTGGTGTTTTCCATTGTGCCCCCCAAAAATGTACCCTGTTTTTGGTACTGGTGAAGTGACATAAATGAGGATATTGGATGAATTGAGCCTGCATGGTCTTTGAGGTTTCTGGTCGGTCGGATACAGCAATTTGCCCCTACCTTGGTCCATTGGTGTCCTCTTGCTTCTAGATCCACAGACAACCACACAATCCATAGACAACTGCATCTCTCCTTCTGCTGAATGCGGGAGCTGTTCACCAGCTGGTACCGCCACTCTCAGCGCCTCACAAGTCGTTGGTTCCCTCGTCTGGGTCCACACCAGATTGTAAGTAGAAGGCTGTTGTCTTTGGATCCACTGAAGGGACAAATCAAACAAAATTGAAAGGTAAATATAAAACAATAAAATTATTTCCTTCCACGAAAAATAATATTTTGATCCTTCAAAATACAGTTTCGTTCCCAAAAAACACCGTATTCCTTCAACAAAATACTGTGTTCCCCAAAATTTTTACTAACCTAGAACAAGGGGGAAACAATTTTCCAGTCATCAATGACATCATATCTAGGACAATGTGGAACTGGAACCAGTTATAAACTCTAAAATAATTATTTGATTTACAATAATTATTTGATTTCAAGTTTAAAATCAGTACAGCATTGCAATAGGGAGTTATGACCGTTTAAGTGTGTCATTGTTTTAGCTCATTCAACTGAAACCAGTGATTAATTGTTCTTTCATATGAATCTGCATGTAAGAGGCAATATTTGATTTAAGTTTCAAGTCAGTACATCATTGCAATAAGGAGTTATGACTATTAAAGGTTTTCATTGTTTAAGCTCATTCAACTGGAACCAGTCAACATTTGGTTTCTGTTAAAAAAAAATTCAGCAAATTCTTTAATTTAGTTCAAAAACATCCAACAATTAGTCTAAAGTCGTTTATAAGGTCACAATACTCAACACTAACAATCTTTAACAAATCGTTTCATGTTCTGAAATACATTGTAAGTGTCAATAGAGGGCGGTATACAACATGAGTGGTGTACTCCACTCTAAACATCTTTCTTTTTTCCCTTTTTTTATGTAAAATGTTCACTGTTGAAATGTTCAGTCATTGCCAGGTTGTATGATTAATTCACTTAGGGCTTTAGGAATTATTCTCTAGTTAGGTATTTTTCATGTGAAACTTTTGGGTTTTGCCGCCGAGAGACAACGATGTGACTGACAGGGGATGAAAATTAAACATAATATTAAATCAGGCGGTACCCACTGCTAAAACTTCGAACTGCCTCTAGCTACTGCCGCTGGGCAATATCGGTGGTGTATAGTTTGTATGACACTGCTCTTGAATGAATTGCAAGGGTCGTAAATTGGGCTCGAATCCCGCCCGAGTATAAGGCATAATGCATGTGATTTTTTTTCTAAAATTGATATGAATGACAACGACTTTAGCTTTTGAATTATCTTTATAGTTATTTAATTATCAGTATAGGGCCTACCTGTTTCTTGTATGGGCTCCGTTGTTGTCCACTGCTGCTTCATTCATTGTTGAATCTTTACTTGGAGAAAACAACCCCCAACATAAATGACACAGTTCTAAGTCAGGGTTGTAAAAAGGGTGGGCAATTTCCCTGTAGTTTTCTCAAAAATTTCACCAGCAAGTTAAGAAAAGTCGTTTAGAATTGTGAGCTGTGCTCATGCGACATCATTTTTAGCGTTGTTCCGTCGCCCAGCCAGTCGCGTGCTCCTGATGTCCACTCTGGGCATGTGGGATGTCGAGTTGACCGAACGGTCGAGTTGACCGACGGACGAGTTGTCTAAACACTTTTGGCTCGAAAAGTGAATTTTGTTTTAATTTTTCTGCAGCTTTGTGAACCGAAAGATACTTTATTCTGACAAATGAAAGCTCCAGTTGGAGTAGGTTCTTCTTGAGACAAATTTTGCCCGTTAAGTTCATCAAAAGCGGGAGGTCCGAATCCCGTCGAGGAGCGCGTGTCCAGTCCGTGGTGGTCCCGTCAAAGTCCAGGCGCGGAAAGAAAGCCATGCGGTGTGCAATCACGTGCTTCGAATACTAGCGCCAAGCAGCCTCGATTTACATACAGTGCATATAGAAACCCAATAGGTTGCCGTATGCAACTGCAGTGACTTAACATGCTCCGCCCATTTTAACCGGTTCTTTCCAGTATTTTATGCTGTCTGTTGTTGCTATGCTGAAAATGAAGGCAAGAGCCATTCCAACAGCCTTACCCAACGCAATTATCTGTTTTAAAGCTTGGTCAAGTTTAATAATAACACTTATTATAGTATTTATCAGCAAAAAAGGTGGTGGTAGGCGGCTGAGAAGTCTGAAGTTCACCAAAAGAAATTCAGACTCACTTTTTACCCAATTCCAAGCGTGATTTTAAGAGGCAATCAGTGGGAACGAAACCATAAAGCAGAGGGGCGGGATAGCTTCATGGAACACTGGTGGTTCTTTATGTCTAAATTATGTCCGAGATTTTGGGGTGGGTAATTTTAGGGTGAGGGGTTCTATATACCCCTTGTTTGGAAGTAATTTTCTCGGCTTTTTATGCATAAAATTAATGACAGTGAAAAATAACGCATGAGTACAAATACCTTGGTACTATAATCAATGATGAAAAAAAACAAGGACTAAAAACAAGGCTAATATGAAACGATGTTTTTCCTTCGAAGCTGAAGCAGTTCAATGTTGATAGTGACGATTTTACATTTATTTTATCAATCTGTAATTAACTTTTAACTTGTATGGTCAAGTATGGAATTGAGCGCGCCCGGGTAAAAGGGCTCAGCGCTCGGTAGGTATTACCTTGCCAACTTTAACATTTCTGAACATGCAATATCTCAGAGCGATTTTAATAGATCCGGCCATACACTTTGGCTGGTTTAGGTTTTCTCGGTCAATTTCGTTGATTGAGCAGCCAAATTAATGTTCATGCGTTCAAGTTAAAGCCATTTTGCCTGTCCAGTTGTTCACTCACCCCGGTCCGTCGTCTCGCACTCTTCCTCAGCTTCGTGGTACACATTAGGCAACATTTGAATTCAAGGTTTTCGATGAAACTACATTTTAAACAGCAACTTATTGTTCTTAGGAGCGAAGATATTAAAGGGAAGATATTAGTTTGGAAAATTACTCATAATGTCTTTTGTTATAGAAGCCTCTAACAGCAGCTCCCGAGTGTAAACAGCATTTTGAGAATAATTTCACTTTGAAGTAATGTGGTTAAAGTTTTTATCCCTAAATTTGTTAGCTGGGAAGCGTTACTGACAGTAACGTCTCTCATTATTATTCCAAATACCGATTATTATTCCTGCGTATGGACATTCGATCCAGACTTTCGGAAATCTCATCTTGGAACCACTTAATTGAAATTAAATTTTCAAAGGTTAGGTTATTGCAAAAAATAGTTAACTATTTTTTGCATTTATACCATCGGTCCATTTGGTTGGTAAGTTGTTTGCAAAAGCTAATTTTATTTTCTCAGGTTAGTTTATTATAACTGTATTTATATAGGATTAAAACACTCAATAGATCTTGAAAACCAAAGGTTTACTTTGCCTTTACCGAAAGAACAATTCACAGTGTTTCAAAGTTGTTCAGTTGCTTTAAAGTAAAGGTTGACAATTTGAGATAAACCGAAAAGGTACTTCACAGATAAAGATTCACATTAAACTCACACAGTTTGAAGACAATGATAGTCGAAAGCTTCCTTTAAAATATTACTTGCTGAGGTGCAGTAGTTTTTATAATTTTAGTAAAACAATGTCAGGAAAATCATTTTCGTCTCGGTTTTAGCTAGGGATCTCCCATCACAGGCTTTCAGTTTCACAGTTATTTAAAGTTTTAAGTTTTAAATTTTGCCTGCGCCAACTTTATACTGCTATGGGCTCGGCAAGCTTAAACTTTTACTTACTATTGTTTAGTTGCTTATTTTGAAATTGCTACTATTCCTGTGTGTATTTTAAAGATCTGACTAGGAAGTAATTTTTCTCATATAGCCTTGGATGTCATGCTTATCAAAGAAGGTATAGTCTACATAAATTGGATTTTAATTAGTTTGTATTTCTTGTTGATTTATTTACACAGATTTTAAAGATATTTTGCCCTAAAATGCACAAGGCCATGTGTTTTTATCAAATTCTGTCCTAATATGCAACATGCCTTGCATTTTGTTATCAAGTTTTGCTCCAAAAGGCACAACAAATTATATTAAAACAACATGCTCTGTAATGCATGTACAAACAAAAAGCCTATGCATTGAGTATTTAACTTTGTTTTCCAAATAATACGGCTTGCATTGTTATCAAATTATGCCCTAAATGCACAAAATATCATAAAATCTGAAATCAGATAAAATCACAAGGGGTAAGAGTATTGCTGTAGTCATACATGTATTACGTAATAATGAAGAGAACAAAAACAATTAGGAAATGCTGCTGGTTGTTGGATAAAGCTTTTAAGTTTATTGTATTCAAACAGGACGGAACAGTCTTCTTTGTTTTTATATACATATTTTGTAGAATAGTTTTAAAAAAATTTAACAAAAATTAACACATTTTTTTAAAGGAAATTTCATTCAGGCTATTTCCATTCGGTACAATTATTGAGAGAAGTTCAACAGTAAGGCAAATATATTTCTTAAAATAGAATTGTTACGGACGGATCGTACGAAGGCAGAAACCCCACCCCAACCTGGTTTCGAAGACAGAAACCCCACCCCAACCTGGTTTTGAAGCAAAAAAAACCCGACCCCAACATGGTTTTAAAGACAGAAACCCCACCCAACCTGGTTTTAAAGACAGAAACCCCACCCAACCTGGTTTCAAAGGCAGAAACCCCCACCCAACCTGGTTTCTTGTGCTAAACCATCATCTAAACATTTCTATGGACGGTTTTAATTGAACAAAGGATAAATTTCATAAACCTAACCCTAATGTTGCATTAAACAAAATATCAGAAATTTGCATGGATTGATCGGACGGAGGTGGAGATTGAATCCCTGCATAATAATAACAACCCCAACCCAACCCTAGTAAAGATCTCACCCCCCCCTATAAACCCCTAAGCGTGCAATAAAATATAAACTGAAATATTTATTGAGTTTGACTTAAAAATAAGTTCATAAACCCTCACCCTAACCAACCCTATTTCCATCCCTCTGATATCAAGTCAGAAATTAAGGCATTTTGTGAATTATTGTCATTGAGGTATAATTATTGCAATTAAAAGTATAAAACCAAACTAGTTAATTAACACATTTATCTAAATAGGAAGACGATAAATACATTATTTTGATATTTCCATGAAATTTACCCGTTCTAATTATTCCCCAAAATTTAAATAATAATCTTGTAAATATTGTTTTGAAAATGTTTATTAAGAGGCACATATTAATTGATTCAATTCAATAGAAATATTAATGCTACGATGCAATGATGCATAACAAGTTTATGTACAAAATACACTTTTTAATATAACTTTTTACAATGTGTACATCGTGCCATCAGGGCCCAATTTTATGGCTCTATGGGCAAACCTTTTTTGTTTTCACTTCATGAAGTAGTGCCTTGTGATTATGAACCGTTTAAAATGAACCACTCATTAAAACAGTTGCAAGAATAAAATCATATTCACAGTTTTGTATGAATGAAGACGAAAGCCTAATTTTGTTTTGTCTCACATAATTTTTTTTTTAGTAATGACCCAATTCACCTGACGCCATCATCAGAATAATCTTGGATACGCCATTTTGGTGGGCAATGTCACTATGTGTTATTCAGTGAAGTGCGCAATTAAGGAAATACGGCGTTCACATGTAAACCTATTGACCACCAAAATGGTGAGCGTGGCACAGTCACCTCGTGTGACGTGCGTGCAAGGGGTCAATACAGACTCTGAAACAACAGTTTGAAAAATTGTGCAGTTTCAAACACAGTTTTTACAAGTGTTAACAAGATAGGTCACTTCATCGGCCAAGCGACCAAAGTTAAAAACCATTTTGTTGAGAAAAAATTGATACAAAACAAAACAAAATTTGGAGGCGACTTCTATGGATGTTTATCGTCCATACGCATCATACAAAACCACTAAAAATGAAGTGAATAGGCATGACTCATGTGATTCAACTAAAAGGGTTCCATCATGGAAGGAAATCTTACCAGACAGGCATAAAAGTGTAACTACTGAGCCAGAACTGGCGGCAATCTGCCTCCGGAGGGCGGTCTCTGCACAGCCATCTGCTCTGCTTCCATCAGCTGCGTCCGTAGTTTCCGTATCTCGCCACGTTGCATGTCGATAATGCGTACGTTCTCGTCGTGCTTACCCTCGCGGCTGGAGAGGCTGGCGTTCATGGAGAAGGCTGACTCGGCTTGCTGCTCGAGGTTCTTATTCTTCTTGTTGATTCCAAGGGCCGCCTCGAGGTCGTGGACTTGGGTGCGGGCAATTTTCAGCTCCCGGCGGAGATCGTTGATTTCTTTGATCAATGACACATTTTCCTGTGGGAAGGAGATGAAAGATTCAACTGATCTAGTATAAAAGGAGACTTTTGAGAAAAATAAAGAACGAAAGTTCTCTAAGAACAAACCCTACCTGGGAAGTAGATACACACATGGTGTTACCGCAAACCCAATATATATTGATACCTCACCATGCAATGCCTCAAATCCTATATAATAATAATAATAAGTAGGATTTGAAAGTTTGCACGGTGGAAATACGATATGAAAAGGTTTGTGGTAACACCATGTTATGACTATCTCCAAATGAGTCGGGGTGTTTTGAAAAGAACTGTTGGTTTCAACTTGACGCTTTAATCAGTATGCTCTGATCGTCTTCTGGAGAAAGCTTTCTCCAGAAGACGATCAGAGCATCCATGGTGTTACCACAAACCTTTCCGTATAATAATAACAATAATGGAAGATGCAACAAGAATCTTACCTGCATGATCCTGACGTTATCTGCTCTGTGAATCTCAGTGTCCTTGGTGAGCTTCTTACGTAGCGAGGCAACACTCTGCTCAAGATGTTTACGCTGTCTGCTGTATTCTCGCTGTATGTCTGCATCCACACTTGCAGATTCAACCTATCAATCAATATTAATCAATCAACCAATCAATCAAAGCGCCAAAGTCAACAAAAATTATTCAAAGGCGCTCAAGCCAGTTACCTGAAATTAACTTATAGCAAAACTGTTAACACGGACATATCAACCCATATGGAGTGCCCAAGGCGCCTGCAATACTACAATACAATAACTTACAAATTTATATACATGGAATATGATGTTCTTATTATTACAATGAGTGAGAAACCAAATGATTTTTAAGCTGAGATTTAAAATTACTTAAAAGGAAATAGATGTTTGAATATGAAATTTATTATATTATTATTATTATTAAAAATCAAAACGTTTGAGCAGTCCTACAAGGAAATCCTGGGGAAAAGAAAAAAGTTTCAAATATGCAGAACAACTTTTTAAAACAGAGAGAAGTATAAGGAACACTTTAGAAATTGTGCTTTAGGCTTGTCTGTTGTGAATTTGACATGGTTGAAAAAAATGTCTTAACAGTAAAATATGGTTTTCCTTTTACTTTATGAACATGGTCCATAAGGAGTTCTGGGAAAAAAATCACAGGCATATTACTCAGGTGGGATTCAAACCCAAGACCCTTGCAATTCTAGAGCAGTGTCTTACCAACTGGACCACCATAAATGGTGACCATTCTAGTTGGTAAGACACTGCTCTAAATATATAAAATTTGATTCTACAAAATGGCGGACGGTGTTTAGTATTAACTGCTACTTACTGTGTCATCCTGGACGTGTTTAGCATACAACTGTTTGATGCACTCTTTTAGTTTCTTGGGTTCCTGAATGTATGCCACACAGTTGTGAAGATCAGTCTTGAAACGGCGACAGACTGCCTCTGTGTCTCTGACCTGAAAAGTTCATGAAAAATAAAGCTTAGGCATTGACCTCATGTTCTTAAACACCCCAGACAGTTTTGCTATTCCGATTGGTGGAGAGCATGTCACGTGAGATAGCTGTTTAAAACCGGCTGGTTTCGCGTATGCCAATTCACTTATGTGGACTGCAATATATAGCTATTGGTACCAGCACACAACCAAATGGTCGAACAGCACTTGCCTTACAGTGAAAGACTGTTTCTAAGCCCCCCCCCCCCACCACAATGTTTATGTTATCGTTATCGGCCAGCAACACTGACTTTATCTCAATCATCTATCCTCTGTAATAGTACAATGGGCAGCTGGATTGATGAGCTGTGGTACCATTCCGGGTTCTAACCCCACTGTGGTTATATTACTTTTTCTGTTGTGTATAGGGTACTTTTTTCAGTATGTGCCCGTTTATCTTTCTACATGTTCAGTTCTAGGCCTAACTTTTTCTCTATTGTACCATTTAACCCCTTTGTGAAGTTGTTATTTTATATTGGTGCCTATTTATGTCAACAAAAAGTAACTTCCCATGCAGGGACATAGTGTTTGATTGTATTGTATTGTGAGTGTTGAGCATATAATCATAATAATAAACAGGTATCAATCATTTGTCATTATATCCTCTTACCTTCTGTCTCTCCATGTGCATCTCTTTCTCTGTTGCCTTCAGCTTCAATCTCAGCTCAGTGATGTTCAATTCCAGCTGAGTATTCTGTTTGTGGAATCTCTCCAGCTCGCTCTCCATCTGTCCACAATCAAGAAAGGAATTATCATTATCAGTCTTTGTTAAAGGCTTTGCCACTCGACTAGCGCAAGTGTTCAGTCCTTCCAGTCGCTTGGGATCGCGGCTCTACGAAGCTGCCTAGGCCACGAAGGCCTTGACAAAAGACTAGGTTGAGATTGATTGAATGTGAAACTGAATTATTGGAAGACAGCAACATTTCGTCTTTCTGATACTTTATCGAAATTGCTTTGTCCTATCGGACTGGACATTGAGCCATTGGTCCTGTGAACTAGAATTTTATTGTACCTTAAATAAACCCAGAATGCTTATAGTAGGAGAGGTAGGGGTTAACCCCCGTGTTTCTGGTTGACATAGCAAGCACCCTTAGCAACAGATTTCCTCAGGCTTATGAGCTACTAGTGAATAAGATCACTTTGAGGCATCTTTAGTTTCTTTGTCGCCCTGTTATTAGCAATCAAGGGATGAGGTTACCAGTCAGTGCCAGATTGCTCCAATTCTTCAGGCCAATTTTGTTAAATACACCCTAAGTAATCCTGTTGGATTTTTATTCAATCAATGCCAACTTTATTCTCTTCGTTTCTCACTTTTTTTTGTTTCTTTACCCGCACTTTTTGGTTGTGTGACCGCACTATGTCACATCCCAGTTAGCCAAGGCCTTGAAATAACCCACAGCACCCACAGCAATTGCCGAGGTGCCCGGTGCCCTTTGCAAAGTTCCAAAACAAATTTTAATTTTCCTCATAGAAGTGCCCCGAACCAGAGGAAAATTGCAGTGCCCCTTCAAGAACGAAACTCAAGGCCTGAATTAACCTTTTAATTACATAGGGAATATTTTATTGAAGATTGGAGAATGTATAAAACAAATTAAGAAACATCCAAGGTGATTACCTCTTGAATCTGCTCTTTCATAGCCTTGATGTCATTCTCTCTGGGCTCAATCTGCTTCTTCAGTTCTTTGATCTTGTAGTCGAGAACGAACTTAAACTTCTCCAGTTCCTGGTTCTTCTTTTTCAAGTCATAAATTCTCTTTTCCTGTATATGAAAAAAAAATCAGGTATAAATAAAAAGTTATTACATGGATATTTGCATCGGGGATAAACTAGATTCAAACTGCCCTTACAATCCCGGCCAAAATGATTGGGTCACCTGTTCCCAACATTTCATTAAACTATTCCATGTCCACTTCCCCCTGAGAAGAAACATTCTCTCCCCCGTCCGCTGCCCCCCGCTCAATGTTGACTGGAACGCAGAAGACCGTGCAATCCGAACCAACATTGAAAGGGGGCAGGGGGGCCCCAACGAGATATGGCCGGGATTGTAGCTACAGAGCAGTCTCTGTGGTCTAGTTGGTAAGACACTGCTCTGAAATTGCAAAGGTCGTAGGTTCAGATCCCACATGAGTAACATGCCTGTGATATTTTTCACCAGACTCGCGAAAGTACTGAGTATACAGTGCTAACACACATTGGTGTATATGAGTAAACCCAAAATTAATAATGAAAAAGTTATCATGTAGATTTTATTATTGCTTTTCTACTTGGCTTCTTGAGGCCTTACTTTTATTTATTTTGTTATCAAACGATGAGTTCTCATCAACAAAATTAAATTAATCAAAGTTGTTTTGGGTTTGTCATCAGCTCAGAACTTTGTCATCGTGCAGTTTGTATGAAATTCATTTGCATAATTTAAAACTCCTAATAATGGAGTATTCACTGATCAAGAATGTTTTGTAGGATTTGAAACTTTGCATGGTGGAAATACGATATGGAAAGGTTTGCGGTAACACCATGTAATGACTTTCTCTAAACGCATTTAGAGATAGTCATTACATGGTGTTACCGCAAACCTTTCCGTAAAGAAAGCTTTGCTTGGCTAATTATCTGCTGAGTAACAACAGGCAATTTTTTATAAAAAGGTAGCAGAAGAATCTTGCAATTTACTACTTTATCAAAAATAAAATTACATCGCCAATTAGAAAATTTGAAGAAAAAACAAAAGATCCTTTTTTCTCACCTTGTCTTGGATGGTTTCATCTCTTTCTTGGATCTCCTTCTTGAGTCCGTAGATGTCCTTCTCGAGTGACTTGATAACTCCTTGGAGCTTAGTCTGCTCATTCTGTAACTTCTTAATCTCATCCTTGTGATCCTCAATCTCCTTCTGAAGGCTAGTGAACTAAAAGGGATTAATAAAAGGATTAAAAGGGATTAATAAAAACAATATAAATAATTATAGTGGTATATAGCACTGATCACATCCATCACTCAGTGAAGCTCATGTTGTTTCAACATTATTACTAGGACCGGGCGACTAGTGAAGTTTACTACTCGACTAGTTCCCCCCCCCCTTCAAATAGTTGCAACTTTTTTTTTATTCCCAAGATTCATTGCTGCATATTGTTTGCTGCAGGCGCAATATATAGAAAAATTCACGCTGACAGTATTGAAGGATTGTTCCACTGATGTCTGATTTTATTTCTTAAGTAGTTTTTGCTGTCGTGAATTGTTTGAGCGACACAATTGGTTTACCATGCAGGTAGTCACAACTACTTTTGTAGTAGTCCTGGTGGCAAATGCAGCAAATGTTTCTCAGGAGTTGAGCTCAAGTCAACTGATGCAAAATATATTTGCTGCGAACTTGTGACGCAAAAATTTGTATCACAGAGCTGTTTTAACAGCAAATGTTTCTCAGGAGTTGAGAACATAATAATATACCAAGCAAGTAGATACACACATGGTGTTACTGCAAACCTAACATGTATTCGTACCTCAACATTCAATGCCTCAAAAATCCCATATAAATAAATGAAATATTGAAGTGAATATCTAACCTTTTTCCTCATGATGCCCGTCTCCCCTTTGAGTCTCATGTTCGCTTCCTTCTCATCTCGAAGTCTCCTCTCGTACTTGTTCTTGATGTCTAGAATCTCACGATCAGCGTCTTCCTCGATCTGTTTCTTGGTCTCTTCGTACTCTCTCATCTGTTGTCTTGATTCATCATGGGCCTGGAAGGTACAAGATAATAATTAAAGGCTCTATTGGTAACTTCTCAAAATAGTTGTTGGCATAAAAACTTACAAGGGCCAGATTCTGTTTTTTTTTAATAAACCAATTCCAGGAGTAAGGAGCAAGCAAGGCATGCTGTAGGAATGAGGAGTGGTGAGGTCGATTGCCACTGGGAACAAGGTTTCGAACATCCTAGATGTTTGGTTAGGGTTTTTATTTGAAAAGCTTTTGGAGAATAAATCAATCAAATCGTTTCATTCCTAGTTTTGCATGAATACACCACTTTCCCATTGGATGCTATCAGAAGCTATTAGGGTCATCGATACAAGCCCTCTGGGTTTCTAGATGGCCCTCCACTCAATATGTACTATTTTCTGATATTTTCAATATTCAATATTTTATGAATTGTTGTTTACTGAGTGGAAATTAATAATAAAAAAATTTAAAAAATTAAAAAAATCCCAGCCAGCCAAAATGCTTGGGCCACCCATTCGCAACTTTACAATAACTATTCCCTGTCCACTTCCTCCGTGACAATAAATTTTCTCTCCCCCATCCCCGTGCTCAATGTTGAGCGAGCACCGAAAACCCCGCAATGCGAACCAACATTGAAAGGGTGCATGGGGGGCTGTGGTGCAGGGGCCTAACGAGATATGGCCGGGGTTGTAGAAGTTTTGTTTGGGGGTTTTGCGGGCTTATTTCCACTGGTAGTGCCTACCTGATCAAGGAGTGTAGTCTTCTCCTGGAGTTTGGTCTCGTAATACTCTGTCAGCTCCTCAAGGGCTTGCTCCTTGGATTCCTCTGTCTCAGCCAGCTGCCTCTCATAGTCCTCTTGCATCTTCTGACTCTTAGACTGGAGCTCTTGGTACTTCTCATACTCTATCATCAACTTCTGGTTGTTGGCCGATTCTGCAAGTGTAAGGTATGGAAAGTTAAAAAAATGCTGCCTATGGCTTTCGTATTATGCTGAACATATACCATACAGATCATGGCCCAATTTCCACGGGTGAAATTGCGTGGTTTTCCTTCAATGCCGTGAACTCATACGTTGTGAACTCACACGGCTCGCAATTTGTGGAGTCAAAGTTTTGACTCTACAAAATTGCAAAGTAAAAGTTCGCAAAGTAAAAGGAAAACCACACAACTTTCAGCCATAAATTCATTTCATGACAAAAAATCTTTTCATGGAAAAACTCGCCCGATCCAAGGCAACATGTCCCTTAAAGTATAGTCATGATCAAAATCATAGGTTAAAATGTGTAAATGAAGGACAGCAATACAAAAAAATGTGTAAATGTGTAAACAAGAAAAAGAAAAAAAAGGGTAAATTATACCAGTACTATAATAAGATTTATTTCAAGAAGATTTTGTCGATGACTCACCAAGATCTTGGAGTTCCTTGTTCTGTTTCTCCATCTGCTCAGCGACTTCCTCCTCATGTTTGGCCTCCTCCTTGTCCTTCTCCGTCTTCAGGACCTGATTCTTGGTCTTCAAGGACTCCATCTCCTGGATGAACTTCTCTGTCAGTTCCTTGATCCTCTCGTTGTAGTTCATGTCCTTCAGACGTAGCTGGTACTCGTTCTCCATCTTGAGCTCTTCCACACGCTGCTTCAGCTCAGCCATCACAGTGTTCTGATGAAGTTGGTAAAGGGAAATTGTTAAGTTGGTTGTCTGTTCCCAGAGGTAAAAACAGCTGCTTACTTCATTAAGCGACAATTATTTGATTGAAAGGATTGTTCTATCTTTCTTTGAGATTACATGAAAGTTGCCAATAGATGTCTTGTGTGCACATGGCTTGGCCACGCTTGAGCTTAGTGAGCTAAACACAGCTAATCTTTGATAAGAACCCAAACACTCTACCCGTGGGGTGTCGTGGCCGAGCGGATAAGAGCACCAAACTCAAGCTCTCTTGTTGCTGTTCAAGAGAGTGTGGGATCGAGTCCTGGTCGTGACACTGGTGTCCCTGAGCAAGACACTTAACTATAATTGCTTCTCTCCACCCAGGTGTAAATGGGTATCGTGCAGAGATGGTCCTTGTGATTTAGATTAGTAGCTCATATTTGTTGCACAGCACACAGACTGTACACTACCCAGGGAGCTGAGATGGTTTAAGGAATGAATTAAACATTAAATGACAGTGACCAGGGCTGAATTTCATAAAGCTGTTAAGCAAAATAAATTGCCTGGCAAAATTCTTTGCAAAGCAAAACATGAGTGAGGTACCAGTTGCACCAATGTCAACTTTATGGAAATTTGGCTTGTTAACCAGTTTCTGTTTAAGAAGATTTTCTGTGCTTAGCAGATTTGTTTGCTTACAGGCTTTCATGAAATAGGAATTGCTTTGAGGTGCCCTTCAAGTGTGTAAGGCAATTCTAATTATTATTTTATCTTATTATTATTATTATCCCTTACCTTTTCCTCCAGATCTGACTTGGTGATGAGGATCTCCTCAGCATAGCCCACCTCCTTGTCCCTCTTAAGGCCACGCCCTTCCTTATCGCTAATCTTCCAGATCATGAGTACAGCATCCTCTGATGTAGTGATGAGGTACTGGTCATCGTAAGTGATTCGCATCTACAAATAAAAAGTAATACAAATAAAATAAAGAATGAAGTTTGCACGACACAAAGCACAATGTCCACAGACTTACATCAAACTCCCACGGTTTGAAGATAATGATGGTAGAAAACTTCCCTTAGAATATTACTTGCTGAGTGATGTTTTCAGGAGAATCGTGTTAAATACCAGTACTGGTAAATATACCTGGGCCCAATTTCATGGCTATGCTTACCGCCGAATTCGGCGCTTACGATCACGCTTACGTGCAAGCGCCGAATTTCTGTGCTAGCCTTGTAAGCCTAGAATGCCTAGTAACGTGGAGTAAGTACGCGCAGAAGCCAAAATTCGCCGCTAACCTGTGAAATTCACTTGCCGGGCACAGAACTCCCTGCTTCCGTAAGCACCGATTCTGAGCCATAAAATTGGGCCCAGTACTGGTATTAATGTGACTCTCCAGAAAACATCGCTCTGTGATTTTTACTTTTTTAAGCTGAAACTTCTACAGGTAACTGTGGTAACAAGTAATATGCCTGCAATTTTTTTTCACAGAACTCAGGAAAGTATAGAGTATAAAGTGCCCAAACACACATCGATGTATATGGGTAAAACCAAACATAACATTCTTCATCCCCGATGCAATTTTAACTTCTAATTCTACAGGTAAATTATATTACAAACATCTTCATTCACAGTGAGTACGGGTTCATGTCATGGCCAAAAACATGATCTACAAAATGTATCAAAACCCTTTAAAATACAGCGGTCGGATCTCACCTATGATAGTCGTGCATGGCCCATACACAAGTGTTCACTTCCAGTCATTTGTACTCGAAAATTGTTGCATACGCGTGGTTAGTTTTTAAATTAAGATGAAAATTACAAAATATGGTCACAGGAAATAGAGAAAAAATTATGCAAGAGTTTTGACAGGACTAACTTCCTACCTTAGTAACAGCTGCTCCATGGCCCATGTGTTCCTGCCATTCCCCGGGAACAGTCAGGGGAAACTTAAGGGAGCGCAGAGTACCAGTGTTGGTACCGGCGAACAGCATACGTCCACTGTGGGACATCACCACCTGGGTCAATGTGGTTTCCTGTGCATCAACATCACGCAAAATCTAGAGAAAAAAAACAAACAATGAAATAGTTTGAAATGTTCTCAGATTCACCCTTGCCCTTCCGATTCCCCTTCAGAATGGGGCTGATTGTGAAGAATTGAAACGTAGGCCAAAGTGACAACCACTTCACAGGCAGGCATACCCGTCTTATCTAAGCCCGAACATGGTCGGGTGAAGTGACATTAGAGTGGATGATTGAGGTCATCTAAAGGTACGCCAAGGGAGTAAGTTAATTAGAAGGACACCTAAGAATTTTGCTGGGCAAGCACAACTTTTTGAAATAAGTTTTAGTTTTTACAAAACGTACTGTGTATTGAGTGCTTTCCCTTTCCCATTAGAAACAAATCCACAAGCATCTTGGATTCAGATCCAAAAACTTAACCATTCTTTAGCTGACCACTAGACCACCACATTTTTCCAGCCTGGCAAGATAATGGGAAAAAAATCCATAAAGTTCCAAAAGAACCTTAGTTCCAGAAGAACCTTAGTTCCAGAAGAACTTACCTGTGAGTCTGAGATCTCTTTCAGGGTGCGATCTGAGCCAACAGCAAAAGTGGTCTTGCCGTCCGGCGTAGATGTGACACATGAATAACTGCAAGACTTGAGGACGCTCTCCCCTTCTCGCTTCCCAGAGTAGGCATTCCACTCGTAGACAGCTCCGTCCATACCACAGGAGATGATCTTGCTGTCATCTGCGCTCCAAACGACCGAGCGCACCTGTGCCAAGAAGAGTACTTTCATTTTTAAACATCGAACTAAAATTTTATGACGAGTCAAAATAGTCAACCTTTAGTGCACACTCGAACTTGCTAAAGTTTGCCTGTAAAAGTTGCATCGTGTGTTAATTGGAGAAGTATAATTATTCCATTCTGTGCAAGCATCCTCTTTTAGGTTGGTATACTTTAAGGATCTTGGATTTAAGATTACCTTTCCGTTGTGACCCTTCAAGTTGCTGACATTCTCAAATGTTGTCGAAGAGTAAATCTGGATCACGTTTCCATGGACCGCGGCAAAGACATGCCCACCATTGCTGAATGAACACTGTGAATTAAAGACAGAGGAACATCACAAATAAGATTCATATTGAACTGCCTAAAAAAAAATTGTCAATGGGTTTGGTCCGGCTAGAACATACTGCTTTGGTCAGACAATGTCTATATGTGATCCTAGTTAGTTAATTAGTTTGGTTTGTCTGTGAACATGATGAACATGCTACAAACAGACGCGGTCTGTGTGCACACATACATTCCTTCGACGCCCAACCGCACCACGTCTAGTCCCTGGTATGATCAAAGTACAGCAATTCAGTTTGTAGTTTGTCCTTCTCATTTTAAGTACATTGCAACTCCATCTAATTGCAGGGCGGGATGGTCGCTCGAAGCACCATTCCAATCAAACCTTTCCCAGCCAGTCCATGGAGTTTGTAACAGACCGTAAAAAAATTGCTACAACGTCCACTCCGTTTGGACACAGTTTAAGCCTGTTCGGCTATACTTTTCAGGACATAGTGAGAAATGAGTTCGGTGTGATGGGGGTATACGGCTCTCTTAATATGTATGCATAAGTACATCACAATTCTAACCCAAAACAAGGCCATAGGCGCAGCCACTGCAAGTGATGGCGGACGTGCGCCTATGGCCTCATTTTGGGTAAGAATTATGACGTCATGCATGAATATTAAGAGAGGCGTATCAGAAGGAAACTACTCGATCTGTTTACCTCTCTACAGCCCCTGATGGTGAACTCCTTAAAGGTACGTATGTCATCAATAAGGAGATTCATCAGACGGAGTTTATCACTGAAGCCAACGAGAACGTAAAGACCCGAGGGATGTAGAGCGATGCTGTACGCCTCCTCTTGGAACTCTTTGTGTAATTCCAAAGCACTGTAGGAAAAAAAAATTAAAAAATTGTTACAAGAGATATTTTAATATAAATATGTATCATCGTCGCCGTTGTCCTATGAGTCATGGCTGACCCTTTGTGACCCCGATTATGATGGAGTTCCACTTTTGCCTATCCAGTGCAGATCGATATGCATCATTTATTGATAAGCCTGTGAGAGCTTTGATTCCGTCTGTCCAATAAAGTTGTTGACGGCCACGTGAGAGACTACCTTCAACCTCAGGGAGTGAAGTATTGAAGCTTGTACTTCACACTGAAATAGGGAACGTCTCAAAAGCTGGAACAGCGGGAACATAGCTCTAGCTACCGGACAATCTTGGTGGTCTAGTTGGTAAGACACTGCTCTAGAAAAGCAAAGGTTGTGGGTTTGAATACCAATCAAGTAATATGCCTGTGATTTTTCTTCACAGAGCTCGGGAAAGTACGGAATAAGTGTAAAACCAAACTTAAAATTCAGATAATAAAATAAGATAAGATAACAAATCCATTATCCCACACTGGGGAAATTAAAACTGGCCTTGATTCAAACAGTACAGACAAACACACTAAATGTGTATAACAATAAACAGACAGTACAAAAAGACAGTATAAACATACAGTATACAATACAATATTGTGTGCTTCAACTTTCCTCTGATGGAATTCCAAGGTATTAGTTTTGAAAAGTGACAAGCTTCTGTTTTGTAAGACAAAGTAAAACAATACCCTGCAAGATCAAAATTTAATAAAATTATGCACTTGAAATTATTCTTTATACTTACGTTGTCTCGTAGTTCCAGATACGTACAGTCCGGTCGATTGAGCATGTGGCAATGAGAGGTTTTCTAGCGCAGACATCCAGACCAGTTATCATGTTGTAATGGAACGGCTGGGCCAACAGCTCAAAGGTTGCCGAGTCACCTTGCTGTTTAGACAAACAAGAGATTTCATTCACATTATCACATTGTTACAAAAGGGTCTGAGCCAGATCATTTGCCTTTGTTTTGGAAAGAAATTCGAAACAAACATGGCCGACAAAAAAAACGAATTCTGTGCTTACAATCACCATTCTCTGCTTACGTGCAAGCGCCGAAGTTCTGCACTAGCTGTATAAGCGTAGAATGCCAAGTAATGTGGAGTACGCACGCTTATAAGCCAAAATTCCCAGCTAACCCATGAAATACGCTTGGCCTAAGCACAGAATTCACTGCTTCCGTAAGCGTCAATTATGTGCTTACGGTAAGCAGAGCAATGAAATTAGGCCCTCTTTTATGCAATTGGGCCTAGATTTGATTGAAAATTTTCATGAGACATACTATTACCTTGCCAAGATCAGCACTGGACAACGTCATGCAATAGAGCTGGTTGGTTATCGTGCTAGCGACGAGCGTTTCTTCAGAGGGACTGACGGTTAACATCTTAATCTGATGTGCTTCAGCCCGGCTTGGGTCTCCTCCAAGGACATCGTAAGGAATCTGTTGTGAAAAGTCAATAAAGGAATGAAGAAGTCACTCTTGTGTCCTTACACACAGACCAATAGCTTGACCAAGCATCAAGGGCCAGTCACACGTGTCCTTACACACGGGACCAATAGCTTGACCAAGCATCAAGGGCCAGTCACACGTGTCCTTACACACGGGACCAATAGCTTGACCAAGCATCAAGGGCCAATCACACGTGTCCTTACACACAGACCAATATATAGCTTGACCAAGAATCAAGGGCCAGTCACACGTGTCCTTACACACGGGACCAATAGCTTGACCAAGCATCAAGGGCCAGTCACACGTGTCCTTACACACGGGACCAATAGCTTGACCAAGCATCAAGGGCCAGTCACACTGCAGTGATAACGAAAACAATAAGGACCACGACCAGAGAGAACGCATTCTATTGGTTGAATTGCTCCGCGCAAAATACTCACACGCTCATTCAACCAATCGAGGGCGTGCATTGTAAATGTGATCGTTGTCGTGTTCATTATCGCTGCAGGGTGACTGGCCCTTAATGGTTAAGAGTCTTGCTTAATGACACAGGTGTCACGACTGGGACTCGAACCCACACTCTGCTGATCAGAAAGACCGGTGCTCTGAACCGCTAGGCAACAACACGCCACAACTAACCTTTATTTCTCTGGTCTTCTTGTAGAAGTCTTTATCTTCTGTCTTCTCATACAGATGTACAATTCCTTTACCACCGGAGCAAGCGAAGCCCTTGGAGTATGCTACGATGGCACCCACAGAGGGTGGGCCCGAACTAGCCGGTTCCCCTTCAGATATGCTACCCATGGCATTCCTGTATAATCGGACAACCAAACAACACAAAAACGCAATCATTAAACTGGTTACCCTGTGTCTTTAACTTAAAGTCTGCCCAAGTTAGTCAATATGTAATGTCAATGTTGTATAGATATATTGCACTTTCTTTTGTATTTATATTTTGCTTGTACAGCGCCATGAGCGTCATGCCTGACGAACCTGAGCACTCTATAAGAGACCACTATTATTATTAATATTATTATTATTATTCTAATAAAAATAGTAATCATAATAACAATACTTGAAAGTATTGTTTCAAGCTTTGCATTGTGTGGAGAAATAGGAAAATCTATAAATAAATAGTTTACTTTTTGTTTATAGAAGATTTGACCTCTGATGTCACTCGAAAACCATAACATGATTCGCGTGCATACCACCAGGCAAAACCTTTGTGTTTTGGCAGCCAGCTAGAAAGTGTATGCAATCTTACCCGGTCTACGCGTCTTTTTGCCCGGCGAACCATGACGTATACAGTGTTTTGTCAACAGAGGGTGGTTTGAATGTAAACATAGGTCACATCGTCTATAGTTTCTTCCTATTTTTTATTATTACCTTTCTGAATCCTTGCTCTGAGCAGACACCATGACGGCCAGCTCATTCTTTAACTCTCCAGCCTCAAACAGAAGAAGTTTAGCATTATCCGTTCCGACAATGACCCTCTCGTCCGACACCCAGGCATGGGAGAGGAAATTCTGCGGCTCCATCTTCTGGAAAGCAAACTGCTTGAGGTTCCCTTCGCTGTAGCGGTACAACTTAAAGATGCCGTTGCCGACAACGCATACTTGAGTGTTGTCTTGTGGGTTGAATGAGACCTGTAAAAACACAAAGATGATCAGTTAAGAAAGGGAACACAAAAGAACAAATTTTCTACCGGCATGTTTGGCAGTGCTTCAAAATGACGAAACTTTATTTGTTGAGTTTCTTATCTAAAGTGACATGAGAACACTCACATGCAACCAATTTCAAGAAATCTCAAGTTAGGTTTACACACAATTTTGGAAGGATTGATGACTAGAGCAAGCTAGTCAAAATGTTGAAACCAGTTAGAAGCTAAAAACAACTTAGAAATCTCCTGAATTCCAAAAAACTACTATGCAATAGTAGAATATAAAGCAAGACAAGTTCTCAAAAAAACATAATCTACCTAGCAAGTAGATACTCACATGGCGTTACCGCAAAACAATACTTATTGATACCTCACCATGCAATGCCTCAAATCCCATATAAAATGACATACCTGGTACACGTCATTGTTCGTAGCGTTAGTGGTCTTTGTGACGGCCATGACTTTAGACTTCTCCCACGTCCAGTACACCAGAGTCCAGTCTGGTTTCCCGCCCTGCGCAATCAGATACTTGGAATCAGGAGAAAACGCCATACTGACAATCTCGTTTGACTGGATATCCGTCGAGCTAAGAACCTTTCGTCTCCTTAGGGAATGAAGGTCGTATATTGTGACGGTGGCCTTCTCCGCTCCTTTCTCAGCCACGGCGACATAACGTCGATTAGGACTAACACACATGGATGTTGTGCCCAGAGTTTTGTCAGATCCAGGGATGAATTTCTGGGATTTTTGGTCGATGTTGTATAGGATTGTGTTTGCACCGGATGGATAAACAATGGTCTGTTCATCGACGTAGTTGATGTTGCCAGTGATCTCACCTTTGAGACCAAAGACATGTTTCATCTGAGCTATGGCAATCGCCATCTTGACCTGAAGTTAAAAAAAGAAAAGCATTAGTTAGAAATCATCAAATAGATAGGTGATACAAAGTTACTTAAAATCTTGACATTGTTGTTCCGTTTTTTAACAGCTTATTCTCTTTTTCACTTTTAAAAAAACATTATAAGTTTTTTTTAAAAGTAAATGAGACTGAAGAACTTAATTATACTTTTAATAAGAACAAGGATTAGAAATAACAAGGTATGATGGTTGAAAATGCAGTTTAAATTGCCCCACATCATTACGAATCTTAATGTAAGAACATAAAAAATATTTTAAGTGGAAAAAAAACTTAATTAAAATTATCTTAAATTAAAAAGATAATCAAAGAGTTTTTCGGCAAAGGTCGGGTTAATAAATTAAACTTATTATAGGTAAAACTAGAACGGAATATTTGTTATCTGATTTGACCCATGTTGGCATGTTTGGCATGTTGGTGTAAGGGGGTGATTATTGAGGTAAATTCGTGATGAATAAAACAAATAATGATGCCTAGTATTTTTCCTTTCAAAAAAGTTAGCTCTTCTTGTTGTCGTCAACCATGTCAAATAAGCCTGACGAATTATGGATAAATACCTTTTACGAGAGGATATTGAAAAATATTGAACAATTTATTAAATAAGTTACATTGAAAAATACAGTTTCCAAGTGTCGGAAATACATGCTCAAAGACTAACACAACGTACAGTTCAGCCGGTTCGTCGTAAATTAAAATTTAGACAAAAACAATGCAAGTTTTTGTGGACCTGAATTCTGAAAATTCACAGACAATATTTTGAATCGATGTTATATAATGAAAAATTAATATCTTACCTTTTATTTTACTTCCGGCCAATGTCCAATTTTGTCTTAGTATCTTTTTATTATGAATTTTTCGATCCGACGATTTGTTGACGATCTTCACAGCCCGGAAATCTTGGTCCCCATATTGATATCGTTGTCATGTCAACATCCACTTGCTAGCAGGTCACCGTTCAAATAAACCTCGCCTCCGCTATTCTATTCGCACGCGACGTCTGGGAACCAGATTTTTCCCAGGTCGTACAGTACTCGACGGCTGTTTCCAGCGTAAGTTTTTTCTAAGTTCGCAATCAAGAAACATGCAGGGGCACCAGTTCACGCTCAACTTTGGGTCACCTGACCCGATCAGGCTGTTCCATTTATTAAACTTACTGCTGGCTTTGCTTATTATACTGCGGCTTATACTCTATAAGCATAATAATAATTTGTTTTTTAAATGATTTGTCTCTAATGATTGTTTCTGATTGATCGAAATTCTGATTGATCAAAATCCTGCCTGGAATTCCTTTAGGCAGTTTGTACACTAGCCAAAACCTAAAATAATTGTGCTCATATAGGCCTCAACTCTTATTTTGAATAAAAAAAGAGCACTTCTCAAACATTGCTAAGCTTTTACTTTTGTATATCTGTTGAGTTCATGTCTAAATTATCACCCAAAATGTCAACATTTCCCATAGGACTAGTGTAGCACCTTGCCTGCCAGAAAGGCACTGGAATAATCTGAAGGTTCCTTTTCTATTGTTTTGTTTGACCTTTTCACTGTTGTGTACAAAAAAATGTATACACAATGCTTTCTGTGTCTATAGTGGTAAAAAGAAAGAAAAATGCTACCAGTACAACAATTGTTGAAACAAAAATCCATATCTCACATTAAGTAATATTAGAGCTTTTATTATCTTGTATTTACAAAAAATAGAACTACTCAAATGATGTTTGAAAAAGTGGCACTCTAATGAATTTAATTCGGAAAAGATGTAACATTTGCACTTGGGGAGGGGGGGGGGGATGAGACTTGGCAAGAGCAAATAATCCCTTAAGGAATACATAATCTGAAAAGCAATGTCGCATTAATGCTTCTTATATTCAAAATTTGTTGGGAGAAAAAGAGATATATTTTTTAATAACCAGAGTGCTTCGAGGTGAACTGTTTTCTCAAAATGCATTTCCTATTCAAAGCTGCCGTTATGCTTATACAACGTAGCTTTTATAGCCATTTATTTTCAGAGCGTTACCAAACGTATGCAGGCTCTTTAAGAAGGGAGTAAATATGGCACTTTTCTCCCTGATAATTTTACTTTAAAAACATTAATTTTATATTCTGTAATTGTTTGCATGCGTTACAGGGAGATATTCAAACTTGTTCATCAGAGCATGGAAAGATTGGTTTCAAACTTGTTTATCAGAGCATGGAAAGATTGGTTTACTTTCAGGGAACTTTTTGCAGAATCAGGAAGATTTGGCAGCTCCCTCCCCTCTCCACTCCTCTGCAATTTCGAGCACATCCCCTTTCCCCCTCACTTTGTCTGTCTGTTTTTCTCAGCAGTCTAAACACTATGGAGTTGTTCATTTCATAGTAACGAAACGACTTTCAAATTCGTCGATACTCACAGGAAGGTTTGTCTTTTCATCGTAGTCCGCCCACTCCTGGAACAAAAGTCACAAAAAGTTAACGATAAAGAAAATACGATGGAAAAACTTAATTAAAGAACAAAGCAAAATCTTAACTCATGATTATATTGTTTTTGGGTTTTTTTAATCGCTGGATATGAACTATGCTAGTCTTGTTCATAGTAACCGATATCTCACTAACTTTTTCTGTCAAATCAACTTCAAATTGTGTCGTTGAATCTGCTCCTTTCGCCTGAAATCCCACCTGACAAAAAGAAAACGAAACGGTCAAGTAAATTAAGAGAAAGTACAGCAACGGTTGAATGCAATGTTGCTATTATCAACAGTTGGTGCTATAGGTAGGGTGATAAATTGTTAATGTTTTTTTGTCAACAAAAAAGCTGATGTATTAGCCACAAATATCAAGAAAGATGCAATATAAGTGAATGTTTCGTCTGGACTACAGGGTCTACAGACAGCAACAAAACCTGTCATTGTATTTTCACAAGAACATCCAATCCATCCATGTTAATGCAGGAATCAATTCTCAGATTCAAACGATTTTATTGATTTCTGAACACTGAGGGGCATTTCAGACAAAAAATTCGCAGGATGCTTTCTACCATTACCATTTTAATAACAAATAAGCTTTCAGATAGAAGCTACATCAGTTTTTAAAATTTTTTTGGGGGGGAGCAGGGGGTCATTAGTCCAAAGTAAGACCCTACCAATGCCCTGAATTTCATCTTGAAAGGGCAAATCCATTTTCATTTTGCAAAGGGCACTTCCATTGGAAAATCTTAAGGCCAATAGAAATGTTTTGAAGGAACACCAAGGCCACGACCAGGGGCAAGGGAGACCACGTCCTTCGTAGCCTGTATGTAAGTCCAGGGGTGGATTTCACAAAGAGTGAAGACTAGTCTTAACTCGAGTTACTCTTCCTAACTTAGGACTGTACATACGTTTTTAATATCTCCTAGTAACTCTTTGTGAAATCGACCCCAGGCCTGCCTACCTTTAACAAATTCTTTAACAGTTAGTTTAAAATTAAAGGAACACGTTGCCTTGGATCGGTCGAGTTGGTCTTTGAAAAGCGTTCTGTAACCGTTTGTTATAAAAATGCATATGATTAGAAAGATGTTGTAAAAGTAGGATACAATGACTAACATGGTCAGCCATTTATGGGAGTCAATTTTTTTACTCCCATAAAAGGCGACCGTGTTAGTTCGCGACATAAAAGGAAAACTGTGCAATTTTGAGTGATACTTGTGTGGATCATTATATTCTACTTTTAAAACATCTTTCTAACCATATGCATTTTATCACAAATGGTTACTAACGCCTTTTTTAGACCAACTCATCCGATCCAAGGCAACGTGTTCCTTTAATGAAAAATTAATTATTCTTCGGTTTATAAGACTGAAAACAAATTACCCTTGGTGAGAAGTCCACTGGTTCCATTCCTCTACATTCAAAACCAATTATCGTCTTGAACTTGTTGCTGTCCTCTGCATTATAAGCTTTATATGAATCCTTCAATATATCTTCAGAAAAAAATGGGAGGAAACAATTTCCAAATAAGTATACATTTTTAAGGGAGGCTCATAGATTTGTCACCGTAAGAGTGATTTACAGTTAAAATGACAAAGATACAATAAAAGTCATAATGAGTGCATTTGACTAGCTTCCCTGGGTCGACCCCGCGGTGCTTACTCAGGTGAGCCCCTGACAAGAGCTAATCAAATGATCACTCGCCCTCTTGTGGTGACGTCATGCACCTCGAGCTAGCCCCAAGTGACCCGTTCCACAAGCAGTGCACTTGGGGCTGACCAGAGTGAGCCCCTGGAATTACGTCAAAGCTATTCGAACAGACCGGGGGCAGATCGGGACGACCCGGGAAGCTAATCAAACCCACCCATAGTGAAAGATTCAGCTATAAACAACACAGCATGAAACTGAATGTCACAACTATCAATGCTTACAGCGAGGTGACAGCGGGTACAAACCGCATCACTGGCCTTAGCATTCATGAATAGACACTAAGCCTCAGAAATCTAAGAGACGAGTCAAGCATGAATCGTTTCTGAGATTCAATTGTTTTCATAAACATTTGAATTCCTCACCTTATTGAGACAGTTGCTATGTTACATGATTCGGGGCAAGCTTTTGAGTAGTTACGTGAACACCCATACACAATTCCGAATCAGGCTTTGTTCATCTTGAGGTTGCATTGCGAAGGATTGCCCCAAACTATTTGACATAGCATCTGTCTCTATAGTCTGAGGACTTCAAATGTAAGCGGTACATTGTGACTAAGCAAGTCATCGTACCAGACATTATTCAAATCTAACTCGCAAATGGCTTATTCGTTCCCTTTAACATCCCAACTGACCGATGTGATTTTCCCGGCTGCACATTTTGCACTTTGACACCATGCTTGCTGACCCCCGACCTCCTTTGGTTGGTGTATTTTCCTGTGTTAAAAAAAGCAATACACAAGAAAAAAAAGTACATAAATTTTAAGTAGGGGCAATCCATTACCAGACCAACTCCACCCACAACCTCCAGAAAAAAGGGGGGGGCAGGAAACAAATAAGCGGTTTCAAGCAATGGTGTTTCTGTTCAGTAGAATGTGGGTTTGAGTCCCATTCAAGACACGTGTGTCCTTAAGCAAGCATGATGCTTCGTCCTTCGGATGGGACAAAAGGCTGTTGGTCCTGTGTGTTGTGTAACGCGTGAAAAAGAACCAAGCTCATTATTGTAAAGAGAAGGGGTTCGTCCCGGTGTTCCTGGTTTGATTGGCTGCATTTTGCGCAATAGCACCTTGTAAACCATTATGGTGCTGTGTTAACGGAGTTGGTTTCATAATTCAAACATAGTTCCACACACCTTGCAGGAAAATACTGAATGTTGAAGCGCCTTGAGTGTCACGTCACTAAGTGACGGATATGAGTGCAGTCCGGAGGTTGTTGGTTCAAACACCCCTCTAGTCAATTTTTCTTTGTTCGACCCGGAAAAAAAAATATGTGTACTGAGGAAAAAATCTGTTGCACAAAACAAACAGGCATAACACCCAACAAACATACCAACAAACAGACTATCAGACAAAACCCTACAAAGAAACTAACAATACAAGGTATTTACTTACAGTGAGTGTTAAATATTGCCATGATTCTTTAACTGTTCCACAGTTTGAACATTTTATCTGAAACATAAAGAAAACAGCAATACCATTACAATACCATTACAAACAGTCATAACATTGAAGAAAATGGAAAAAACAAAACAAACAAACATGTGATATCCCTAAGAGACTCGTTTTTATGCAAAAGTTAACAAAGGGGTGTGTGGTGTAATCTTACGCCAAATATGCAAGAAAACACCTAGGCAAACCCCTTTATTTGTGATGAGTGCAAAATTGGAGAAAATTAAAAAAAAACAAAAAAACAAGCGATATCCCTAAGAGTAAGACACCCAATTTTAGCAAGGGTTTGTGCAATCTGCAGCCACCAATGCCAAAAAAGCACTGAGGTAAACCCATTTTACTAGTGATGAGTGTAACTGGGTTCTTATTTAAATGACTTGCACAACACACTTTTAGAACTTTACATCTCGTCAGAAGGATGAGGCAATAAGAGACTTGGTTTCTTGCTTAAAGGCACTGGACACTATTGGTTATTACTCAAAATAACTGCTTAAAGGCACTGGACACTATTGGTTATTACTCAAAATAACTGCTTAAAGGCACTGGACACTATTGGTTATTACTCAAAATAACTGCTTAAAGGCACTGGACACTATTGGTTATTACTCAAAATAACTGCTTAAAGGCACTGGACACTATTGGTTATTACTCAAAATAACTGCTTAAAGGCACTGGACACTATTGGTTATTACTCAAAATAACTGCTTAAAGGCACTGGACACTATTGGTTATTACTCAAAATAACTGCTTAAAGGCACTGGACACTATTGGTTATTACTCAAAATAACTGCTTAAAGGCACTGGACACTATTGGTTATTACTCAAAATAACTGCTTAAAGGCACTGGACACTATTGGTTATTACTCAAAATAACTGCTTAAAGGCACTGGACACTATTGGTTATTACTCAAAATAACTGCTTAAAGGCACTGGACACTATTGGTTATTACTCAAAATAACTGCTTAAAGGCACTGGAAACTATTGGTTATTACTCAAAATAACTGCTTAAAGGCACTGGACACTATTGGTTATTACTCAAAATAACTGCTTAAAGGCACTGGACACTATTGGTTATTACTCAAAATAACTGCTTAAAGGCACTGGACACTATTGGTTATTACTCAAAATAACTGTTGGCCAAAACACTTACTTGGTAACTAGCAATGAGCTAAAACATTGGAGTATAAACGGTTGGAGTACAAAACATTATGAGAAATGGCTCTCTCTGAAGTAACATTGTTTTTGAGAAAGAGGTAAATTCTCACCCAAGTATTAAAAGACTTCAGGTCTGAAACCTTTTTCAGGCATCTTAAAGCACACAAATTTCTACAACAAGGGTGTATTTTTCTTTCATAATATCCTCTTGCAACTTCAATTACCAAACGAGTCAAAAATTTCACAGGTTTGTTATTTTATGTGTACATTGTATGTTGGGATACACCAAGTGAGAATAATGGCCTGTGACCATTACCGATTGTGTCCAATGTCTTTAAGAACTTTGGCCTAAGTGTCAAGACCAGTACTCAGTCCCACACTCTGATGGCACATACTCTGATGATAGGAAACACCAAAGCTATGTGCGCTAGACCTTGTCTACTTGGCTGCGACATGCCACATGCCATTTTTTGTTTTTATTCAAATAAAATAAAAATTCAAAAAGGTATTCCCTGCTTCTTACCTTGACATACCATCGGAAGTCTTCCCCATCTGGTTGTAAATTTGTTACATTCTCAAGATTGGCTTTAATCTGAAGCCCAATTTTCTGAAAGAATAATTTTGTGTAAAGAACACAATTCATTAATTTTGGTCTACACCCATGTGTTAGCACTGTATACTCAGTATAGAGTCTCAGTAATATTGCTGAGACTGATTGCAAATAATCTTGATAAAGTGATTTGATTGGCTAGACTGGTGCCCCAACACATGATGTCATCAAAGTTGTTAGTAGTTTTGTCATGCATACTTTATTACCACATTTATCTGAACCTGTTAGGATTTTCAAGTTTCAAATTATTATTTTTATTTGTTCGTTGCTTGTTGCTCATAGAAAACCTTAAAATTTGCATATATGAAAAGTTTTTTTAAAATTTAGCTGATTGTCAGAAAAATAAAGCCACACCATTGGGAAGACATGACTGGATTTACCCATATTTGCCGATATAAAACCTCCAACTATGCAGCTGTTTAAGTAGGTACCTGAACACAAGTTTTAATTATTTGTATAAATTAACTCATTGTAACTTCACATAAACAGGCACAAACAAACCTACCACCATGGTTTTGAGTTTAGGATTCTTCTCACAGTAGCAACATGTATACACAGAGCTGGTTTGATCTGCAGGAAGAAAGCTAGCTGTGAGTAGAAGATAGAACTGTAGATAAAAGAGATTCAAAACTATTATACAATTAAATATTAATAATAATGAATGAAAATTTAATATTATTTATAGCACCAGTCCGGGGTATCCAGAAATTAAAGGAACACTTTGCCTTGGATCGGTCGAGTTGGTCTTTGAAAAGCGTGTGTAACCGTTTGATATAAAACGCATATGGGTAGAAAGATGTTGTAAAACCTCGCAATTTCGAGGCAAATTTGTGTGGATCATTGTATTCTACTTTTAAAACATCTTTCCAACCATATGCATTTTATAAAAAACGGTTACAAACGTATTTTATAGACCAACTCGTCCAATCCAAGGCAACGTGTTCCTTTAATTTGGGCACTGTCACAACAATGTGAACTAAATAATTTAGTAAGTTTTTGCGCATACAAGTAACACTATCACAACACACCTCTTGCTTGTTGTCGTTCTGTATTCTGGTTGGCTGAAACACGGTCATGTGGGGTGAACTATGGTCTAGTGATCGCCACATTTTGCGGGAATAGTGCCCGCCAGGCACTAGTTTTTCAAAAAAGTGCCTGGTTACAGCGCCCTCTCTTGACTTAAACTGTTACTAGCAACTACAAAACTTCCTTTTTTTCCCCATATTTCTGTTCTTATTTCACATTTAAGACCGAGTTGTGTTATAAAACAATTGGCTGGCATAATTTGGTAACTAGTATATTTATTTTCCCCCTCTACTCTCGGGCCTGTGAGTGACCATGGGAGGGGCTTATTTCCCGAGGCCGAATAGGTCTTCTGGTCACTCCATTCAAAGTCCCTCGGGGAAAAGACGTACACTAGTTACACTGGTTAGTGGTTACCTCATTGCCAGTCAGTAGTACTTCCGTACTAGTGTAGTAGTACTTAGTACTACTATTACTACTAGTACTACGGTAGTACGTAGTACAGCTACAGGCTTTATCAATATGAAATTTCTCGACTCTACCACCATTTATGGCATGGTCTACCCTCTCGAGCTCAGCGACTATTTCTACCTCCATGCTCAGATCAGAGGCAGACCACACTCCTCAGTGGTACTGTACTACTAGTACTACTGTCACTGACAGACGTCCTATGTATCTCACTATCAATCATCAGTCATCACCATACATAGTCATAGACATGATATTGATAGAGAAAGGTCTACCAATCCATGGCATAATTAGCCCCCCCCCCCCAGGGCTAGGTATGCAGGATGACCACTGTCTGATCTGATGACCCATCATGGATGACCATACACCCATGACGAGAGACTAGTTTAGAAGTGTGGTCAAAGTGCAAAAAGGGGATGCACCCGGACTTGTTGCAGCTCACCTACTGTGTGCGCACGTACGGTGGGTCGTGTGCACTGCTGACTGTGTGTGTAGTATACGAAATTCGTGTGCAGATTAGACACTCACTTCATCCACGACAACTAAACTACACAGTGCAAAGTTTTCCGATGAAAATGCACAGAAGTAAGTATCTTTCATTCAAACCATTGGTATCCTAGTGACTGCTCATATGAGTGATACAATAATTGAATTAAACTTTACCTTTTAGAGGCATTTTAAATGAATATTTACCTTGTTTGTGCGAGGTTCCAATGTGCACGTAGCATGCACGTATCACTTACAACAAGTAGTTTGGTGCCCTTATAGGTAAAATACAAAGAGTCGTTTAGTTACTTCTCGGTACCAGACATAGGCAGAAGTGGAAATTTTGTGGGAAGTAACAAAAAAGTTTTGAAATTTAGCTGTTGTCAGCAAATAAAGCCTTTTCATTGAACAAACGTAAGTGGATTTTGATCTGAACACTTATAGGGATAGAAAAAGTGGTATTTTAAAAGCTTTTATCTCAGTATAGTGTCAGAGCAGAGGACAGGACTTTGGAAATATCTGAACTGAGTGTAGTGTGTAGTAGAACTATGTGCAGTGTAGAACAATCAACCACACTCAACAAAGAAGAAGTAATTATGTAAATATTTAAGCTTATTTTTATCAATAAATTATTGGAAATTTGTTGTTTCCAACTGTCATATAAGCTTCCTTTATTTAGGGCGAATTAAATCCATACTTCTCTGGAAAGGTTGACAGAATTTATACATCGAAAGGCATAGTTTTAAAAGTGTAAACAAACCATTGTTAAAAAAAAATTAAAACAATGTGGCACTGCGAGTAGAAATGGAACTTTTTCTTGGTAATTGTCAATCCCTTTTGGTCGACCTAAGTTTTTATTTAATTGTGAAGTTAACTCTAATTTTATTACTGTTTTATTTCAGTGCGGATGACGGGTGAAAACCAATTGCTATAAACTGTACCACCGAATTGATGTCACTTATCTTTCAGAGAGAAATCAGTTTTTGTTTAATTGCAAGTAGTCAAAAAAAGAACACATCGATTTCAACGAGTTGTCACAATGGAGTTTAGAAAAACTATTTCATCTTGTGAGGCAATGTAGCGTTTGGAAAGTATCGCTGTTATGAAGACAACAGAATTTATCCCACCATCAAAAATGACGATGGACCCGTCCCACAGTAGCAATATGAAGCTACTGCTTCTGCAGCTGACTTGTATGATAGCCGTGTTCCTGATCACCCTAGCCGGGGCACTCCTTCCCCTTAAAGTGATCAAGACAAATAAGTCGATTCCCCTCAGTCGTCGTTTACGCTCGGAGAAGATATTGAGTTTCAGTAACTGCTTGGCAGGAGGTGTGTTTCTTGCGACTTGCTTCCTTGGGCTTCTCCCGTCCGCCAGGGAGAAGTTCCAGGAGGTTTTCGAGGCAAGGAACATTACGGTGAAGTATCCAATTTGTGAGGCCGTCGTGATCATGGGATTTTTTCTTATTTTGACATTTGAGCAGCTGGCATTGTCCATGCAGCAGTACTGGCAGGGCGCGAGAAAGGACAAACCCATTCCCATGATTAATATTGAAGCGAGTCTAGAATCTACCAAAGAAGATGGGAAGGTCAAGATCGACACTGATCACGAGGATGAGGAGGAGGATTTGGATTTGTTCAACCGAGACTCAGACAAACAACCCATGTTAAGCTCGTCCAATCATCACTCAAGTAATGGAGGTCGTTTCAGGGTCAAAGGTCATCACCCCGATGAAGCTGGCGATGCTGAAAATGGACACCATTCCCACGAAGATGGACACAGTCACCTAGGCAACATAAATAACACCGGGTTGCTACGGTCCCTCATCCTTCTCTTCGCTCTTTCAACACATTCCGTCTTTGAGGGTATGGCTCTTGGTCTACAGGAGGACATCAAGAGTATAGTGTACCTCCTCGTCGCAATGCTCGCCCACGAGAGCCTCGCTGCCTTCGCCCTCGGTGCGAGCCTCATCAAGAACTCCGTCAACACCTACATGTTCATCGTTTACGGCGTGGTTTTCGCGGGGATGATACCGTGCGGGATCGCGCTCGGGCTCTGGATCCGCGCCTCACCCGGATTCGGGGCAATTGTCTGCTCGGCCGTCATGCAAGCCCTGGCGGCTGGAATCTTCATTTTCGTCACATTTTTCGAGATATTGAATCATGAGTTTGAGGTGCACATGGATAGACCTCAGAAGATTGCCTTTGCCGTTTTGGGTTATGTGATTCTAGCTGCTTTGGAAGCTGTTGGATGATGATGTGGGGGGCAGGAGCTCTGCTGATCAGGGCCCAAATTCTTGGCTCTCCTTACTTTTGATTTGATTTAGATTTGATTACAGTAAGCAAACAGTTGGCATTTGCGGACGCAGGGAATTATGCGCTTGGTCAAGCATATTTCATGGGTTAGTGGGGAATCTTGGCTTGTGCGTGTGCATACTCCATGTTACTAGGCATTCTACGCTTACACAGCTACCGCTGAAATTTTATGCTTGCCGTGCAAGCGGAGAATGGTGATCGTAAGCGCAGGATTCGGCGGTAAGCAGAGCCATGAAATTGGGCCCAGGTTTTTGCACTCTCCAACGCTGTTAAAGGCTAACTAACCAATGAGTTTTTATTGCCATTAATTTTTAAAAGTGCTTACCAAATGATAACCTTCTGTTTAAAGAAGAAATATCAAAGTTTGTCTTTAATAATAGTTGAAGTTACTCTTCGACACTTCCCCCTCTCAAATTATTTGTATGAATGTCGGATTGCCCAGTAACACAGCATAAAATTTCATAAAATTTATGTATAAATTGTCTGTAAATCTTTTGAACCAAAATAAGTGTTAATAAAGTAAACGAAACAAAAGGTGACGATTAAAACTGAAAATATTGGTTTCTTGAGGGTTAAAGACAACTCTGGTAGTTTTACCAAAATATTTGAAGGTGCAATAAAGCAATGGACAAAATTATGCTGAGATTTTTATTAACGAAAAAAATTCTTATTTGTAAATTTCAGATGTTTTTTTTAATGACAGAACAAATAATATTCTTTCTTTTACATTATTTAATTTATACCGTGTGCCTTATAATTTTGTACTGTTTAATACTATGAATTTTCCAGCTTATTTCAGCCGATTTCTTATACAAAAAGTTCTTTTGCATCTTAAAATATGAATTTGTATACCTGGAATTTGTCATTGCATTTTTATACTTTAATGGTTTTAAAAGGAAGTTAAAATGTTCTCAAATTTTCTGATAACACAAAATAAACCTCAAAGCGTTAAAATTTTATTTACTTCATTCTGAATTAAAATATTTTTATTCAGTTAAAACGAAGGTAGAAACAGAGGTAAAGAGAGCAGAGCATTCAGGCCTGATGCTTTTACTAAGGCAAAAGGGGCAATTGCCACCATGCCTCTAGCCTTGTTGCCCCTTGAAATGTTCCAATAGAAATTTACAATTTCCTCCTACGGGTGCCCTTTACAAAGGAGAAGCACCTTTGTGCCCTTGATCTTTCTTTCAAGAACAAAAAGTCTGATGCTTCACCGAGGCAACAGAAGCAATCGCCTCCATGCCTCCGGGGCCCAATTTAATAAAGTCTGTAAGCACAAAAACCTGCTAAGCACAAAAAAAAAAATTACCAGCCTAAATTACATTGAAGTTTCGCTGTTGTGACTGGTACCCGACTCAATTTTTGCTTAACAGCTTTATGACATTGGGCACTGGTCATTGCCTTGTTGCCCATACTATAGATACAAATTTACAATTTCCTCCTAGAGGTGTCCTGTACAAAGGAGCAGCGCCTTGGTGCCCTTACACATTCAAGAACAAACCATCAGGCCTGAGCATTACTCATAAAAATTGTTATTAAATATACATGATACTTTTATACATTTCTTATCAGGGTAGGGAAGTATCCCACAGAATTTGCTGAGCTGAACAATTTACTTAGCAAACAGTTATCTTTTAACCCCTCCTATTGTCTGACCACTCTGTACCAACCGCAACGGTATTAACTGATAAAGGCCTTTAGACACTATCTCAAGTTTTGATCCATGGACAAAAAATACACGGTTCCAATTGGTGTTGACTTCCAAAAAGTTCACAGCAGGGTTCAAATCAGGGCTCAATTTCAATGGCTCTGCTAATCGTTAAAAACACTGGACACTGTTGGTAATTGTCAAAGACCAGTCTTCTCACTTGGTGTGTCTCAACATACATATATATGCATAAAATAACAAACCTGTGAAAACTTGAGCTCAATTGGTCGTCGAATTTACGAGATAATAGTGAAAGAAAAAAACACCCTTGTCACACGAAGCTGTGTGCTTTCAGTTGCTTGATTTTGAGACCTCAAATTCTAAATCTGTGATCTCGAAAATCAAATTCGTGGGAAGTTACTTCTTCCTCGAAACCTATTTTACTTCAGAGGGAGCCGTTTCTCACAATGTTTTATACAATCAACCTCTCCCCATTACTCGTTGCCAAGTAAGGTTTTAATAATTATTTTGAGTAACCAATAGTGTCCACTGCCTTTAATTTCTATCTACAGGATTCCAAATGTTATCTTGCATACGCGGTGGGCTTGGTCCACTTTCATAGTGAAGCTTAAAGGCAGTGGACACTATTGGTAATTACTCAAAATAATTTTTAACGTCCGATCCAAGGCAACGTGTTCCTTTAAGTAGCTCTATGAAATTGGGCCCTGGTGATGAAGACAACACTTGCCTTTCATATTTGAGGCTTAGCTAGTGCTACCCTTAACAAATACAAATATCATGCAGATCAGTTCTCCTATGCAGTGCTAATTACTTTTTTGAGGGAAAAGGGATTAATTTAACAGTGGGCTGAAAAATGCTGGTACTAAAAATAGCGTAAGAGGCACTCGACACTTTTGGTAATTACTCAAAATAATTAATGGCATAAAAAGCGTACTTGCTAACGAGCAATGAAGAGCTGTTGATACTATAAAACATTGTGAGAAAGTTTTTGAGTTAGAGTTCTCATTCAAATAGGCATCTGAAAGCAAACAAATTTGTGCAACAAGGGTGTTTTTTCTTTCATTATTATCTTGAACTTGACCAATTGAGTAAAACTTTCACAGATTAGTAATTTTATGCATTTGTTGGAATTCACTAAGTGAGAATACTGGTCTTTGACAATTACCAAAGGTGTCCAGCCGTTGATTTCACCAAACTCATCCTAACTTGGGATTAATACTAGGATTTAGGACGAGTTAAGTTCCCTATCTGAAAGTGTATGACGCATTGAACCCATCCTAAGTTAGGACGGGTTACTCGTCCTAACTCGAGATAGGATTAATCCTAGCATTTTGTGAAATCGGCCGCAGTGCCTTTAAACTCTTATGAAAATAACGTCAGTAAGTTCCACTTTGTACAAAGAAAGTTACTCTCTTTAAGATTACAAAATAAGGAATATACACAGTATACATTATAAACGATTGTACTACAGACATCCGTCTGTTAAATTTCTTACATTGTACATGGTATTTTATATACACCGGCCCAAAGTTCACTAGACCAGGGGTGCGTTCCACTTGCGCAAACATATCGCAACCATACACGCAAACATTTTTTATCATTGGAATGATCGGTTGCCCCCTCGTGTGTGGTATGAAGATGGCAACACCGTATAAAGATTTTTTGTAACATTGGTTTGTGATGTATTGAAGGTTCTTGTTTGTACATCATGACACCGACTGATTAAGTGGTTATTTCAACTCCACCTGACTGCGTTATTTTCACCGAAAACACACTGTAATTATGTTTGTGACAAGAAAATAATATTGCCTGCATATTGTGTTGTTGTCGGCCATTTTAAAATCACCCACCAACACCTCAGAAGTACATTCCCATATGGTTGCCAATGTTCGCCAACGATGGCGGTGCACAACTCATTCATTCTCAAAATTGTTGCCGTGCGCAAGTAGACCGCAATGTATAAGATGACTTTGAGAAGGGCACCTTCATTTAGAGGTAAACAAAATGCAGGTCATGTCCTGTGCGCTTTAAAGACACTGGACACAGTCTTCTCACTTGGTCACCTGATGTATCTCAACATATGCATAACATAACAAACCTGTGAAAATTTGAGCTCAATTGGTCGTCAAAGTTGCGAGATAAAAATGAAAGAAAAAACACCTTTGTCACACAAAATTGTGTGCTTTTAGATGCTTGATTTTGAGACCTCAAAATCTAATCTAATCTCACAGTGTTTTATACTATCAACAGCTCTCCATTACTCGTTACCAAGCAAGGTTTTATGCTAATAATTGTTTTGATTAATTACCAATAGTGTCCGGTGCCTTTAAGTACAAACATTTCTTATTGTTCCATAATGGTTTTACTTCTAAGATGGTGGCATGGTGATATCAAGGTACATTATCTCGAAAAGTTTACTAAGCAGAGTTAGATTATTGCTTAGCAGAAAAGTAACAAGCCAAAGTTATACTCAGTTAAATCAAGTAAGAAATATATTCCAAAGGTTCAGTACTATGAGGTCTATAGAACAGTTTGTATAATTTCATAAAATGGTATATTGAGTTTTATTGGTGATAATATGTTCCACAATAAATTTGTTTGGGTAAGATATCCTTGAATTTGTTATGAAAACATTTAAACAAAATCAGGATATATGCTGTTTAATAAAAAGTTACGGATCAATATAAACTTGTCGCTGTTCATTTGTTTGGTTTGCTTGGTTAATTTTAACAGTCCTTGTCTTCGGTAACATTCCCTCATCTCCCATTATTAGGGTTCGTTGAGTTATGGAAGACAGCCTACTCTCCAATCCTCTGTTGTTCAAGTTGACACTAATAGTTTACAGGCACTGGACACCTTTGGTAATTGTCAAAGACCTAGTATTTGCACTTGGTGTATCCCATAATACACATAAAATAACAAACCTATGAAAATTTTGACTCAATTGGTCATCGAAGTTGCAAAAGAATAATGAAAGAAAAACCACCCTTGTTGCACAATTCGGTGCTATCAGATACCTAATAAAATACTTCAAGCCTGAAGTCTTTTAATATTTGAATGATAAACTACCTCTTTCTCAAAAACTATGTTACTTAAAACTTTTTATCACAATGTTTTATACTATCAACAGCTCTCCATTGCTTGTTACCAAGTCAGTTTTTATGCTAACAATTATTTTCAATAATTACCAATAGTGTCCAGTGCCTTTAAAATTTTAAGTTTAAGATCGACATCAGGTGCAGCAGGCCTGGAATGTTGCCTTTGTTTTGGCCTTGGTGCCCCTTCGAAACTTTCCTGTAGACTTTAAGATTTCCCAGTGGAAGTGCCCTTTGCAAAACGAAAATGGCCTTGCCCTCTCGTAGATGAAATTCCAGGCCTGGCGCAGGCTTAACTTCCATCATGCTGGTCTTCCAAGGGCTCAAATTTAGGAGGAAAAAAGTTCTAAGACTGCAGGTCTTGTAGCTTGAAAATATTTACTGGACCAAAATTTCTTTTACAAAACCTGAAACAAATGAGAAAGACTTTTCTACACAGTTACTCACAAAAATAGTTTTTTTAAAGTGCTTTATTCACCTGAAGGGCGTCTCAAAGCACTTCCAACATTATTACCCCTGGTCACTGGGCCTTAATTCATTCCTTAAACCATCTGAGCTCCCTGTGGAGTATACAACTTGTGTTAACGCGTTTATATGTAAACTGTTTATTTGACCGAGCACTAAAGACAACATCTCATTTGTCTAAAGGTATTACTCAACACAATTGTGGCGTGTCATGTCCGAGTGTTTAGAGCACCGGATTCAAGCTCTGGTATTTGACCAGCAGAGTGTGGGTTCGAATCCCGGTCGTGACACTTGCTACGTCAAATTGGGGAGGTAGTGCTTTCTGCTCTACCAGCCAGGCTTCGGACTAATGGTACCAAAGCCTACACACGTATGGACTGTAAAAGGGGCAACCCTGTTTCAGCCCTAGGAGCAGGTGGCAAAGGCCTTTGGAAAACAATAATTGTAGCCCACACCTTGAAGTGGCCTTCAGGCCTTGTGTGTCTGGCGACGTGCATAAACAGAAATTATAACAAAATTGAATAATACTGAATACCCGTAGACTCAAAGTCAGCATTTGAACAGCATTTTTTTTTTTACAGAGCGAGGTACATTTACGGAACGCCCCACAAGCACGCACTAAAATACTCATCCAATCCAATTAGAACATTCCTACCGTTCGGACATTTGAGAGACTCTCTTAATAATAATAATAGTGGCTTCTTGTATAGCGTATATATCCATCACTCAGTGATGCACCTAGTGCTGTAACATACAGTAGGGAGGTTTCTAGGTGACGTCACCACTTTGGGTTTATTTCATGCTCACATATGACGTCTATGCTCACATATGGTCTGCACGTACGTACCTGAAGTGAAAAATGGTAACTTCACGTATGCTTAAAGCGTGAGATTCTAACAACACAATTTTCTGACGTTCATGTTCACGTATTTGCTTGCGCAACATACAGCTACATCTCCCTAGTAATTCCTGCAAGGTATGTGGGACTACGTTTGAATTATGAGACATATTACTTTACCGCACCATGTAATGGTTGACAAGGTTCTGTGGCGCAATATGCTGCAAATCAGACCAGGAAAACTGAGGCGAACCCCTTCTCTTTTCGTTTAGTGCACTGGGCTCTTTTACGTGCGTAGAACATTCCTACAGGGCCATGATTTGTGACACTCTTCCAGCCCAGAAAATTGCAGAGGTCAGCCGGTCATCTTTGCCGCCCTCTTGCAACCCGAAAAAACAAAACAATTTATCTCGCAGAAGATGTTGCTACTCGTAGTAGACCAGCCTTATGTCATACATGTAGACAACTGAATCCTTTTCACCGGTGTCCATCTGGATGAATCTATGGTTGACATGCTTAACAAATCTCAGCGTCTCCTTGTCGCGGTACACCAGTGACAGGGCGTTGCTCTCGGGGCATATGCTGAGAAGCTGCAGAAGAAAAATAAAGATGTGGAAGGATGGGATGGAGTCAAAATCTTTATGGAAGAAAATAAAGCTCCCTGGGGAGTATACAGCCCTGAGTTGCCATGGCGCTCCAGTGGGTTTTCATTCAAAAAATTTGGGTGTCATGGCCGAGCGGATAAGAGCACCGAGCTCAAGCTCTGGTGTTTCTGTTCAGCAGAGCGTGGGTTCAAATCCTGGTTGTGACACTTGTGTCCCTGAACAAGACTCTTTACTATAACGCTTCTCTCCACCCAGGAGTAAATGGGTAGAGACTTGTGGTTGGTTTAGCTTAGTGTGCTACATATTTGGCGGCACAGGCTGTATACTCCCCAGGGAGCTGAGATGGTTTAAGGAATTAAATGGCCCAGTGTTCAGGGTTATAATGTTATAAGCGCTTTGAGACATGGTGTATAAAGCGCTGTATAAAAACCGAATATTATTATAGGATTTGAAAATTAACTGTACTACCGCGGTGCCAGTTCTATTATTATTATACACAATATCAAACTCCACCCTCACAGATACCCCTTGGTGAAGAGAAGCATTTATAGTAAAGCATCTTGCTCAAGGACACAAGTGTCACGACCGGGACTCGAACCCGCACTCTGATGACTTAACCACAAGAACTTGAAATCAATGCTCTTAACCACTCGGCCACGACTCCCCACAAGAAAAGGTGGCACTTGTGGTGCTTTTAAAAAAGAAGTGATAAACTGAAAAACCTCTTTACCTCATCATCCTCTGCCTTAGCAATGTATGTGATGTATCCACCATGATCCATTTGCCAGCCTAAAAGAAAATGGTACAATTAAACAGAATCTTGAAAATCTTTGTTAGGCCGTGTCCGAAACGACGACTTCGGCTACAGCTACGTCTAGATCAGCGCGTCTACAAGTGTTGAAGAATAGGCAGACGCGCGCGAGCTAGCCGTAGCTGTAGCCGAAGTCGCCGTTTCGGACACGGCCTCACAGGTTATGTTCTAACAGTAAAGCGCAGCGGACTGAAGCTCATTGTTTCTGATGTGCAGAGTGTTGGTTCAAGTCCCGGTCGAGACACTTGTACCCCAGAGCATGATGCTTCACCATAATGCTTTGTTCTTCGAATGTACTAGCTAAAAGAACCCAGAACACATATCATAGAAGAGTAGGGGTTAACCCCAGTGTTTCTGGTTCACAAAGCAAGCATCCTTGTTTATAGGTTACCTCAGGTTTGCGAGGTACAGTGATCAAGTTCACTTGAAGGCACCATTGTTTTCATTACCAGATATATATAGCGTTCAATTAGCTTCCCTGGGTTGACCCCGCGGTGCTCACTCGGGTGAGCCCCTCACAAGAGCTAATCGAACGATCACTCACCCTCTCGTGGTGACACCATGCACCTCGGGCCAGCCCCAAGTGACCCACTCCACAGGCAGGGCACTTGGACTGACCCAGGTGAGCCCCTGGAATCATGTCAAAGCTTTTCAAACCTACCGGGGGCAGACAGGGTGCAACATAGGGAAGCTAATCGAACGCAACCTAAAACATACTTCTCTTCTTTCACTACATTTTGAAGGGTCAATTAGGGTTTGAGAAAATCCTGAAATCAACTTAAAATCCAGGGAAATAACGAGCCTGTAAACAAGAAAAACCAAATCAAAATACCTATAGGGCAGTTGAACTGTATGACAGCATCCAGAGCAAACTCGGACCCTTCTGTGTCCGTGTCGTGCATCAGTGTGTAGCAACCATGTGACCAGCGTCTCACCTCAGCTCGACATCTTGGATTACACACAGGCTTGGGTTCTGCAATGACAGTTGTAGTAAAGATAATTTCGGTTGTGGTAAAGACAATTTCACTTGAGGTTAAATCAATTTCACTTGTGGTAAAGAAAATTTCAGTTGTGGTAAAGACAATTTCACTTGTGGTAAAGACAATATCACTTGAAATTACCAAAAGTGTCCAGTGCCTTTGGGTAGGAACAATATCCCGCCTGAATCCTACTCACTTGAGTTACCAGTATCTTCTTCTTGTTCCTGACTTTCCTCCTCTGCTTTCTCATCTTTCTCCTCCTCTTTCTTATCACTCCCCTCCTTCCCCGCCTCCGCCTCCTCTTCCCCCTCCCTCTCCTCCTCTTTATCATCATCATCATCACTGTCATTGTCCGGCGCACTCTCGTGTAACTTCAGCCCAGTAAAGTTAGACATTGTTAGAAACATGTGTTCAGATTGCAGAACCTTCAGGCACTGTTGCACTACCTCGGGTAATGTTGATCTGTCAGCCCTCTCATAATTTCTATAGTTTCAGCAAAACAAAAACAAAAATAATAATATTTTATTCCAAAGTGGACCATACCCCATAACCCTGGGAAGGGTAACACTTTTATAAGAATAAATTACAGTTAGTGAATAAGTCATACGAAAAGGGATTTTAAATTAGAACAAAAACACATACATTGGAAAAGCATAATCACACAGTTTGATTTTCTTTTAAAAGAGTAAGTAAAAAGACATACTTGGCAACGCAATTAATTATAGCCTCGTTGGGAGTATCCATTAAAAACTTAAACCTATCTTCCCAACCAGGCACTTTACAATTAAAATAAGAAAAACTATAACGTTTAACCACGAGCAAAGTAAATCATGAAAAAAGTATGATCAAATGTGATCATTATAGAGCAATAAAGTATAAGGATATATAAGCAATCAATCACAACAGTAAAAACCATGTAAAATATAAAATTCCTGAAAAAGATCCACAAAAGAGTGTCATGGCTGAGTGGTTAAGAGCATCAAATTCAAGTTCTGGTGCTAAGTCACCAGAGTGTGGGTTTGAATCCCGGTAGGGACACTCGTGTCCTTGAGCAAGTTCTCTTCACCCAGGGGTATGTGGGTACCTGTGAGGGTAGAGGTTGATATTGTGAATGAAAAAGCCTTTGTTGCCCAGGTTGTATTTTCCCCAGGGAGCATAGAAACATTTTCCAGTGCGAATTGTGAGTGTCAATGCGTCACGCTCCGTATACGGACAGTGCAAAAATTACATTCCAAACTTTGTGCGCATGCATTCTGTTCGTCGCAAAATAACGTTCTGAAATTTTAAACTTTCCAACTCGGCCTCGTTGGATATGGGAGGCAGAAGTGCTATATTTTTCCGTATTCCACTCGCGCTTGTGTGATAACTTATAATAACACAGTACTTATAAAGCGCATGGCAAAAAAGTCTTGATGCGCTTTATAACAATGAAGGCAAATAAAACAACCATACAGGCAATAAAACAAGCAGGTAACTTTTAAGAAGCGATTTAAAAACATTTCGAACTGCCCCTAGCTATCGGGTAATCTCGGTTGTCCAGTTGGCAAGACACTGCTCTTGAATTGCAACGGTGGTGGGTTTGAATCCCACCTGAGTAACATGCCTGTGATATTTTCACCCACTTCAAGCTTAGCATACAAATACTTAGCAGTATTTACCGCTTACAACAGCTTTATGAAATTGGACCCTGGCCAGTATCATTTTGTTATGCTAAGCTACTTTCTGCGCTTACAGCAGCTCTATGAGTTTGAGCCCAGCCGATGCGTCCTGACATACCTTTTATTAGCTGGCCCTCTCCTTTCCCAACTAATGTCGGAGCTTTCTAGAGCCTCACATATCATCTCATACTTTGCCTCCTATAATCAGAATCAAAAAGGTTCAAATAAATAATTGACAAATTGTCAAATTACATGAGGTAATAAAACATCAAGGCCAAGTTTCATATCTCTGCTTACCGCAGAAATCTGCGCTTAAGATCACTATTCTCCGCGTACGTGCAACTGCCAAACTGCTGCGCTAGCTGTGTAAGCATAGAATGCCCAACAACGTTGAGTACGCCTGTGCACAAACAAAAATTCCCTGCTGACCTGTGAAATACGCTTGACGTAAGCACAGAATTCCCTGCTTCTGTAAGCGCCGACATAAAATTAGGACCTGATAGAAACAGTGGCTTAAAATGCATGTGACATCATTTCAGTAGGGCGTCCTCGCCTAGAGGTCAAAAGGAGGTTGGTCATAGGCTAATCCTGTGTGCAGAGCGTACAAATAATCTGTCCTTTTTTGTTTGTTTCGTCATCAGTTATCAGTTTGCCTTTAAGATGGCTGCTGGATGGCGTCAAATGCATAATGTCTATTGCCCCAACTGTTGTTGAAGCTGTTAGAAAGTCTTACTTGAAATAACACAGAAACGCTCACAAAACTACACACCCACGCAGCATTCCCGGGTTCTCCTTCACGAATGCTTAACTTACCGAAAGAAAGTTCTCCAATTCGATCTCCGAATCATTGGTGAATCTATCCTGGATTTCTGATTGGTTGAGAACATCCAAATACAATGGATTGACCCAGTGGTAGATTTCGTCATCCTAGAAGAATTATTGGGCGTAAGAAGTTTACACATCAGTTTGAACGTCTGAAACACAGTGATGGGTTTAAGTTGAACCACACACATGACATTTAACCCTTACAATACACTCGGGCTCCTGCATCACTTACCTCGATTGTAATGTGCGGATGAAGTTCAGGTTTAGGTTCGATGTACGGCGTTGGTCTGTCAATTTGTGAGCCATGGAACCAGCCACTGACCGACAGACGACACTTGTCCTCACACAGCACCTCTGCTACCTGGTCAAATAATGTCAGAAATGTGGTCAGGAAAATGTCAGCCTGAATCTGGTAAGCATAAAGTTGTTATGCTAAGCTGTTTGTTGTGCTTATAAGCAGTTCTATGAAATTCGGCCAAGGTATATAAGCAGAGCCATGAAACTGGGCCCTGCACGTACTCCCTTTAAAGACACTGAACACGTTTGGTAATTGTCAAAGACCAGTATTCTCACTCAGTGTATCCCAACATACGCATAAAATAACAAGCCTGTGAAAATTTTGGCTCAAATTGGTAGTCGAAGTTGCAAGAAAATGATAAAAGAAAAAGCACCCTTGTTGTACAAATTAGTGTGCTTTCAGATAGGAATAAAAGGCTTCTGACCAGAAGTCTTAATATTTTCTCAAAAACCACGTTACTTCAGAGGGAGTCGTTTCTCACTATGTTTGATACTATCAACAGCTCTCCGTTGCTCAATACCAAGTAAGTTTTTATAATAATATATATTTTGAGTAATTACCAAACGTGTACAGTGCCTTTAATCAAACTCGAATTGTTGTTACAGAAACAGTTTGAAAAAGTGCCACATTCCGTGTCTCACCTGATGAAACGACACCGGGTTTACTTCGAAGAACACAAAGTTATTCCATTTGGGAAAAAGAGACTTTACAACCTGGCTCGGCTGACCATGCTCTGCAAGAAAACAAAAGTGGTAACCAATTTCCTGAACCAGACATGCAATTTGTGTAGACTGATTTGAAGGTTTGCACGGTGGAGGTACAACATTAGATAAGAATAAGCCTGGGGAGACTGGTGCGACTAGTGTCAAAGCCGTGACTATTGCTTTATTCGAGTCGTGTCTAACATGTTTAAGCAGCTCCATGAAAATGGGTCCAGCAAAAATTCCATAAAGTTTACACTGTTGTGACTGGTGCCCAACTCACTTTTGGCTTAGCACGGTATTTTGCTTAAAGATACTGGACACTATTGGTAATTGTCACAGACCAGTGTTCTCACTTGGTCAATCTCAACATATGCATAAAATAACAAACCTGTGAAAATTTGAGCTCAATTGGTCGTCTAAGTTGCGAGATAATAATGAAAGAAGAAAAAACCCTTGTCACACGAAGTTGTGTGTGTTTAGATGGTTGATTTCCGAGTCCTAAAGTTCTAAATCTGAGGTCTCGAAATCAAAATGGTGGAAAATTACTTCTTTCTCAAAAACTATGTCACTTCAGAGGGAGCCGTTTCTCACAATGTTTTATATCACCAACCTCTCCCCATTACTCGTAATCAAGAAAGGTTTTATGCTAATAAATATTTTGAGTAACTACTAATAGTGTCCACTGCCTTTAACAGCTTTATGATATTGGGCCCACGCTTTGTCTGAGTGTGCTTACCGTCAACATTGAAGAGGTCCAGCGATCCGCCATCTTGCTCTGTCCAGCTGGGTAGGAGATAGAAGATAAAAGCGATTCGTCTGCCACCAAGTTCATCGTCGTGGCAGAGAAGGGCATCTGGAAATCATAAATTCAATAACCAAACGATAGATAAAATTTCACTCAGTTGTTGAAAGGCACTGGACACCCTTGGGATTTGTCAAAGACAAGAGTATTCTCACTTGGTGCATCCCAACATATGTTAAAAATTACAAACCTGTGAAAATTTGGACGTAATTGGTCATCGAATTTGAAAGTGAATAAGAAACGAAAAAACATGCTTGCTTGCTGCAAAAATGTGTGTATTCAGATGTCAAAAAAATGCTTCAGGCCTGAAATCTTTTAATATTTGAGTGAGAAACCTTCAGGGGAAGTCGTTTCTCATGTTCATTTCATACTATCATTATTTCTCCATTGCTCGTTACCAAGTAAGTTTTTATGCTTACAATTATTTTTTACTAAGTACCAATACTGTCCAGTGACTTTAACATCTTACGCTACCAACGGAAGGGAACATCTATAAAGCTGACAATTTAGACAATGCCCAGCCAAACAACTTATAAGAAGGTTCATTTAAGAAAACCTATTTTTGGCAGGTTTTCCACCCACCATCTGCCTACCTGTGTAGTTGTACTTTGAACAAGTCATATCCACTGTGTCGTTCAGTGTTATACCCGTAACTTCCCTCAGCCAACACAAGAAATCTTCATACAAAAATTTTCTGAAAGAAATTAACACAGATATTTTTCATTATCCTCTTGATTAATTTCCACTTTTTCTACCTTCTTTATAAACTCTTTACAAAAGTTTCCTGAAAAGATTTTTTTTAAATGTACAAAAATCTACACTAGTGCATCTGACTTTATATTTGTTTCATTTACAAACATTAACCAAGATTTGCTTTTATTTGTAGCTATACATGTACTAAGAATTCTTGTTATGTATTTAAAGGGTAGGGATGAGTTCTTAAACATCTGTTTAAAACAGGCAGGGTCGTGACCAGGCGATAAAGGCTTGAGCCAAAGGCAAAAAAGCCCGAGCCACAAGAGTCGTCGAAAGGCGTAATAAAGTAGGAAACTCTGTCAAAACGGGTGGTGCATTTTTATGAGACAGTTTTTGGATATGCATTTGTGCACGTAGTTATGCATCCTTGTATCCATGGGCTAAAATGAGGAGGCGAGATCGTTCACCCCTGGGAACAAGGTTGTGGGCTTACCCGCACAAATGCTATCCGAAAACAACCGGTTATAAACAGCTTCAGCTGGTCATTATCAACCGAATAAACACCCCTTACGTGAAACGCTCTCCACCAATAGGAATAACGAAACTGTCTGGGGTATTTATGAATGAAACTTCAAAATGAATAATGAAAAGAGAAAAAAACAATAATGCCAAGACAAAAAGTATGGTCACAACAATATATTTTGTATAGTTCCCTACTTCACTCACCTTAATCCAATGATGTGAGGGGATGAATAATTTTGCAGTGCACCAGACTGTTTGGAAATAAACAAAATACATTAATTATTGACAAGGGGTGATCAATTTCGCCGCACCACTCATTTTGCAAAGGGCACTTTCATTGGAAAATCTTAAAGTCAATGGGAAACTTTTGAAGGGGCACCAAGGCCAAGACCAGGGGGCAACAGAGGCCATGACCTGCATGTTATTCCAGGCCTGCCACTTCATAAGCCTTTAACTATATAAGTGGGTCTGGATCATAGCAAGAGTTTACATATTTGTGGGGTGTCGTGGCCGAGCGGTTAAGAGCACCGAATTCAAGCTCTGCTGATTCTGTTCAGCAGTGTGTGGGTTCGAATCCCGGTCGTGACAATTGTGTCCCTGAGCAAGACACTTAACCATTATTGCTTCTCTCCACCCAGGGGTAAATGGGGACCTGTGAGGGCAGAGATGGTTCTTGTGGTTGATTTAGCCGAGTAGCGCATTTGTTGCACGAGGTCGATTCTCCCCAGGGAGCTGAGATGGTTTAAGGAGTGAATTAAGGCCCAGTGACCAGGGGTAATAATTTGAAGCGCTTTGAGACACCCATTCGGGAGTGAAAAAGCGCTATATAAACTAAAAATATTAAATATTATATTTCTGAGCCACCTTGGACGTACTCAGTCTTAGACACAGTCACCGTGGTCAAGTGGTTAGACTGCAAGACTTGCAATCACAAGGTTGTGGGTTCGAATCCCCAGCTAATCGCTGATTTCACAATGACTAGATTAAATATTGTCGTCTAGTTACTGAATCACAATTTGTATGAGAGAGATTGGTTGTTGCCAGCTTGATGTTTATAGCCCCTTGTGGGAGTTTGCCAAGTTCCCTTGATGGGAAGATCATCTAAACAAACAAACAAACTCCTAGTAAGCTTGGGCGATATCGATTTATTTTATTCACGATATCTCGCTGACAATATATCGCGATATTCGATATAATCGCGATTAATGAAATTTGACATCATCAGTCTTCAAACTCCGAGTGAAAGTTGTAGAAGAGACAGTCATAGCATAAGAGAGGTGTTCTAATGACCTATTCTACTGGTTTTACTCCAAACCTATGGGGTGCAAGATGTCTCAGCTAGCAAATACATCGCGATGTTTAATCGATATTGCGATATATCGCGATTATCGCGATTATCGCGATATATCGCGATATATCGATATTTCGATTAAAACCAAATCCATCCGATATTGAAATCGTTTCCAAATTAATATCGCGATATTCGATAATATCGTGATATCGCCCAAGCTTAACTCCTAGAACTATGAGGTTCGTTCTGCTACCAAATCCACGTGGAGACGATAGCGGAACGAACCTCATAGTTTTAGGAGTACCTCAGATGTAGCCCCTACCTGCTGAAATTTGTAGAGATCATTGGACTTTTCTTTGAAGGGCAACCCGAGAAGATCGTCTTTAAGACCCTGTAAAAAATTTGTGTCCTTCACAAAGTTGGGAAGTACACAGCAACTGAAGGGGTCATTGTGTAGTTTAGCTCCACTTTCTGAAAGTACAAACAAGAAAATATTAACAAATAACAAGCGGAAAAACTGAAGACGCCCCAGGCCTGCTGTGTCATCTAATCAAGATCATGCTGCTAATTGACTAATCCTACTCCTAGAACTAGGTTCGTTCCGCTATCGTCTCCACCATAGAGACCAAAGCGGAAACAAACACTTATATTCATACTGCTAATGTCTGTTGGTCTGATCCACTACGTATCTCTACCATCCCCATGGCCATACGGAGTGGATTGGACCAATTAATGGGGCCAAGTCTAGACTAGTACTGCAGTAGACAAGTGAGAGAACAGAGTGGCATCGAGAGAGAGAACATGTGTAACGCGAGACGTAAGGACTAAGGTTTATCTCGAATAGCAAAATATCAAGAGAGGGCGCTGTTGAACCCACACAAAGATATAGGCCATGCGTGCGAACACCGTGCATGACAACATACACCGCGGTAGCAAATGCCCCATCTGCCTACCCATGACGCATTGCGGTTCTGAATCGCGATAAACCTTGACCGATCGCGCCCAACAGATCTACCTCCATGCATGCACAGACCATCACAGACCTTCATCTTCCTTTCTTCCGCCCTGGGGTGGAGTGTGGGTGAATGACCCACGTACCATCTACTTCATAAGGCTCCCCCCCCCCCCCAGAAGGAGCCTTTTTATAGTTATAGTTTCTAGAAGTACGTACCCTCTACTCCTAGAACTATTTTGGTTTCGCCCGGCTAACATCTCCCGTAACAAGACGATAGCGGGACGAAACCAAAATAGTTCTAGGAGAAGAGGGTACGTACCCTCTACCCAGCCAGCAGCATAAGGTTTTGCAATTACCCCTGACTGATTTTACTGAATGGCCGCAATGCACTGTGGGATGGGAAAAGGGGCTTTGTAAGCCCCATCCCCAAAAGTGCCTTTCGGCAATTCAGAAAAATCAGTCAGGCGGTAATTGCAATAAACCCTATGCAGAACCCAACCCTACATTTGGGGAGCCTTAAAACAAACTAGGAAGTGCCCCCACACACCAGAGAGGAACCAGAGACCCTACAAAAACTACATTCCCAGGTCACTGGACGCACGATCACCCATTTCACTCACCGTGCTCGAAAGCAGCCCGACCCCTGAACGCAGCACCCAAGTTGTCTTTGAAACTCTTCTCTTCGTAGCAAGAATTTAGGTCCGCAGGAACCAAATTCGAAGACCCCGTCTTCTTCCTTTTCTTCCCTGATTTCGTGGCTTCATGGGTATCTGGATCGTGTCTCTTGTTTTCGCAATTACTTGTCATTTTCGCATGTCACTTTTTTCATCCTTGGTTCCTCGTCGACATTTTCAAACTACGCATCATCTTTTTATGAATATCAACAAATACACGTGCAATTTTGTACGTAACAATTGTCGCAGGTACTCATTACTTCCGTGCGACACACTAGCTGGGGTAGTCTGGGAACCAACGTTGTTCATTCGTATTTTTTTGTTACATGAAACAGCAGTCGGGTTTGGTCTGTAATATAATTGTTTGTAAGATTCATTTGTTTACAAACCATTTTTACTCCTTCAACTTTCGACCAATCACATTCACACATATATCAGATTTCAGAACAACAATTGAATATATTATTCTGTACATGCAAATGTACTGGTAATTACCGTTTAGAACAAAAATTCTTTATTTTATAAACCAATCCGCAAGGGAAATATTTCAAACAAATTAAAGTGTTCAATAAATTGGCATTGAAAAGCTTCCATTAATCAATGTTGCTTAACTAAATACAAAAAGTAGCCACGCACACCCCAAACTGTGCTCACCAGAATAAGCACAAACACATTTGCTTAGCAAAAATAGGTTAACAGCAAGTATGTTTTTTGCTCAGCAAAGAACTTTGCTATGCAGAACTTTCCCAAAACAAAATCTGTTACTTTAACAATGACCCTTCTTTTTTACAAACAATAATGGTGTTTCTAAAATAAAACTGCCCCCCCTCCCCCACTTTATTGAGTTCTTTTAAAGGGGCAACTTAATTTCCTGCTGAAAAAGGATACTTCCATGAGAAAATCTTCAAAAAAGGGCTTCAAAGATAATCAATTACAAAGAGTACCAAAACGTTAACAGAGTTGGGACTGAACAAAGACAATTTGAAAAGAATACATATGGATGACAAAATTTAATAACAGTTCATAAAAAACAAGTTTATTTACATTGTCAATAGTAAAAAGCGACTCAAAAAGAAAATCTTAAATATAAATTCAGGTTGGTACCAAATTCGTCTACCCCTGATGCTTTCCAGACTGATAAGTAAAAACAAAAAATCAGTTTAAAACTGAACTGCGATATTATGTGGAGACCTAAGGACAAATCGAAAAAGGGAAAATACAAGGTCTTCATCGGGAATTCTAAAGACTGGGGTGCTCTACAAGATTTGTTTCTTACAAAGTATCAATGGGGACTGGGGAAGCAGTTAACTATCAGAGACAAAGGAAAAAAAACCATAAACATGCTTCTCAGGGATGCATTTTTGATAAATGTTTGCTCTGTGTACAGTATAGGCCTACTGCAATCTATCTGTAATTGGGTCACCCTTACTCAAGTTAGGACCAGTCCCAACTATACATTTGGGCGATTGTCAAGTTGGGGCAGAACAATAACAAATTGAGTAAAAAGAAGAAAATACACTGGGGCAACTCTCAAGAGTCACTGCCCGAGCTGGAGGAGGCATGACGTCTCTTTTTCTTCTTTTTTGTCTTCTTGCTGGATTTCTTGTGTTTCCTTTTATCTCCTCTGCTGGCACTGTGGTGGTGAGACTTCTTCTTTGATTTCTTCTTCCTCCGTCGTCGAGATTCGTCATCGGAAGACGAGGAATCGTCGCTGTCTGAGGAGAGAGAGGTATCGCTGTCGGATGAGAGAGGAGACCTGGAACGACTCCGTCTGGTGAGAAGATAATATTAAAAACCATAAAATCACAGATTGTAGAGTGTCATGGCCGAGTGGTTAAGAGCATTGAATTCAAGTTCTGTGCCCAAGTTCATAAAGCTGTTTAGCAGAAAATACTGCTTGACAAATTTCTCTGCTAAGCACAAATTGAGTGGGGCACCAGTCACAACGGGAAATTACACTGTATACCACACAGGAACATTGATGTCAGATATGCCACAACACTGATTATTGAGATGATCACATCAGGTGAAGTTGGTCAATACAGCAAAATTGCAGAATAGAAATCTGTTCCAATCCACCACAGGCATGATACTTTGCTTTTCTAAGAATCACAAGGATTTTCCTCTTTAACAGGAACATTTCAAGGGGCAACAAGGCAATGGTCAATGGCCAGGGGCTTGGAGGCCTCTGTCAAGAATCAGAAAAATGTTGCTGGTGCCTCTGTTTAATGTGAAAGCGTAAAAAAACAGTTGTTCCAAAAAGACAGTTGCTGGTCGCTCTAAAAAATAATGCAAGATTATGGGACGCTAGGTGGTAGTAGGCTTGCCAGGTAAATTTCCATTGTTTATGTAGTACTGAGCATGCGCTGCGCACATTACAGAGAACAATGGATTAGCCTGGTAAGTCTGCTGCCACCTAGCGTCCAAAAAGTCCCCATTACACCTGTTTTCAAAAGTCAAAACTACTTACCTACGACTTCTCTCTTTGCGTTTTTTCTTCTTCTTTCTTTTCTCTGTGCTCCTGTGTTTAGTTGAATCTCTGTCCGATTTTGATGTTGATTCTGTCGATTAAGAAAAAGAAACACCTTTTAAGATTTGTTGTTTGTTTCAGCCTACACACAGAGCCAAAATGCTGCTCAGCATTTTTTTTTTACTGAGCAAGAATCAAGTAAGACACCGGTGGCAACATTATAATCCTTATGGAATCTTGGCTGTGCTCAAGAAGATTTTATAAACTTGTTTTTGCATACAATCTTCATGTATCAATCAGTAATAACTTCTGCATGCCGCGGAAAAAACCCCAATTATGGTGATATAAAAAAAAATTATGGAGGACTCGGCACAGAGTTTGTATTGAGCATAAATGTAACTTTCTTCCTTTATACCTCCATCAGCAAAGAATTTCCTCGGCTAAATTTCCCTTCATGAGAAACACAAATTGTGACAACAAATAATGAAGAAAACAATAGAGGCCGATTTGTGAACAAGTGGTATGTACGGCCGAGCAGCTTACTGCCTCGCAACCTACATACAAGGGAGAATGAGTTGAAAAATAAACTTTTCGGTAAATAAAAAGTACAATGTTAACAAAATGAATTACATAATGCGTAAGAAAAAAGAATGCGCATTGTATCACCTGTCGTACGATAACAAAAAGAAAAGTAACTTTATCAAAGTAACCGTGGTCAAGTGGTTAGACTGCAGGACTTGCAATCACAAGGTCGTGGGTTCGAATCCCCCAGTTAACTGCTGATTTCACCATATGAGTAATAACTAGAATTCATATTGTCCTCTAGTCAGTGAATCACAATTTCTTGATTTGTGTAATTCATAATCATAGACCAATGTTTGTGTATGGGAGAAATTGGCTATTGCCAGCTTGGTGTTTATATTCCTTTGTGGGAGTTTGCCGAGTTCCATTGATGGGAAGATCATTCAAACAAACAAACAAACAAACCTTGTTTCCGTGGTAACACAGGCATAGCTTCTTCCTCCTCGTCACTCCCGCTACTTGTACTGCTCACATCCAAAGTTACATCCTTGCCTGGGTCAGCCCGGATGAAGTTCCTACACTGGTAGGTCAGGTGACCACTGTACCCACACTTCCGACATGCTACCCTGGAGTTTTCTTTGTTTATGTTCAGCATTTCTGTCTGTGGAGGAGAAATTTGTAGATGCGGTTACAATTTTAATTCAAATGAGTCCGATTCAATCAGTCAAGTTTGTTTTTTGATACTGCGATGATAATATGAGACTTCACTTAGGACGGTTCATACTTCCTGTGAATGCGAATGTGATACAAATTTTTGAAGCCACAAATACACATCAAATAATTTGCATCAGTTGAAATGTGCTGAACTCCTGCGAAACATTCGCTGCAAAAACATCCGCATTTGCAGGAAGTATGAACTGGGCTTTTCAAAAAAAACTCTTCCTAACTTAAGACTAATCTTAGGACTTAGGACGAGTCCCAAACCCTGCACTGTAGCATGCGGACCTTAAGATTAATCTTAAATTAGGACGAATTACTCGTCCTAACTCAAGATAAGACGAGTCCTAACTCTTTGTGAAATCAACCACAGGTTACCTAAACTAGGCGCCAACTCCTTTTTAAAAATTGTTAACATCTTTGTTCAACAAAGGAGTATAGCGCCCGAGTTACTGGGTCTATTTAGAGGTCAGGTCCATCCCCTATGACTGAAACTCACCTCTAACTTCACACCGCTCTTAAATGCACACTTTCCTGAGGAACTTAGTCAATGAATTTAATCACACAATTTATGTATTTGTTTTTATGTTGAAATGGAAAGTAATACTTCAACAACAATAAAACACAGTAGGACACTTTTAAGTAGGCTGCTGAACATGTTTTATTCTAATAAAACAACTGTGTCGTATCAATAAGTTATAGCTGTTTGGGTCATGACAATGGCCAGTGATTAACCAATAGCAAATTCAACCATAGTCTAGCGAGACTATCCACAATCTTAATATCTGCCTGATCTGCTGATGTTACTGTTAGCCTGAACATCAGATAGCGTCACACTTCAGGGCTCATGAATAACACCTCTGGCCTAGAGTGGCCTCAAGCCTATCCCCATCCATATTCACCTTTCACCTACATTCATTTCACACACGAAAGAATCCTACAATGTACGTAACAATACATTCTGCACGTACACACATGTGGACACTACTTACGTACGCAAACGACTGAAACTTGAAAGTAAGTTTTCCATATCTGTGTTTTGATTGGGCCGAGGTGACGTTTCTCAGCTGCACCCACATCACCTCGGACCAATCAAAACGCAGATGCAAAGGCAAAGCTACCCTGTGGCCTGTGCCGTGCACCGTGTCAGTGTCACTGCACGATTATCCAATATGTCCCCAATAAGGTTTACCACGATTCAGAACCGCAATGCGTTGTGGGAAGGCAGATGGGGCAGCTTGCTATGCAATGTATGTTAATTGTTCTTTTGTTTTCATGCAAGAGTCGCACACACATCCCCTATATCTTTGTGTGGGTTCAACAGCGCCCTCTCTTGATATTTTGCTACAATGGCGATAAACCTTATGACATCATAGTACTCTACTATACTAGAACTATTTCGGTTTCGATAGCCTGACAAAACCGAAATAGTTCTAAACATCATATCTAGGAGTAACAGTTATTAACAGTACACTAACAGTAACAATAACATCATCGTATCCAATGAAATTACGTACGATACGAGTTCTGGCAAAGAAAAAGGCAGGGGACCTTGTTTTTTTCTCCTGAAATACACCCATAAAATCAACTAGCTTTATGATCATCATATTAAGAATTTACGATATAATTGTCAGTTTTAATGAAGAGCATGCCTCACCTACTTCGTCTTTCTCAAACTCGAACTTTCCGCCTAGCCTGTGGTGTGTGATTTGGTGCCAATTTAGTGCAGGTGCGATGCAGCTGGCACAAAATTAAAAAACAAAAATCGTCAATGACCGTCACTCAGTGTGAGTGGTGTGGTGCGGCAGGAGATTCTGGCGAACTAAACGCAAACTTCTGATAGCGCCCTCTTTTGAATCGTCCGATCCTCCGCGCGCCATCAACTCATGAGACACCGGGGAAAGAATCGCCTGGAACACCAGAATCCCAACTGCTCAGTCTAGTCATTTACAATGTTTTACAGGATTTTGTTTCGAAATAAATCGTGAAGTCATATTAGATGTCGTAAACTTTTCATTTATTTTGTCTTCAAAGAATGTGCTACAATGTCCCAAACTGTGGCTTAGGCCATGCCCCAAATGTGTGTCCACAGCTCATAGACTGGAGGGAAATGGTTCAAAAGAGAGCGCTGTCAAAAGAAGTTTGTACACAGTTAATTGCCTTTCGGGGGGGTGCACAGAATCTCCTCCAACACCCGGCGTCACCCGGGGCAACCCCGGGTGTAAAGTTGGACTATAATTTATAATTAATTGAGGCGCCTATAGTATGCTTTTGGGATATTAGATAAGACATCTAAGAAGAAGAAAACAACAGTTTCGTTTTTAATCTACAACTTTACATTGCAGTGAAAACTTTTCAACTGCGCGCGTAATGTGGGACACTCAACGTTTTGCGTTGACCGTTATTGACTGTCGTGCACTGTCATTTGAAACCAGCACAAACTTTGATGCTAGCACTAAAATTAGTGTTAACACAGTCGAGTTTTGTACGGAAGCTTCAAGATATACTAAGAAAAATAAAAGAGACAAGTATGACTTGTAATAAGTCTCAATTATTAAGACAATATGAGTCGAGATTATGATTATTTAAGATCCTTAAATATGAGATTAACCATTTTGATTATCTTTATTATATTATTATTACATTGATGTAGATGAATGCATTACCATTAATTTTATTGTCTTTCTCTAAATTTCGATGTCCCATTGATGCTTCCGTACACACACTTTTAGTAGTTCAACAACAAACGACGACGACAGATGACTGAAGAAGGTGGGGATTCATTTTGGTCATTTTGAATATTGTAATTATGCCCTAATTATAAAATAATAATTTTATTAATATCTCTTCTCACTCACTGTAGACAGAGTAGTCGTGTATAACCATGATTACTTCCCAAATTTTACAACCGAACTGGCTGCTCTTTTGTTTATGAAATTTGGTTCAATCAATCAAAATCAAAATCATTTCCTACTATACTTATGCTACTCCATGCTAAACTATCTGTATCATCATCAATCATTTCATGATTCATGGTTTATTTTGTTCATGATTTGTATCATTATGTCATGAGATTATTGATTGGATATTGAGTCATTAACATTTGCTCTTGCCTTGGATGCCTTTTGCTACTGAAGGATGAGTCAGACCATGGACTCTGGAGGAACCTCCATGGTTTTTAGACCCAGTCTAAAACTGGGCCGGCGTGGGCTCTGTACTAATTTCTTAGAAATGTTGAAATTTCCCTTAATTATTATAACCCAGCGAACCCCTGATACACAATGGCTAGCATTTATAACTATTGTCGTCTAGTTACTGAAACACAATTTCTGCAATTCAAATGGGAAGATCATCTGAACAAAAAAATCGCAGTCAAAGGGCTTAATTTGCAAGAACAAATTGCAAGACAAGCTCTCAACAAAGATAAATCTTCTCAGCCAAGTCGACTGTTACCGCAAACTAAATACATTGATAGGTCTACCTCACGAGGAACAGTTCGACCCTCGGACAGTATTTTCCAAAGTTTGATCTTCAACCCGCGCACAGAAGCGTTACAATTATATAAACAACACCAGGAAATGCCTCCCAAACCCATAAACTTTACTACAGTTTCTTTAACTTTGAATTTCAGAGTGTAAAATTTGATGAAGGGTACCAAAGACGTCAACTTGGAGGTGGCTTGATAAACTTAAGTTTCATCTGTCCAGTTGCAGACCAGCGGCCCGGAATTCAAAATGTCAGTCATCCATGGATTGTCTAATGTCTCAAAAGTGTGTTGGACTTCCAGCTTCACAAAAAACCAACGTATCTATATCATCTTTGTAATCATCGTAACAATAGAGTTCCTTCCTTGTTCAGTGGCCAACGTGCTGGACAGTGTCAAGTGCAGAGATCTACAGCTTGGACAGTATCCTTTCCAAGTAGAATTTAATAATTATCATTTCCAGGTTTAATTTCTTCAGTAACTAAGCCATTGGACACTTTCGGTAAACAGTAATGTCCAAGGCCCACACTTCGTGTATCACAACTTCTATATAAAACAACAAACCTGTGAAAATTTAGGCTCAATCGGTCATCGGAGTTGGGAGAAAATAACGGGAAAACCCACCCTTGTTTCCGCACGTTTCGCCGTGCCGTGACATGTGTTTAAAATAAATCCAGAATTCTCGCTATCGAGAATTTATATTGTTATAATGTTTTCTCAAAAAGTCAAAAGAGTTTCATGGAATAATATTTCAAGAGAAGTTTTTCACCATTACCTTCTGTAAACCCTGTAAGTAATTTGTAAATCTGTGAACTGTAAGTTTTTGTTCTGTTCCGAAAGTGTCCAATGGCATAAACTGCTGTGTAGCCAGGGACCACACTCAAATTACAATACAACCTGGGAAACAGCAGCCAGGCATCGCCATTTAACGTGGATGCAACTTAAATGAGTTTCCAGTAATTAATGTGTGCGAGTACTGTAAGGTACGTATCCAAATGTAGTAGTCATCTGCTCTTTGTAACCTCTTCCTTAACAAATGAATCAGATATGTGTGTCAAGACCCTGTTATTGATGCTACGATGCAGGCTGCTGTTGGGTGCAGTCCAAACCGCTTAGTCACAGGTACGTATTTAGACTGGTCCCTTATAAGGACAAGTATTGGTTGTACAGAACCAGCAATAGCATTGGATACAACGATACATTTATGTATCACAGTACACCAGCGATATCATCAATGGATACAACGATACATTCATGTATTACAGTACATACATCCATTATTCAATTGTTGCAGACTGTGACAGGGTCCACAGTGTTTTGTACATCCGAGGGGGGGAAATTGCACTGAGGCCGCCATTTTCCCCCGAGGTTGTAAACTTGTTTTGCTATACCTTAGTTCTACTACGAATGACCCTACCAAAAGCCAAGGTTTCAAAAATAGCCTAAGAATCCATCAAAGACCAAGAACTACAAAAAAAATTAGATCATGGCCTCAAAACATATTCCTGCCCAACAGTAAAACATGTGTTTTTAATATTACTTGCTTTGTGCTTTACGTGTTAAACCATTTCTTTTTATTTGCAGTGAATTGTATGCCAGTACCAGGGACAGTGTGTGATGGAACTGAGCATAATGGCACCACATCAGCCTTTACAAGAGAAGTCCCATGTAGATACACGTAAGTAGTTCTTTCTTTTCTTGAAGAAACATACTCAATACGCAGAACTGAGAAGACTCCTGAATTCTGAAAAATCCACTTCGCGATAGTTGAAAATAAAGCAAGACAAGTTCTCAAAAGAGTATTAATTGGTTTTTACCCATACACCGATGTGTGTTAGCACTGTATACTCAGTACTTTCCCCGAGTCCTGTGATAAAATAACACAGGCATGTTACTCGGGTGGGATTTGAGCCCATGACCCTTGCAATTCTAGAGCAGTGTCTTACCAACTACACTTCGAATCTAGTTCAAGGGTTCGAGTCTTTATCCCCGATGCAAATTTAACATCTCTTATTTTCAAAAGAGCATAATCTAACCAGCAAGTAGATACACACATGGTGTTACCGCAAACCAAAGTAGTATATCAGATGGTCAAACTTTTTCCTTACATTCCATTTTCATTCTTCTTTATTTCAGGACCGGTTATAACTACAACACTACTCTCTTGCTGTCGATATTTCTTGGAATGTTTGGTCTGGATCGACTGTACCTTGGGTACCCAGCCCTGGCACTGCTCAAATTCTGCACAGTAGGGCTACTCTTCATCGGCCACTTTCTGGACGTCATTCTCATCGCAATGCAGGTTGGTTTTACAGGGATGTGTTTAAGGGGTATTAGTGCCCTCTAGCAGCAATGATGTTTTTTCTGCATTTATTAAAACTGGAGCATCTTAAAAGCAAGACTAGGTTATTTTATGTGTTTAATGAGACAAAGGAAAATACTGTAAGGGCTACTACAAATGCATAAAAATTGCCTTTTGATTTATTGTTATGTAAATTTTTCTTTGTAGGTTGTCGGACCAGCAGACGGCTCGGATTACGTTTTGGATTACTATGGACCGGCATTACACAAATCCACAATAGATAACTACACGTACTACATGCCAAACACAGACTGAGAACAGATAGTGTCATTCCTTCAACTGAAATATGAACACATCGCGGATAGAATTCTGCAGTCGCCTGGCATGTGCATTTAGACCCTCTTCTGTTGAGGATGAGACAGGGAATTCTGCAGTCGCTCGGCTAGACTGGGCCTCGCCGCTAGATCCAGTGATTCCATTGAATACAATGATATCATTGGATACGTGCAGTGACATGGGCTTTCCATGCCCAAACAGTACTGCCGCCTGTCGTCGCGTATCTCTCTATGTGAAATGAGGGAGGTCAAAGGTCAAACTACACGCCGGTTTTTGATGCCGGTCTCTGGCGTTATTCACGAGCCTCGAAGAATGACGTCAAAGGTTCAGGCTATCGCTCAGCGTGTGTATTTAGGCCCTTGTGTGATGAGGATAAGACAGGCCTACACGGCCCTGAAACCCTTTCGAGGACTAGCAACGGGGAATCGGTTAGCCTGCAGTTATTTCACTGGTCCATATTTTATATTAAAGAGGAATGCACTTCAACACTGAACTAGCCAGCTGGACCATTTGGAAAGAATTTTGACTGCGACTGAGGTATCATAACTAGCAATTGGCCAGCAGACCATTGCTAATGGAGAACAAGAATAAACTATAAAAAATAGTAAACTTGCAGGTACATTCATGTACTAAGTCTCTTTTGATGGAGTGGGGGCTCTAAAAAGAGTCGGTTTGGTCTTAACAATTCGAACAGTGTACACTGCTCATCTCAGGAAAAAGTCGTACCATGAACACTGGTCGAAGAGGATTTGTGGAAGCGTTTAAGATGCTATTTTTGTTGGCTTATGTGAGCAGAAAGTACTTGGTGACGATACAATAGATGAATTGCAATAGGCCTCATTGACTGCCATCTTTGATGTAAAACAATGGAAAAACGCATGCGTGTATGCGCTCAGCGCGACCCTCAGCCAATGATAGCTCTTCACGTGTGAGCAATTTATCAAAGAATTGCAATCCATCTATACCCTCCACTCTGAATTCTGGGGTGATATCACAAAGACCTACGACTGATCTTAACTGTTGATCAATCTTAAAGGCAGTTGACACTATTGGTAATTACTCAAAATAATTATTATAATGAAACCTTTCTTGAGAAAATGAGAAAAGCACCTACATGTATAGTTTGCACATTTGAGCTGTTTTGGGAACAAGCACTATAAAAGAGAAGATTAATTTGTCTTTTTTGTGTGGGTATTTCAATACTTCAAGCACTTCAATACTCAATGGAAAGTTATTTGTATTAATTTGTACTTTTTGTGTGGGTATTTCAATACTTCAAGCACTTCAATACTCAATGGAAAGTTATTTGTATTTATCAGTTTAAATTTAAAACCAATTGCAGTGAGTTGTTATTATTTAAAAAACAAAAAACAAGACCTGGTGGTGTTGCAAAGCTTCCCTTGAAATTAATAGTTTTGCCTGCAATTTATTTTGTGTAGGAAAGTGATAAAGTCTTTGGTAATTAATGTTTCTGTTCATTTGTTAGAAAATTTATCCCTAAAGGTATAATATAAAAGGACAATAAACTTTTGCAAGTAACATTGAATAATGCCAAAAGACCACTTGTGTTTTATTCTTGAACAAATTAAATGGAGTTGTTATTTAAAAGGGAGGGTATACTTTTTGGTTATTACTCCAAAAATCAATGGCACAGGAGAGCTGTTGGTAGTACTAAACATTGTTAGAAGCACAACCTTCTTTAGCAACGTAGTTTTAGAGAAAGATAATAATTTTTTACCCCAAACTTTGAATCTGATCTCAGATTCTCAGGCATCTGAAAGCACACAATTCTGTACAACAGGTGTGTTTTTTTCTGTCATTATTTTATATTCTTGCAACTTCAATGACCAACTTTAACCAAAATGTTCACATCTTTGTTACTTTTATGAATAAACAGATGGGAAACACAAAGTGAGGATACAAGCCTTTGACATTTTTTTTTGTAACAAAAAGATATATTTATAACATAAATCGTCATCCTTCCATTATTGAGAACGGGGGTGTGCCGCTTAAAATAAAAGTAGACCTATTTTTAATTGGTAGCCTTTTCATTCACAGAGCGCTTATTTTATTTTAATGTTTTTTTTTTTTTGGTGGGGGGGGGGGGGGCGCGAGCGCATAATCGAAGACGACCAAACAATATCTAAGAACACTAGGTGGCGCTGTTTCAATTTTGCGGTGGCGTCTGATCGGCAAACTTCAGTCACTTTCGACTGCTTCGATTCTTTGGAATTTGACATATTTGACCGCCTTAAGAGGATTAAAATAATGTTTGTCAACGTCCATACGCAAGAAGAAACATATATCTAAAATACTGATTATTCAGAATGGTCATCGCGGTGGACAAAGTACGTTAACTGTGAATGGTTCGTGAGTATCTAATTTGTTTACATTAACTAGTGGTGCATAGCGAAATTGCGACGATATTGTGTTGCATCAAATTCGTGATAAACTCAGAGTTGCTTTCAAATGTTATTTTTTGCTGGTCGCACCAAATTAAAGGAATTTGTAGTTGCTGAGTTATTAAAGTGTAAGGGCGAATCTCGGTTCCGGCACTTGTGTCCTAAGACAGTCTATTATTATAAGTATTGATACTTTAATTTAAAATAATATTATAAAATTTGTCTCAACATTGAACAAGGCCAAGGGCGGCTTCCTTCCAGGGCTGGCGTTATTGACAAAAGGGTTTTGATTTGATACCTTTTGTAGATAGATCAAGTTTTTGGCCATGACATGAATCCCTTGTCACTGTGAAATGAAGGTGTATGTAATATAATTTACCCATGCCCCTGCATGTAGAAGTTTCAGCTTCATAGTTGTTGTCAAGTTTTTGAGAATAAGTGAAAATCACACAGCGATGTTTATTAAATTATGTTTTCAGGAGTGTTGCGTAAATACTTACCAGTACTGATAAATACGAATACAAGTATTGCTAAAACAATACTTGTGACATTCTTTACTCAAATCTCAAAATCTACACCACCTCAACAAAATATTTTAAGGGACGCTTTCTACCATTATCTTCAAACCGTTACAAGTTTAATGTAATTCTGTGGACATTGTGTTTTGTGTTACTCAAACCCTATAAATGAACGGGCACGGAAATGATGAAAAAGAGAAGTAGAAAATTAATATTTGATTTGTTATTTCCCTTTCAGATTTATCTTTAAGTACGATGATGAACCCTTAAGAAAGTCGGCACGATGTCTTGTTTCTGCATCCGTCTGCAGAAGGATATCGTGAAGACGTTGGATTTCCGTCACTGCAGCCTCTCCTTCATCCCTCCGGAGGTGTACGAGTACGATGAAACACTGGAAGAGTTATGTCTGGACTCCAATAACATCAAGGAATTACCCAGGGTAATAATAATAATAATAATAATAATAATAAATGGCACTTAGCCTATATAGCGCTTCACACAAAGGTCCCAAAATGCTTTACAAATAAAGAAAAGTTAATGATAAAACAGGTGAGTTGTCAGCAGGTGTTTGAAACTGTTCTCATTTTGGAGCAGTTCTGATGTTGCTGTCAGGCTAGTTTGAAAGCCAGTAAACTCAAGACAGTGGTCTTGTGTTTTTCAAAAACTTAACTGTGTAATATTTGTACGATCTGTTTTTGTTGTAGCCGCTCTTCCACTGTCAATTCCTTCGGAAACTCAGTGTGTGTGACAACGATCTCAATTCCGTCCCGAATGCTGTTGCCAGCCTCGTCAACTTGGAACAACTAGACATCAGTAAAAATGGTAACATCATCCACTTCTTCACCAAAGTGTACAAAGAGAGCCTGTCTTATAAAAACCTGTCTACCTATCCACACTGACAGTTCAAGTGGCTCTCGTAACCCACTGTAGCTACTCTTAATTGGGCAAAACACCCTTGTCACACGAAGTTGTGTGCGTTTAGATGGTTGATTTCGAGACCTCAAATTCTAAATCTGAGGTCTTGAAATCAAATTCGTGGAAAATTACTTCTTTCTCGAAAACTGTGTCACTTCAGAGGGAGCCGTTGCTCACAATGTTTTTTACACCATCAACCTCTCCCCAATACTTGTCACCAAGTAAGGTTTTATGCTAATAATTATCTTGAGTAGTTACCAATAGTGTCCACTGTCTTTAAGAACTGATTTATAAATGTTACCAATTTTCTTGTTCAGGTATTGTGGAGCTACCAGACAGCATCAAATGCTGCAAGAATCTTAGCCTGGTGGAGATCAGTGTCAACCCTCTGGGAAAGTAAGATCATTATGCCTAAGCTGCGTTCCGAGTCCCTAGTCTGTCCCTTTGAAAACCAGTTTGAAATGGTTCTGATCATAGAGTTATTTATAAGAACTAGAGGGCGCACTGGTGATGCTTCTTGCACAAACACGACGGGACAGCAAGGAGACACGCGCACCATTCTGCATGCGCGTTGAATATGAAGTACAAGTTGGAATTTGTGTTTATTGAACGCTGACGCGACAAACACACGCTGTTCGATGCCTGCTTTGTTAACTTAGAAAATAGCCGCCTGCATGCATGCCGGGGCGCGTATATAGGCCAGTGCGCCCTCTAGTTCTTATAATATAACTCTATGGGTCGATGTTCTGAGTTATGCAGAGCGGGAAAAAAAACCAACACTTTAAACCAGGCTCAGTATCAGGATCAATGTACTCATCTTCTTAGGGTTTGCTAAAGTACTCCATGTGTTTTCATTTGTATTTGGGCCATGATGTCTAACTCGGTTTGTGAATGGTCTAATCCTCTTGTGGTGTATTTTGCTATCTTAGTTGCATGTTTTGTTTTTTTCTTCTTACAAACCTAAGCTTAAACTCCAAGTTTGCACACTGAGAATATCATGGAAAGAACACAAAACCAGGATAGGCAGAGTGAAACTCCATTATAACCAGGGTCACAAGGGCCAGCCATGATGACGACGACAACACTGCTTCAAAATTTATAACAATGCTAAAGCCAGAGTCCAAGCCTAGGTTTTAGAAAAAGGCCCAAACAGTTCAGTGATCTCTTTTTGGGTTTCCCGTTCATAGATTGTTTGAATGTTTCCTTTCAGGCTTCCAGAGGGATTCACCCAACTGGTCAATCTGACCCAGCTATACCTCAACGACACACTCCTTGACTACCTCCCGGCAAACTTTGGCCGTCTCGTCAAACTCACTGTCTTGGAACTTAGAGAGAACAGACTCAAAGCGTTACCACGGTAATTAATCAAAACATTATAATAATAATAGTGGCTTCTTATACAGCACGCATATCCATCACTCAATGACACTCCTGGCACTGTAACATTTATTATTTCCTGCAAGGTATGTGGGACTATGTTTGAATTATGAGATCTACTCCTTTTACATAGCACCATGTAATGGTTTACAGGGTGCTGTCGCGCAATATGCAGCCAATCAAGCCAGGAACACTTGGGCGAACCCCTTCTCTTTTTAATAAGTGCACCAGTGCTGAATTTCATGGCTCTGCTTACTGTAAACAAAGAATCGGCACTTACGGAAGCAGGTAATTCCGCGCTTCTGCCAAGTGTATTTTAAAGGTTGGCAGTGAATTGTCGCTTGTGTTCGTGCGCACTCCACATTACTTGGCTTTCCTCGCTTACACAGCTAGCACAGAAATTTGGCACTTGCACAGTAAGTGGAGAATGGTGATCGCAAGCGCAGAATTCGGCGGTAAGCAGAGCCATGAACATTGGGCCTAGCAAGAGAATGGATTTTTGTGTGAATGATCAGCAACCTTTGAGCCAATTTGGATGCAATGGAAATTCAATTATCATTATTACGAAAATTTACAAAAATTATGACAATTCTTTGGTGGATTTTTAACTTTGTTTTCTTCTTTTTACCAATTACTAGGTCTATGTCAAGATTGACAGAGCTAGAGAGACTGGATCTTGGCATGAATTCATTCAGACAAGTAGTAAGTATACAGGGAACCAGACCAGACCATGGAGGCTAACTACAGTTGAATGTTAAAAGTTAGTTTTAAATACATTGTCACTGCCAGGGTTGTAGCTAGACCAATTTCGGCCATAAATGAATTATGTTTGGAAGTCAACCAAGGGCAGCAGATCAACAAAATAATCATAATTCACTATAGGCCATCAATAGACCAATCCGACGAAACAAAATTGGTAGCGCCCTCTATTGAACAAATTTACAAACGCGGTGTTTTTTTGTGCATATCTATGCACTGAAAACACCGCAGCAAATGGCGCGCGGTGCTCAACAATTGCGTGCCCCGTGCGCGTCCAGATCGGTCTATTGGTGCAGTGCAAGCTTCAGGTATGATGCCATGTTTCTAAACTGTTCATGGGCCCATGCATAAAGTTGAATGGCCTTTTGACTGTGTTCTTTCTCTGTGACATTTAATACTCCTTATCATTAGCTCAGATCAATGCATAGTGGACAGTATTTTTAAATCTGTGCTGGGCAGCACATTTCGTTTTGCTCAGAGTGCTGGGCAAAAACTGTGAGGCCTTGGTAGGGTCACCCAGCACTGCTAACCGCTACAACGCTGGTAACTGGTCGCACAAAGTTTACAGTTCTTTTCCCTGATTGGGTTTTTTGTCTCTGTTGTTTTTAGCCTGAAGTGATTGGTTTCTTCACAAAGCTGACAGAGTTATGGGTCGACTCCAATAAGATTACTTCCATACCATCGGTAAGTGATGATCATTTTGTAATTATCGGCGTTGTGTGACCTCACGCAGGCTCTCCCACTGGGGTTTTCCTCCCGCATCTAAAACAACCCGTCTTTTGCTCTTTTGTCAATATCTTTATTTGGGGGTGCCAGTCAGAAGCCATACAACAATTAACTGCCAGGGATCACACCCAAGTTAGGATACAACCTGGGAAGCGGCAGCCAGGGGATCACCTTAATGGGATGCGACTTTAAATAAATAAATAAAAACAGTTTATAAAAAAAAAACATTCTGTGTGAACATTTTGCTTTCAGAGCATAGGAAACCTGAGAGAGCTGGTTTATCTAGACGCTTCCTGTAACCGCATTGAAACCCTCCCCTCGGAGATACAAGGGTTAGAGAGTCTGACGGATCTTCATCTCTCCAAGAACTACCTTCAAGAGCTTCCTGACACCGTTGGTAAGTGGGACTCGAGCCTCAGACTAACAAGAACCCAGAATGTGTGGGGAGTAAAAGCGGATCTTCTGTGCCAGAAAAAAAAAATAGCCTGTAAGCTCGGTTTATACTTCTTGCGATTGAGAATGCGATTTGAATTTTTACGTCACAAATTCGCAATAAATTACTCACAAAAGTTCAACTCCTGTGAAACATTTGCTGCGAAAACAGCCATTACGCACCTCGCTCATTTGGAAAACTGTGCACACACGTTATGTCTCATTAAAAATTTTCAGTGACTAATTAAGCACAACTTTGCCCAACTGTGTTAGGTCTGTTGTGAAAGAATTATTGTGTAAGTGGTGCACAACATGCGCAGTGAATGTTGAGCAAGCTGACTTACGCACATGCGTAGAGTTTTGTGACGTACACACAAACAATATTGAGCAGCTATACAGCATTTTTTTGGCGCAGTGCCTCTTTAAAATGTCCAAAGTAGTTCTTGTATTGTGATTAAATATGCAGATGACACAGCCTTGACTGGATTAATTTCTGGCAATGATGAATCAGAGTATAGGACAGGAGTTAATCAGTTTGTTGATTGGTGTGAAAGAAATAACTTAGTTCTTAACGTAAATAAAACAAAAGAAATGGCTTTTAACTTTCAAAAAAACATTTAACCCGTACAACCTGTTAAAATTAATGACATGTCTGTTGAAGTGGTAAAGGAATACAAGTATCTGGGAACTGTAATTGATGATCAGCTGAACTGGAACTTTGATACCACGAAAATCTATAAGAAGGCTAATCAACGGTTGTACTTTGGCAGGAAGCTGAAGTATTTTAATGTTAACACCCGGATTCTTAATCTATTTTATCAGAGTACTATTTTATCCTTGTTGACTTTTTGTGCAATCACTTGGTTTAATTCACTTTCAGTTTTTAATAGGCAAAAACTAGTTCGCATTACCAAACAAGCCAGTAGGATTATTGGTTCAGATAATGACGGTCTTCAGGAATTAGTTAAGAATAGACTTATGAGTAAGTTCCACTGTATTTTGTCTGACAACACACATCCCCTTTACCCACTGATTGTTCACAACAAATCTGGTAGGATCCGTCAACTAAGCCTTAAGACTAACAGGTTCAAGAACTCATTTTTACCTATTGCTAGCCATAATTTTAACTGTGATTTTATTAGATAACTGCAATGCATCCAGCCCTATGTACTGCCTTAATTGTTTATTATTGTTTTATTTGATTTTCTGGCATCTCCTGTGCAATTTGGCCTCTTTTAATTTGGGGAGGGGGTCCACTACCCAATCATGCTTTAGTGTTTGACTGTTTGTTTGTTTGTTTGTTTGTTTGTTTGTTTGTTTGTTTTTATATATAAACTTTAATGATTTTTACTTACATTAAGGTTATTGTTTTATGCAGTATTGTGGTAATTCTTGTGCAATTTTACATTTTAATATTTTATATGTTGCTGTACAATAGGATTGTAAATTTTATGTATTTTTATATACTTGACCAATAAACCATTCAATTCAATTCAATTCAATAGTGCGTGATCCAATGCTACTACAAAATCTAGATGAAATAATACTTGTGTACGTAGCCTGCAAGATATTACAAGATTACACAATTAGATTCAAGATAATTTGGTATTCACAGAGCCTTTTTGGTGCAAGACATCCTCGTCGCCAAAATGTAATATTGAGAGACTTAAACATAGACAAATAACTGACTCGGTGAAACGATGTATGTGTGGTTCACTAACATGTTGGCATAACACACAGGGTCAGCGCGCATGCGCGATGCACATAGAGTATATCTATGGAGAGCCTAATGTGACAATACTACAACGCTTTGAAAAATGCAAGATATAATTTTGTTTGATCGTGGCGCAACGCTACCACAAAATCAATGTTTTTACCACAATTTGTTGAATTAGTCTGGTTTTCTGTTCATCAGGTCAATTAAGCAACCTACAGAGTCTAAAGCTTGACTGCAATCAGCTTTCATTCCTCCCGTACTCCATCGGTGGACTGGTCTCGCTAGAGGAGCTTATATTGACCTCAAATGACCTCGAGGAACTCCCGCCCAGTATTGGACTTCTGAGAAAGCTCTCCCACCTCAACTTGGACCAGAACATGCTCCTGGAGCTCCCTGCAGAAGTAAGTCTAACTGTTCTTTTGTGGTATTTTTTTCCTGGCTGTTTTCTTTATTTCTATTTAAGCGATAGGGACTTACAAATGTGGATTATTGCTTGGAAATAAATTCTTGAAGACCTTTGGAAATATTTCTCTAACACAATTTGTTCTCCCTTCCCCAGCTCGGAAGCTGCAGCTCAATAAGTCTTCTCTCTCTTCAAAGTAACTTCCTGTTGGTGCTACCAGACGAGATCGGTCACATCAGCAATCTGTGCGTCTTCAATCTTAGTAACAACCAGCTGAGATATCTTCCATACAGTACGACCAAACTCAAGAAACTCAAAGCTATGTGGCTCTCAGAGAATCAGGTGAGTCATTACAAACCAATCAATCAATCAATCAATCAATCAATAGCAATCAATAGTTTTTTATAATTGTTGTCTGTTGACTATTGACTTATTTTTCCCCTCAGGGCAAGCCATTGATTCCTCTCCAGTCAGAAATGAAAGAAGACCTCGGCAAGAGGGTCTTAACCTGTTTTCTGTTTCCGCAGCAGCACAGAGAACCTGGGGATGGTGAGTAACTCTTGAAGAAACGACAGTGTGTGTCGTGGTCGAGTGGTTAAGAGCATGGAATTCAAGTTCTGCTGGCTAAGTCATGAGGGTGTGGGTACCAATCCCGGTCAAGACACTTGTGTCCCTGAGCAAGACACTTGACTCTAAATGCTTCTCTTCACCCAGGGGTAAATCGGTACCTGTGAGGGCAGAGATGGTTCTAGTGATTGATTTAGCTACATACTTTGCAGCACAGGCTGTATACTCCTAAGGGAGCGGAGATGGTTTAAGGAATGAAATATATTGCCCAATGACCAGAGTAATAAAGGTTGAAGTGCCATGAGCGTCTCTGCATGACCGTCCCAAGCACCATATAAGAAGCCAGTATTATCATAGATAACTAGTATTTCTGTTTGAATATATGACATTTGCCCTGTGACTGACACTTATCCTATAATGCCAGGTTTAATGTACATCCCCTTCCTTGTTTTTTATCTTAAGATGTTTATCCGAGTGATGGCGATAGTTTCCATGCATCAGTGTGGGATGACCAGCGCCTTAACTCCAGGCAGATTGCATTTGATGTGTCCGAGTCAGACTCTGAGGTAAGTTGCCTCATGCAGACTTTATGTAGATAGACAAAGACCTAGTCTGGTCTCATGTCCTTATTCGCAAAGATAAACACAGGTACTGGATTATTTTTCAGTTACTTTTTAACTTCACTCTGGTTTTCAAGATTCATTGCAGCACTTTTTGAAATTGTGCTGACGCATATGGCTTATTTCTCAAAACATTGGTTATTGTCTTTTTCATTTTAGCACAATATGAAGCGAGCTCCGACGCCTTATCCCAAAGAGGGAATCAAGAGGAAGGTTCGCCTCCCACCCACACCGAGCCCTTCCCAGGGTCGGCAGAGTAGATCGACAAGCAAGCGTGACATTCTCCCAAACTATCCATCAGTTGATGTGTCTGTAAGTAGACTTGATTGTTTTGTTTTTTTTGGTTTTTTTTAGATGATCTTCCCTTTAAGGGAACTCAGCAAACTCCCACAGGGGAATTAAAAACACCAAGCTGGCAACATACGATGTCTCTCCTCATGCATACATTGGTTTAACGTCTTTGGAAACTTTTGAAGGGGCACCAAGGCCAAGACCAGGGCAACTGGGGCCATGGTCTCCGTGAAATTCCAGGCCTAGTGTGACTTAATTCAAATGTAGGCCGCAAATTGTCTTTAATAATCTGGTCACAATATACATTGTGGCTCTGTGACATTGTGACAGTGTGACATTGTGACGTGAAATTGTGACACTGATATTATTAATGGTTTATTTATTTCATCAATATTAATAAGACACTAGCAGTAAAAAAATAAAAAATAAAAAATGAATTGTGGTCAAATAAATGTACACTTTGGCAGTTTGATATTATGACACTGTGACATTGTGACACTGACATTGTGACACTGATATTGTGACATGTAACACACTAACTGTCACAGGAAAACAGTGATGTCATTTGGTTTTGATTTGTGTTTTCTTGTTTCAGACGCGTCAGGGTCGCCAGGGAGGCCCTCGTGAGGCTAAACCTCGTCGTTCTAGGTCCCCCGGTTCACCCATTGCCGACAGCCTTCACTTGTTCCAGGCAGATAAGGTGACTTTACATAACAATAATAATAGTAACTAGTTCTTATATAGCGCGTTGTACAGTAACCATATCAATGAGGTTTACATTAGTGTCCTGTTCATTGGGCCAATAACATCCCTGTAATTTTTCTAAGCTCCCCGGGGAGTATAGCCCTGAGTTGCCGTAGCGCACCAAAGGCTTTTCATACACAATGTCAACCTTAACCCTCACAGGTATCCATTTATACCCCTGGGTGAAGAGAAGTATGCTGCTCAAGGCGCAAGTGCCACGACTGTGGATTTGAACCCACACTCCGATGATTGTACCACCAGAACTTGAATTCGATGCTCTTATTCCACTTGAAATGACACCCCACATACATACACTGGTTTTTTTTTTAAAGATGAACATAATTTTGTGATGCTTAGCTACTTTTTGTGCTTAAGTGGCTCTTTTAAATTGCCGCAAGGTGTTGTTTGTGCAGTTGTCTGTTCAGTGGATGAAGAATTATTTTGTTACTGTTTTTAGGAGTTGATGGCAAAGGATAAAGCTCGACTGAGGGGAAGTATTTCTTCTGTCAGTCGACAAGATAGCGACTCTGAGTCCATTGCATCATCGATGAGAGAAAGAGTCGTTGGACGTCGTGAGATGAGGGTTGGTAGTCGCTGCAGTAATGCGTATATTCAATTTATTTGAACAAACCGTCTTGAAGGTTTTGATACCTTTTTGCGTTTACCTGTTTAAGTTTTGGCTTCATTAGTCAAGTTTTTTTTGAAAAAAAAGTGGAAAAAAAAGTAAATAAAATAATAGGACTGGTAAATCTGTTGTACATTCTAAAATAATTTTCATCTCCTCCAGAGATGAAAATTGTTTTGGTGTCACTGTTTCTCAAAAACTACAGCACCTCAACAAGTAATATTTTAAGGGAACCTTCTTATCATCACTATTTTCAAACCTTGTAAGTTTAATGTAAATCTGTGGACATTGTGTTTTGCGTTGTACAAAAAGTAAAAGTACCCAAATCCTTTAATGGTAAAATTGTTCTCTCACTATATTTGATTTTCTTTTTCCCAGGCTCAGACGGATAGAGCAGCCATGAGCGATAGTGAGGCTTTCATTCGGAGCCCCGTCTGGAGCCACACTGGCGGAATCGACCAAAATAAACCACCTGGCACTCCGCAGTACTACAACGCCAGACCTTCTCGCAGTGGTGGTAAAAGCCACAGTCAGGACTATGAGTCTGATCGGGTCGACGGGTCCCGGACTCCACTGATGTCTTCACGGCGGCCACAGGTCCAGGGTGAACATGCCAGGACCCCACAGAGTAGCAAGGCAAACTACAGCCGTGGTTACGAGTCTGATCAAATTGACGGGTCCCGGACTCCTCTGATGTCGGCACGGCGGCCACAGGTGCAGAGTGAACACGCAAGGACACCCAAGGCGAATTACAGTCGCGGTTACGAGTCAGAATGTATTGAGAGCTACCACTCTCCTCTGGAGGAATATGTCCGAAGACAGACAACGAACAGATCAGAAACAAATCGTAACTCCAATGTGAGTGTGGATGGGCGCCAGTCTGCACCCCGCCCTGTATCCCACAGGCGGAGTTCAGGCTACAGTACTGACCCGGAGCGCAGGTCCAGGGCGCCGGCCGAGAGTCGAGAATCCAGAATGGCAGAGGTGAAGCAGAAGAGAGATCAGATGCTTCCGCCTCCGTACCACAGAGTGAGACAACTACGATCAGGCAAAGAGGGGTCTTCACAACCCAACACTCCTCACAGAGGCAATCGAAGAAGCCAACCTCAAAATGTGAAGGACTACGGGTGGATTGATGGACAACTTCCATCTACCCCAGAGGACCAAGTAATGGATACCTCTAAACATCCTGGCGGAGAGCTGCCTGGAACCAGAGATGGCGATAGAAGCAATCAACCCAAGGAGTCCAATCCGCAGAATCCATCGAGGAGAACTCCTCAAGGTAAAACATTGCCAAGAGCAAGCTACCCATCTGCCTTTTCAGATACAGAGGTGACTTCCAGTCGAAGGCGCAGCAAGTTGCACAATCAAGAACGATCGGAGAGAGCCCCCGATGCTAGTAACAAACCACAGATTGAAAGAACTTTGCAAAGCGATAGTGAGAGGGTATCCCCAGTCTTCAATCAAAACGGACCCGATTCGGAGAACCCCCCAAGATGGGACAGAACTTTCCTCGTCAACAGAAGAAGGACGCCACCTGTTTCTGAAGACGGTCAACGTATGGACGGTGGAGACTACCAACCAAGACAAGGCGGACAGACTGACGGGGGAAGGGCGTCTCCATATACCACCAAGGAGAACTCTGACGCACGTATTAATGCCAGGCAACCTAGCTTCAGGCATCAGGACTCACAACAACGGAACGCTCCAAGACAAGGCGACACAGTTTCAGTCGAGGATGCCACTCGACACAATCCAAAAACAACAGACTCACAAATCTACGCTAACTCAAACGGCAACAGTGACTACCTGAACTCTCTCAACGACCGACGCCATACGGCTGCACCTTCGGACAACTTTCCCAAAAATCTGAACCCACGAGAGAGTCGAAGTCTCCCAAGAGATGTTGGAAGTTACCAAGAGCATCCGAAAGAAGCATTCAAATCCGACATCGGCATTCATCAAACGTCCTCAGAAGAGGTTGCAAATAGAAGAAGCTCACCCGATGAAACCGTGAGTGAGCGTCACCCTCATTTTAGGGTGAGTGGTTCTTTACTCAATTGAGAAGTCCTTGAGTATGTTTTCCTTAAATAATAATAATACGTATCAGTTGTTTACATACAGCCTGTGCTGCCAAGTATGAAACACACTGAGCTAAATCAACTAAAAGAACCATCTCTGCCCTCACAGGTACCGATTTACCCCTAGGTGAAGAGAAGCATTTAGGGTTAAGTGTCGTGCTCAATGATACAATTGCAGAACGACAAAACTTGAATACGATGCTCACAACCAATCAGCCATGACACCTCATTGAAGTCCTTGAGTCCGTTTCCCTTTACAGAACTTGTATATTTTGCTGCAAATTTAATGACGAAATACTCAAGTCTTAATTAAATTGAATGTGATTTGATTATTGTCGACTTGTTTTTATTATTTGTTTTGCTCTAATAGAGAGGTGACAAGAAGAAGCGACTGCATGGTGGAGCTCCAGACTATGCTGCCTCAGAACCAGAACTCAGACAGGCGTTCCAAAACGCCAACCCAACCGGACCCGTTCCTGATCAAGTCAACTTCAGACCACCACCTCCAGAGACCAGAACCTTGCCATTTGACAACAGAAGGTCGTCGAGTCAGGTCTTACAAAACGGAGCACGAGATTTCGGCAGGTTCCCTGTGGGTTTACCCTCATCAACGCCAAGTGTAGAGAGTGGTTCCAGATCACAAAGCCCGTTTGATTCCAGACCGCAGACTCCAAGCGACGTACAGCGAAGAAGCCGACCGAATTCCCCGACGAATCTTCCACGATCTCGTCCTCATTCTGACCACGAATCTTACCATCCCGTCAACAGACAGAAAGACTTCAGAGCCTCTAATTCCTTCAGACCTACAAAAACTAGCGATAGACAATATGACAGTAATTACGGATACCTGAGGGGCTCCAGCATGCCCAGACCTACGGCCACTCCAGGGAATCCTTACCCTACCCCTCACGGCATGAGACCCAGAGAAAGCCTTAACGGGCCCCTCACCCCGATTGTACCTGACACCATGAACCAGGACAGACGGAGAATCCTGTCCTCTGAGTCTGACCAGACACACTACCTAGGTCCATCCGGTCACTCGTCCAAAGTGCCGTGGCCGGACCTCTGGCCTCAAGACTCCTCAGGATACGCCAGCGACCAGAATGAACCAGGATGGAAAAGAGGTGAGAATGAAAAAAATTGTTTCAGCAGACAAAATTTCATGTCCGTACATGGATGCTAAGGCCAGAGATGTGGTTGGTACCCGCTATCAGCAAGTAGACACTATTCAGCTGAAACTTTCACAGCTAAAAATTCAATAATAATATTTGTATTTTATATAGCGCTTTATACACCATGTCTCAAAGCGCCTCCAACATTATTACCCTGATCACTGGGCCATTTCATTCCTTAAACCATCTCAACTCCCTGGGAAGTATACAGCCTGTGCTGCCAAGTATGTAGCCCACTAAGCTAAACCAACCACAAGAACCATCTCTGCCCTCAAAGGTACTCATGGGGGCCTTCTCACTTCTAAAATTCTCTTAAAAGACATCTTGAACACATCTGAGAATTCTTTGATTGACCTAGACTGGCGCCTTTGAATGTTGAACAGAGAAAGTGCGCCCTACAAATGCTGTGTCGTTGGTATTATTATTGTTATTATTATTTGTCTTCCAGGTTCCTGCAGCACTCCAACATCTTCCGTCTTCCAGGGTCCCTCAGCTCCAACGTCCTGGAAACCTGGGTCTGAAATGACTCCTGATACTAGATCAAGACACCCCTCTTCTGAACACCATCAACAGGGCTTGACAAACAAACAGGTACCTTGTTTTTGTTTATTGATAATAATAATAATAATAATACTATTAATAGTGGCTTCATATAGCACTCATATCTGTCACTCAGTGACGCTTTAACATACAGTACATTGTGTATTTTTCTTCTAGGATGTGGGACTGCGTTTAAATTATGAGACCTACTCCTTTCTTACATAGAACGGTGTAATGGTTTACAATGTGATGTGGCGCAATATGCTGCCAATCAAACCAGGAACGAAAGGGGCGAACCCCTTGTCTTTCGCTAAATGCACTGGATTCTTTTACGCAAGTTTACACATCACACAGGACCAAGCGCTTTATGTTCCATCTGAAGGACGAAGCATCATGATTATTAGTGTCTTGCTTATTACATTTGTGTGTGTCATAAAGGGATTATGGCCAAAGATTTATACCATGTAGTTGAGATAAATTGTTGAAGAAAAAGTAGCATCACAAATTTCAACAGTTGTATCCTTCATTTTGATTCTTTTAATTTCAGCTGAAAGTAGTGATTTTCAAGAACCCTGGTCTTGGTTTCAGCATCACTGGAGGCACAGAGGCCCACGGTAATCCCTTCTCCCCTCACGATCCGGTCAGTAATTTTTCTTCTTCTTATTCGCTAATTAAAGCCATTATACACTTTCGGTACAGAAAAAAAAAAAAAGTTTACAGATTTACAAATAATTTACAGGGTTTACAGAAGGTAATGGTGAAAGACTTCTCTTGAAATATTGTTCCATGAAATGCTTTACTTTTTGAGAAAACATTAAATCAATAGAAATTCTCGTTAGCGAGAATTACAGATTTATTTTAAACACATGTCATGACACGGCTAAACGCGCGGAAACAAGAATGGGTTTTCCCGTTATTTTCTCCCGACTCCGATGACCGATTGAACCTAAATTTTTTAACAGGTTTGATATTTTATATATAAGTTGTGATACACGAAGTGTGGGACTTGGACAATACTGTTTACCGAAAGTGTATAATGGCTTTAAACAATTTCCCCAGAGTTTCCAAATTTTTGTTTTCCTCCGACTTTTTAAACAAGACCAGAACGAAAGTGAGAAAATATTTCCGCATAGTTTAACTCATAACAGACCATTAATTTCTGTATAATCATCACAAAACGCCCAGACATCACTAGATTGGTCATGGTCACGGACAAAGCTATCACAACAGCCGGCCCGAAACTGTGGAACAGTTTACCATCTCGCATCAGAACACTGGACACTGTTCCGTCATTCAAAAACCAATTACTCTTTAATTGTATTTGTTTTTCATTGCCTGTTGTTGCTGAGCACCATGATCTAGATGGAATGACGCTATACAAATCTGGTTATTATTATTAATATTATTATTATTATTATTATTATTATTATTATTATTATTACTATTTTTACTATTATTATTATTTATCTAATCAATTTTGTTTTCAGTAAGAATTTCAAGAAAAAAACCATGATACAGTAAGGCCATTTTGATTGTTAAAAAAATATTTGTTGCAAATATGTGACGCCAACATTTGTATTGCAATCACAGAAAGTATGAACCAGGCTTTATTCTATTGTTTTGTTTCCGGTCCCACAGGGAGTCTTTGTGACCAAGATTCAACCGGGAGGTCCAGCCGATGGCGTCCTGAAACCTGGAGACAAAATCTTGGAGGTGAACAATCGCAGCTACGAGAACATCAGCCATGAAGATGCGGTCAAGCTGCTACGAAAGAGCAACCCCGTATCCATGGTGATAAACAGACGGTTTAACCACTCCTGATTGGACAGAGTTAACTAAAATTTGAACACCTTGAAATATTGGACTAAGTGTCCACGATTTTATGTTTTTTTTACACCATTCTGTTTTGTAATTTGAAAGAGATAAAAACCTTCAGAGAAAGTGAAACCTCAAGAGCTGAGATTCATTTTTGACGCAAAGTTCGGTTTGGAATAACGCGATGTGCCAGTACAACATGTTCGCGTGGCACACGGTTTTAAAACCTCTGCAGAGAGTTTAAAGACACTGGACACTATTGGTAATTGTCAAAGACTAGTCTTCTCACTTTGTGTATCTCAACCCCCATGCATAAAATAACAAACCTGTGAAAATTTGAGCTCAATTGGTCGTCGAAGTTGCGAGATAATAATGAGATAATAATGAAACAAAGTTGTGGGCTTTCAGATGCTTGATTTTGAGACTTCAAATTCTAAATCTGAGGTCTCAAAATAAAATTATTTCTTTCTCAAAAACTACGTTACTTCAGAGGGAGCCGTTTCTCACAATGTTTTATACTATCAACCTCTCCCCATTACTTGTTACAAAGTAAGGTTTTATGCTAATAATAATTTTGAGTAATTACCAATAGTGTCCACTGACTTTAAACCAAAATTGGAACATCTTGAAACTTTGGAACAAGTATCCAAGAATTATGGTTTAATGTTTTTGTTTACACCATTCTATTTATAATTTGATAAAAGAAAAAACCTTGACAGCAAGTTTCACCGTGAAACTTTAGATTTCATTCTCAATACACAAAGTTCGGTTTGGAAAAAATGTGATGTGCCAGTACACGAGTTAGAACACCTTGAAAATATTGCAAAAAGTATCTAAGATTTTTTAAATTTTTGTTGGTTTATACTATTCTGTTGGTACACCTTGAAAGTTGAGGTTTCAGTCTCATTTTGTATTCACTTTGAAAAGTTATATAGAAAAGAAAATTAAAAATCCATCCAGTCAAATGACTACAGCGGTACATCCCAAAAAGTCTTCCCTGCAAACATTTCAACTTTGTTATTATTATTATTATATATTATATTAACTGCAGGAAAGTCCTTTTATATCGAGCAAAAAGTATTTTTTATATTTATGAAGGCTGTTCAAATACCTTTGATACTTTCTAAAACAAAATTAGCACACAATTTAAATCACAATGCAGCAGAAATGTTTTCATATTTTGATATAAGGTTTATACCAATGCACCCCCCCACCCTCAAAAAAAAAAAACAAAAAAAAAGTAAATAACAATTTCAATAGATAATATTTTTTTTACAAGTAAATGAGTAAACAAATAAAATGAAAATAAAAACAAGTTAAAAATAAAACTAAATAAAAAATAATTAATCAAAAAAGTATAAACTATTTTGTGATGCTTCAAGCACTTCCCGAAATAGTTAAACTGTATTAGAACCACAGAGCTATATATATTGACTAGAGCGCTAACTTGCTCTGCGTTTTGAAGCCACCCTGGGCGCAGACATGTTTGATGTTATGCGTGACTACGGAACGATATTAATTTTAAGAGAACATACATTCCGATTTTTTTAGAATCGGCGTGTGCGCTAACGTACGCGACTGCCCATTCGCGTACGTCCGTACGCTACGAAAACTGTAACTTCAAATTGATTGAATTGATTTTTAAAATGTATACGCGCCTTTTAAACATGACGCACATGACGCTCGCAGTTTGTACACTGATCAGCAGATTTTGCGCTCACATTTGCTGCATTTTTGGTTCGATGACACATAGAAAAGAATAAACGCACTATTATGCAAATAGCCGTACAATTGCTGCACAAAATTTCAAGCTTTTGTATTGGTTTTTACATAAACATGGATGCGCCCACATGGCTTCAAAACCTTAGTGCGTGTATAACGGGGTGTTAACGCTCTAGTCAATATATATAGCTCTATGATTAGAACTGAAAACATCATGTCTGGAATAGCACAAAGGCCACAACCTACGTTGCCCTGGCCTTGGCCTTTGTGCCCATTAAAAAGTTTCCTATGGACATTAAAGACACTGGACACTATTGGTAATAGTCATAGTCCAGTCTTCTCACTTGGTGTATCTCAACATGAGCACAAAATAAAAACCTGTGAACATTTGAGCTCAATCGATCGTCGAAGTTGCGAGATAATAATTAAAGAAAAAACACTCTTGTCACACAGAGTTGTGTGCTTTCAGACGCTTGATTTCAAGACCTCAAAATCTAATTCAGAGGTCTTGAAATCAAATTTGTGGAAAACTTCTTTCTCGAAAACTACGTTACTTCAGAGGGAGCCGTTTCTCACAGTGTTTTATACTATCAACAGCTCCCCACTACTCGTTATCAAATAAGGTATTATGCTTAAAATTATTTTGAGTAATTACCAATAGTGTCCACTGCCTTTAAGATTTCAGTTTTGCCAGGAAGTGCCTGTGTTTAGCATGGAGTGTCACGATGAAACATTTATAACAAATGGCTGCTTGAGATTGGACCAATCGCATGAATTTATTGAAATATTTAGTTCTTTCATTTTGTGTATTGTCAAAGACGCTATAATTATTATCAGGGACTTACCCCTTTAGTGTAAAACTTGTTATTTATTGCGACTAAATTGTAGGTATTTATAAATTGTTTGGCGCTAAATATTCAGAAGTTATGTACAGTGGGGAAAAGGTTATTTGTTTAAGTTTGGTTTAATATTTTCGACCCATGGAGTGCGTTTTGGCGACCCCAACCAAAGCCCAACAGCATCGTCACCGCGCTCAACCGGACATGCGAAAACGCTCAACCGATGACCAATGTTTCTGGTTGGGGTCGCCAAAACGCACTCATGGTTAAGGGGCTGCTATAGACTGTATCGAATAATCCCTTTGTTGCTATGAAAGCAGCCATATTGTAGGCCAGGCAGTATGCGCGTCTTAACACGTACATCAATGAAGCACGCAGCGTTCCCGGTTTGATTTGTATGGCACACCTATGGCACACCTATGCACACGCTCACAGATGCCATATTGTAGGCCAGGCCGTATGCGCGTCTAAACGCGTACATTAATGAAGGACGCAGCGTTCCCAGTTTGATTTGTATGGCACACGCACCCACACGCTTACAGACACCATGTTGTAGGGCAGGTATTTGAGTGGTTAAGTCATATTCGATATAGTCTATTAGGCAATTTGCGAGTTGTATTTCAATGATGTCTGGTACCATGCCATCCAGTCACAAAGGAATACTCAATTAGAATTCACCAGACTTACTCTAGTATTGCTATGTCACATTTTCAGCATTAGTCCACCAAAAGTACGAAACAGCGATATTTAATTTAATTCTTTTTTGAAGTGTGGGCTAAATTGGGTGCTTTTCTTCCTGATTCCGTTTGTGATTCTTTGTTTGCCCCTGAGCTATGCACAATTGTTCCCAAAAAAGTATGGAAATATTTTTAGTTTCGTTTTCATTCTGTTTGTGCGTTGGCATTTTGGTTTGCTACATTATAGAAAGTACAAAAAGGTGTATCGCTGGTGCATTACTAAACTAATAGCAAATTGTATACAAACCAGTGGCAGTTTAGTGCCGTACGTTTTTCAAATAATTTGCCATGAATATGTATGAGATAGTGGTTTGGCAGGTAAGGAAAATGGTTTTGCGCTTAGCTTAATTTTGTACATAAGCAGCTCTATGAAATTAGCTGGGCCCATTTCGGCTGAAGTGAATTTGTTTGCATACAAATGCTGTGCTTAGCAAAAATTAGCAGGATACCAGTCAGATATGGTGAATGTGACATGGTTTTTTGGCTGGTAACCCCATTGTGCAAGCACATTTTATGGTGCTTAGCGTCTCATTGTGAAGATGTTAAATTTGCATCGGGATAGAATATTCATTTTGGTTTTACCCATGTACACCGATATGTGTTAGACCTGTATACTCAGTACTTTCCCGAGTTCTGTGAACAAAATCACAGGCGTATTACTCGGGTAGGATTCGAACCACTCATTGTGCTTAAAGACACTGGACACTATTGGTAGGTGTCAAAGAGTCCAGTCTTCTCACTTGGTGTATCTCAACATATGCATAAAATAACAAACCTGTGAAAATTTGAGCTCAATTGGTCATTGAAGATGCGAGATAATAATGAAAGAAAAAACACCCTTGTCACACGAAGTTGTGTGCTTTCAGATGCTTAGTCTCGAATTCAATTCAAATATTTTAGTGAGAAATTACTTTTTCTCAAAAACTGTTACTTCAGATTTTGCATAAACGTACATTATAGTTACTATCAACAGCTCTCCATTGCTCGTTACCAAATTGTTATGCTTTCGATTATTTTGAGTAATTGCCAGTAGTGTCTAGTGCCTTTAAACAGCTCTATGGAAATAGCCCCTGTAATTAGCAGCCAGTACTAATGTAATAACAAAGTTCATATATACAGTGCTCGACACAAGTATTGGTTTGGAGTGACAAAATTGTAAAGACTTCTTTCAAGCCATATTGGTTAAAAAAAAAATCATTTTTTTCTGTAGATAAAAATACTACATTTGCTAGGTAGATATTTATAAAGAGAAACAAACCTATATTCTTTCATGTATAGATAAACATCATACTTTCATACCATTTGTAGTTTTTGTATTAAATGATTACGGTCAAATGTTTGTACAAAAATAAAAACATTTTCATTTTGGAGGTACTAAAGAGGAAGTTTCGCAATGAGAATTCTGTTAGTCTTTTGTGAGTCGTTGCCGACAAAAGGCTCTGAAACCAGGATCCATATTGTTTATTATTATAATAATAATAATAATAATAATAGTGTGCTGCCCGTTGGTTTTTTGTCTACTAAATATGAATCTCCTGAGTGTCTCCCGACGATGACTAGAGCAAGCTAGTCGAAACTTTGAGACCAATTCAAGAACTGACTCCGCATTAGTGCAGTTAATTACGATCCTATAAGCTAAAGTAGTAGTCCCAGCCAATTTACTATACTTTCCGCAGGTAATAGTTAAAAAGCAGGACGGTTCTTTTCAGAACTGAGAAGTCTCCTGAACATCCATTAAATCTACTCTGCGGTAGTAGAATACAAAAAGACAGTTCTCTACAGAACAAACTCTACCTGGCAAAAGTAGATACACACATGGTGTTACTGCAAACCAAATATTGATACCTCACCAATTGTACAATGCCTCAAATCCTTGCCTGATACTTCCAACATGTTTCAAATCCTTCCTAACAATGTGGCGTGTATACTTCCAACATGTTTCAAATCCTTCCTAACAATGTGGCGTGTCATGGCCAAGCGGTTAAGAGCACCGGATTCAAGCTCTGGTGTTTGATCAGCAGAGTGTGGGTTCGAATCCCGGTCGTGACACTTGCTACGTAAAATTGGGGAGGTAGTGCTTTCTGCTCTACCAGCCAGGCTTCGGACTGATGATACCAAAGCCTACATCCATATGGACGGTAAAATGGGTAACCCTGTTGCAGCCCTAGGAGTAGGTGGCAACGGCCTCTGGAAAAATGTAATTGTAGCCCACACCTTCAAGTGGCCTTCAGGCCTTGTGTGTTTGGCGACTTGCATAAAAATAAAAATAAATATTTATATTTATAAAGCTCATTTCACAATAACCTCTCTATGCGCTTTTCATTAGTGCCCTGGTCAGTGGGCCAATAATCTTTCTCAGCTCCCTTGGGAGTATACAGCCCTGAGCTGCCACATGGCGCTAGTGGCTTTTTCATACACAATACCAACCTCTACCCTCGCAGGTAACCATTTATACCCCTGGGTGACGAGAAGCAATTATAGTAAAGTATCTTGCTCAAGGACACAAGTGTCATGACCGAGATTCAAACACACACACTGATGACTTGAAAACCAGAACTTGAATTTGATGCTCTTAACCACTCGGCCACGCCACCCTACACATGACATGACACCCTAAGAAAATCACAGTCACCTGTTTTCACCAGCCAGACAGACGAATACAAAAGTCTAAATGCAGATAAAAATCTGAAATAACTCATCCCTGTTTTTTTGTTTCATTGTACCTGTGAACAATAAATAAAGTTTCATGTTTGTAAAAAATATATAATGAAACTATACAATGAAAACGAGGAAGCAGGAAAAAAACCACAAAGAAAGGGAATTATTTATTTATCATAAAGTTTATTTACAGTTTGACTAATGTACATGTATAACTTGTCAAAATATCTTCCCCCGATAGGCAAACATTTCCTGTAAAATGCAAGGTACAACATTGGTAACAACCTGGAATTAACAAATGACCGAGTACCGGTTAAGACTGAAAAGCTCAATAATGAATGAATTACAAAATGGTTATCAAAGGCAAAGTATACTTTGGGTTTTGGGGAACCGTTCGGTTGTTTCAATCTTATATAGGGTGCGTTCGTTTAGCTTCCCTGGGTCGACCCCGGTCTGCCCCCGGTGCGTTCGGATAGCTTTGACGTCGATCCAGGGGATCACCCGGGTCACTTGGGGGCTGGCCCCAGGTGCATGACGTCACTACGAGAGCGGTGAGTGGTCGTTCGTTTAGCTCTTGTCAGGGGCTCACCCGAGTGAGCACCGCGGGGTATACCCAGGGAAGCTAAACGAACACACCCACTAATGTAGATGCATACGATAAAACTAACAAGTAAAATTTTGGTTGTGTTTTTGAGTTGTCGCTGAAAATCCTGAGCGAATTCATGCAGGAAAAAAAATCCTGCTAGGAATACACAATCTCAGAAGCGCTACTGCTGTAACAATTCTCAAATTAAAATTTTGAAAACTGAAACTCTTTACCTTTTTCAATGCTTTAAAAGTCTATTCGTCCTAAAAAAGTCGGCAAAGAAAAAGTTGGATTTTAATTTTCACAATTCCATAGAGCATTGAAAATATTCCATCAAAATACATTGTTGTACCTTTCCTTTATATATTTCAAAATTTTCCTAGCTGTTGCTGTTAAACACGTACAATTTTTTAAAATCATAATACTATGTTCAAGTGGTTAGATTGCAGGCCTTGCAATCACAAGATCATGGGTTCGAATCTGACCAAACTAATGGCTGATTTCACAATGACTAGAATAAGTATATTTTTTCACCGTGGTCCAGTGGTTAGACTGCAGGACTTGCAATCGCAAGGTCTTGGGTTCGAATCTGACCAAGCTAACCGCTGAGTTCACAGTTACTAGAATAAGTATTGCCATCTATTTACTGAATTGCCATATAATTTGCAAATAATAATCACTAATGTTTGTCTGAAAGAGACTGGCTGTTACTAGCTTAGCGAATATACCCCTTTGTGGTAGCTTTGCCCGAGTTCCATGTTGGGTAAATCGTCAAACAACAAACAAACAAACAAACAATGCCTTGACCTATAGCCTTCGTAAAAATGAAACCCTTTTTAAAAAAAAACCAGAATTTTAAAACGCTTTTACCTTTAGGAATAAAAGTGTTTATAACATACAATTTGACTGACACAGTAAAATGAAATGTTTTAAATAATATCATAACTTAAAAAGCTGGTAAATCATTACAATCAACTCTCACATGCAGGAACATAAACAATTCCTATTTTTCCATGGTGTCATCGCAGCCAACGCACATAGCTGCAGCCGAATTCGCTGTATTTGGACCAGCCTTAGATTAGGGAAGGCACTAAAAACTAACCTCTACAGCGGTTCAGAACTTTTCGTGTGCTCTCGGAACATTCCGGCCATGTCCTATGTCCGACAGTTTGGGGCTATGGCTACTAGTGGATTGCTGCGTCATCATGCGTTGAAATATGCACGTATTTAGCCTTAGCAAAAGTCGCAGCTGTAGCCAGCGATTGGGATACAGCCAGAGACAATGAGTAATATATGGAGCCAGCAGCCGATTTCACAAAACTTTATGGCTTATGGCGCAACTTACGCCATACATGTTGCGCAAGTGGACTTACGCAGTTGGTGAAATCGGCTGCTGGTCAAGGATTATGGTGTACCAAAGTTTGTTGGTCAACATGCTAAAAATTCAACATTATATCTGCAGAGTGTTGTTTACAGATAAAGACTAGCAGCAAATACAATGTCTCTCTTGATCTTCACAATACCTGGAGAGAAAAAAAAACAGGGGAAAAATTTAAGAAAATTGTCAATCTCGGAAAAAATGATACAAGTATGAAATTTGGCACACAGTCAGAGTAAGACATGAGAAAGATATTTCATTAGGCAAAAAGGGGTTTTTGCTTAAAGACACTGGACACTATTGGTAATTGTCAAAGACCAGTCTTCTCACTTAGCATATCTGAACATATGCATAAAATAACAAACCTGTGAAAATTTGAGCTTGATAGGTCGTCGAAGTTGCGAGACAATAATGAAAGAAAAAAACACCCTTGTCACACCAAGTTGTGTGCTTTCAGATGCTTGATTTCGAGACCTCAAAATCTAATTCTGAGGTCTGGAAATCAAATTCGTGGAAAATAACATCTTCTCGAAAACTACGTTACTTCAGAGGGAGCCGTTTCTCACAATGTTTTATATTACCAACCTCTCCCCATCACTCGTTACAAAGTAAGGTTTTATTCTAATAATTATTTTGAGTAAGTACTAATAGTTCCACTGCCTTTAATAAGGATATTTAGGCATTTCATTGGGCAAAAAGGTTTTTTGTTAAACATATTTAATGGAATCACTAACCTCTGGCAAACTTGTTTTCCAATTCCGTGTTTCCTATTGCTTTGGCTGCGTGGCACATTTCTCTCATCAGCTCCTCTAGTCTCCTCATGCAGCGGATTATACTTCCTGTCCAATCACATCAACATGAAACAAACAGTATTAGTACAGTGCACGAATCAGGTAACGTCTTGAAATAAGACTATACTTTTAATATTAGGCCTGGTCTGTTATCTATCCTACATTTAAATGTGATGTAATTCCACTGTCAATCAATGTTGACTTTTCAAAATTAACTGATTGAGTTTTTCTTTGAGAGTTTATGTTTGTACAAAATAGTTATGTGACTTAAGAATAAGAATTAACTATAACTAGTAAACTTGTGGGTATAACCATGTGTAATTATCTTCAAGCAGGCTTGATTTTGATTGGTCGGTCCATAGCAACAAGGAGTGTATCACACCCATATCACACCCTGCGTATTGTGTGTTCAAACTCCACATATTGCGCTTTTATAAGCTTTATGCAAACGTACAGCTTATAAGAAATTCATGTGTTATTCAAAAGTGGCAATCTGTGTCAAATTCTGATCGTCGCATGCATTGCTTGAAGTTTGCTTGAAGGTAAATTTAATATCACACACGCACTATTGACAATACGGACAAATATAGTGCATCTGCGTCCCATATCCGGCGCTATACTTTTCCGTATTCCACTCTCACTAGTGCGATAACTTATAATATCTTTTGGGAGGAGTATTGGTTCTGAAAAACGCTGTTGGTTTGGGTGTAACATTTCTTATAGTATACTGTGCTAGTTTCATGAGGACACTGTTTGAAACATCAAGACCAAACCAAATTCCATTCCTGCTAACACTCATTCCAAAAGAGCTTTCACCTGGTTGAACCGAAATAACTACTTCTCTTTATTTTAAACAACTTTACTTATTTTAACTTAATTGCATTTATAACGCCCTTTAGCACTGTTTCAAAGCGCTGAACTGTAAAAAAAAAAAATTTTTTAAAAAAACAACAACATTACAATACAGAAAAAAACCATGAGCAGAAATAGTAATGTGGTTTTCACATATTTTCAATTGAAAAATTTCAAGTCACATACATAATAACATTAATAATAAAAATAAAAATCATTTATAAAGCAACCTTATGCAAGGCCTGTAAGTGCTTTACAAAAATACACAAAACAGCAACTACATCTATAAGAAACACTCATGAAACATTTACAATTAGCAGACAAGCAATAAAATATTAAAAGTAGGAATTAAAACAGAGTTGATAAAATCACAAGAACGATGTTCATAAAAATATTATTCTTAATAGTATTTGTTTAGCAAAAAATATTCAAAATACAAACATGTACGTACAAAGTAAGAAATCTCATACATCAAAAACAGTCAAGATGAACGATAAATTGTACATTAAATGGCAAAGCATGGAATAAATATAAAGAGATACAGTAGGTAAGAATGAGATGTTGGAAGAGATGAGGAATGTTTGGAAGGGGAGCTGAAACAGTTCACATTGCTACGACTGGTACCCCACACACTTCTCGCTTAGCAAACATATTTACCAAGCAAAAATTATCTACTACCAGCTTTATGAAATTTGGCCATGGGTCCAACTCATAAAGCATATAAGTATAAAAACTCGCTAAGCACAGAAATATATTGCTTAGCAGAAACAGGTAATCAAAACGGTTTACATTGATGCAACTGGCACCCCACTCAATTCTTGCTTAACATAAATACTAACTAAGCAAAATTATCTGCTTAACAGCTTTATGAACTTGGCTCTGGTTTGGATCCTACCTTCAAACACGTCGGTCATCTTGCAGATCTCAGCAAACGTTGAGCCGTTAGCCCAGGCAAAGACGACGTCCATCATTTGAGGTTTGAAGGACTCTACGTAATCCTCTTCCTCTACTTGTAGCTTTGCCTCGACGCTCACCTTTGCGATTCTACGAGCAGAATCCTGAGAAGAGTAAAAGAAGACAAATTGACGAGAGCAGCGTTTAAACCTCAGACCTCTGAACAAAAGGCACTGGACACTATTGGTAATTACTCAAAACAGTTGTTAGCATAAAAAATTACTTGGTAACGAGCTATGGAGAGCTGTTAATAGTATAAAACATTGTGAGGAAAGGCTCCCTTTGAAGTTAACGCAGCTTTTGAGAAAGACGTAATTATTAAAAAACTTCAGACCTGCAGTCTTTTATTAGACATCTGAAAACAAACAAATTTTTGTGACAATGTTTTTTTTCTTCCTTGAATTATTCTCTGCAACATCGATGACCAATTTGCACAGAATTGTTATTTCATACATATGTTGGGATACCCTAAGTGAGAACGTTGCTCTTTGACAATTTCCAAAGATATCCAGCCGCCGATTTCACCAAACTTTTCCTAACTTACGATTAATCTTAAGACTTAGGACGAGTTCAGTTGCATATCCATAGACGTTAGGACGCATTGCACCCATCCTAAGTTAGCATGAGTTACTCATCTTAACTCGAGATAGGATTAATCCTAGTGCTTCGTGAAATCAGCTGTAGTGCCTAAAAAATTGCGAACTCCGGGTCAAGTTACAAAAAAGAAAAGGTAACTCGCAAAAACAGCTGGACAAAAAAATCACAAATCAAATCAAACCATTTTAGTACAATCTCTCCTTACCTGCATCTGTCTGAGGGGACCCGATAGCTGCTCCGATAGCCTGGGCGTGTTCTTAGATTTCTCCTCGAATACAAAGCAGCTAAGTAGTGCAACGATCTGCTCTGGTTTCAGGCTATTAAAGACGCCGTTGAAGATGAGCTCAGTGAGTAACAACTCGTCCCCGCTATGAAGGAAGACACGAAAATAAAATTCAAGATTGGTTTCGGAAAAAATTATTTATTAATTGATTTGTTTGCAAAAGTAGATAATGGCCTGACAATTCGACCCTAGCAGAGTCATTCTCAACAAAGGCTAAACGATAACACAACAAACATAAAGATGTAAACTAACTATAACTTCCTTGATTTGTTTCTTAGACATATTGCAGTAGACCAATCCATTAAGCTCTGCCCCATTGTGTATTGACCAATCACAACCCACTGCACAACCAAAAGTCTGAAATGCGTGCGCGTATGCTTGACGCGCACGGCAGAGTTGTGCAGAATGGCATTAGAGAGGCTCACATGTTCTTGATCACATGTGTGCCGTGGGCGGAGCCTAATGGATCTATTCAAGATGGTGGCCAAACCAAATTAGTTACAATTAAGGCAAAGGTTTTAATGGAATCCCAGGGGTCTTTCTCAAACCTGGGCTTGGGCTCCTTACAAGGTTACAAGGTTAACACATCACAAAAGCAGGGTGCTTGATACAATACGTGAACAAAAGCAATTAAAACTATATGCACAAAGAGTTACAGTAAACCATAGCAAATATGGTAAGAGTTTATATATCGTTCAAAACAAGATAGACTACACAAGAGCCAGTAAACAATCAAATAGCAAGGTTAAAACAGAGACAAAGGATATAACTCATCCCCAAAACAAATTACATATATATAGAGAGAGCAGGATTAATTAAAGTATCAAAAATAGTCTTTTTTTATATTAATATCATAAACATATCAGAAGATAATGACCATTCACAGCTTCCACCACACCCATCAAACCCTACCACACCCCAACCAACCCTACCACACCCCCTCATCCAACCCGCCTTAGCACACCCAACCCTAGCACACCCAACCCAACCCCACCCCATCCAAGCCCACCATACCACACCAAACCCAAGCAACACTGAACGTCAATGAGTAACGGATGCGTGAGCTACATTACCCTATCCAACCCAACCACACACCCAACCCAACCCAACCCCACTTCCTCCAACCCCACCCTAGCACACTCTACCTCATCCCACCCCGCTCTACCTCATCCCACCCCGCCCTACCACACCCCCACCCCACCCAACCCTCACCCACACCCAGTCTTACCTGCTAATCTCACAAGCAACTCGTCCTTTCATCTCGATGACATCTGCCACTGTGGCATACCCCAGTCTCCTTATAACTCTCTTTCTACACTTCAACTCCTCCAGCTGGATAACTGTCTTAGCACGTTTCAGTTCTCGCTTAGCAGCCTTCACCTCCGAAGCAATCTGTCAAGAATAACAAGACCACGACCATTAGGGCAGTATGTCCTTCAAGGGGCCGTAAAGCCGTTGGTCCCATGTGTTGTGTAACGCACTTAAAAGAACCCAGTGCAATAATATCGAAAAGAGAAGGGGGTTCCTCCGGTGTTCCTGGTTTGATTAGCAGCATACTGTGCCACAGCACCTTCTAAACCATTACATGGTGCTATGTAAAAGGAGTAGATCTCATATTTAAAACGCAGTCCCACATACCTTGCAGGAAACTACTGAATGTTAAAGCGGCTTGAGCGTCACGTAGTGCTGGATACGTGCGCTATATATGAAGCCACTATTATTATTATTATTACTATTATTAGAGCAGCGGCACATTAAAGGATTCGGGTACTTTTTCAAAATGTCCACAGATTTTACATTAAACTTACACGGTGTTGAAGATAATGACAGTAGAAAGCTTTTGAGAAATGAGTGAAACAAGTCAAAAAAATAATTTTTGTCTCAGTGAGACGATATTTATTTTAGCATGTAAAAACCCACTAACCAGTTATGATTTTTTTTCCGTTAAAACTTGACAACTAATGAGGCTGAAACTTCGTCAGGTAACTTATATTACATACATCTTTATTCACAGTGATGGGATTCTCGCCATTACCAAAAACTTGTTTATTTTACAAAACTAAGCCAATACCTTTGCTTTCTCTTCATACAGGCCGTACAAACGAGACAGTTCTGGACTCTTATGCAACGGATGGCTGTACATTCTCTCCTCGAAGGCTTCAACTTTCTGCAAAGAAATGTCAATCGGTAGAAGAGAAATTACTCAATGTTGAGATAGTCAAGCTGAAGAGTTTCAAGAAAGGCTAAGGGGTTTGCCCTTTAAAGTATTAAAGGCATTGGACACCTTTGGTAATTACTCAAAATAATTGTTAGCATAAAAAGGTACTTGATAACGGGCAATGGAGAGCTGTTTTTAGTATAAAACATTGTGAGAAACGGCTCGCTCTGAAGTAACATAGTTTTCGAGAAAGAAGTAATTTTTCACTCAAATATTTAAAGACTTCAGACCTGAAACCTTTTTCAGGCATCTGAAAGCACACAAAATTGTGCAACAAGGGTGTCTTTTCTTTCATTATTCTCCTGCGCGATTGAGGCAACGTCTACCCTACCTCAACGACCCTCTTTAAAACTTCATCCTTGATGCCCATGTCTTCGGTTGGATCCAACAGGGGAAGACTGTCTGGAAATCTTCTCTGTACCTCCTGAGAAATAACAAAGTCATAAGGAATTAATTGATTGAAATAATTTATTAATAATAATAACAATAATAATAATTAACCATATTAATATAGCGCATAACACATAACAATAATAACAAGTATAGTTGAATAATATCAAAGTGTTTACTCAAGGCCCTTAGCATATACATTTATACACAAAGAAGTTATGAATTCTGAGACTCAATTATGTAGCACCTTGTAAGGGTTTACAAGGTGCTACTGCGCATTCAGCAGCCACAGCCAGTATTCAAACATGTCCCTATGCGCTGTGGAGAAATTACAAACGTCGAAATACAAATACAAGATACGCAATGCACTGGGTATCAAACAAAAATGCATGAATTAAAAACGTTAAACAAGTGCGTCTTTGAAGCAACCTTAACCTTATTAATGTAATCAATATATTTCAAATATTTCGAACGAATGCGCAATAAGGTTGAGGCAGTGTGAGTGAAGCTGCGTTCACCCTATGACTTGGTCAAAACTGGTTGAATAACAAACAATTTTTTCTTAATAGAACGAAGATTTCTAGATGCTAAAACATCATCACTGCCAGAGGCCGAATTATAAGTACACTTTTTACAGATAAAATGATGTCCAAAAAGTCTACATAAAATATAAAATACACATCAAAAATACATTGTATAGAAAAAAATACATTCATCAAAAATAGATGCATATTGAATTTTCTATAAATACAAAATAGGAAACAGAAATTAATAATACAGGTATAACAGTATTTATCGATCAAAAGATCTTCAATCAAAAGTAATATCTCGCAGAAACAGTAAAAAATATTGAATAAAACATTAGTCAACAGTACAAGAACAACAATGTGAATTTCAAAATAACAACATATACTTATGAAAATTCCCGATCGTGATGGAAAAATGAGTCTTGAATGTCAATTTAACAATAGCCTAAATATGCACTGCAAGATTTCCTGTTGAACACACAAACATTTTAAATGCCTTCTCCTTAATAGTGATAGAGACAAAAAATCTGGCAAACTACAAACATTGTATCACATTAAAAGGCAGTGGACACTATTGGTAAATACTCAAATAATTATTAGCATAAAACCTCAATTGCTATTAACAAGCAATGGGGAGAGGCTGAAGTGACATAGTTTTCGAGAAAGAAGTAATTTTCTACAAATTTGATTTCGAGACCACAAGTTTAGATTTTAAGGTCTCGAAATCAAGCATCTGAAAGCAAACAACTTCGTGTGACAAGGGTGTTTTTTCTTTTTTCATTATTATCACGCAACTTTGATGACCAATTGAGCTCAAATTTTCAAAGGTTTGTTTTTTTATGCATATGTTGAGATACACCAAGTGAGAACACTCGTCTTTGACAATTACCAATGATGTCAAGTGTCTTTAACCTTGTTTGGCTGTACTTATTCAGAACGGAGTGCGAACAAGTTCAGTGTGATGGGGGCTTCAGCAATGTTTCTACTTAAAGCCATTGGACACTTTCGGTAAACAGTATTGTTCAAAGGCCCACACTTCGTGTATCATAACTTATATATAAAATAACAAACCAGTGAAAATTTAGGCTCAATTGGTCATCCCAGTCGGGAGAAAATAACGGGAAAACCCACCCTTGTTTCCGCACGTTTCGCCGTGTCATGACATGTGTTTAAAATAAATCCGTAATTCTCGCTATCGAAAATTGATAATTGTTTTAATGTTTTCTCAAAAAGTAAAGCATTTCATGGAATAATATTTCAAGAGAAGTCTTTCACCATTACCTTCTGTAAACCCTGTAAGTTATTTGTAAATCTGTGAACTTTTATTTTTGTTTCTGTTCCGAAAGGGTATAATGGCTTTAAACCATTCTCCCCTAGTACCCTATCTTATAACTTACCTGTATCGATTTGCCGACACTCTGTCTGTTATCTATCGGACGGAGATCTTTGGGTAAGTACAACCGGACACTACTCAGATGTGTGATTAAGTTCAACAGAACAGGAACGACCTTTCAGGAAAAAGCAGACATCGATTTCATAAGTCGCACATTTAGATAATATAGTCGGCACAAAAGTAGTTAATAGCCTGACGTTTCTTACCCTAGCAGAGTCTATCTCAAAGGCTGAATGACAACACAACAAACATCAACAGGTAAATAAATGTAACAAAAACAGTGAAGTTGAAACACATGAATAGAGAGAGTGAGAGTCAGGAAGCACACAGAAAAAGTAAGGGTAAACAAGGAATTGACCCCTTGCACGCACGTCACACGCGGCGACCGTGCCACGCTCACCATTTTGGTTTGCAATAGGTTTACGTGTTAACGGCGCACTTCACTGAATAACGCACAGTGACATTGCCCACCAATATGGCACGTGCAAGATTATTCTGATGACGTCAGGTGATTTGGGTCAATAGGGAGATGACAAGGAGGGTAAGTTTTTTGCAACAGCTAATTCTATTTCCTCATAATATCTTCACCTCAGAACTATGCGGCCACTAATTAATGGTAATTTCATATTTGCAATGATCAAAAGGTCATTTAATTAAAGAATGCATACAAAATTGAAAAAAAAAGCAGATCAAAATTAGCTAATGAATGTTTGACTTAGAAAAATTAATGTTTCTTTTTGCTTACCAGAATGACGTTACCAGCCAAAGTACCATGTCAAACGCACCATCTTTGACTGGTATCCTGGTTATTTGTGCTAAGCACAAAACTGGTAAGCAAAATTGCCTGCTTGAGCAGCTTTATGAAATTAAGCCCCGAGGTCATAATGTGGCAGTGCCTTGAGCGCAACTGAGTGACAGACCAGAGCGCTATAATTATCATTATTACAAATCTGATAAACTCACAGCCATTTCTCCCTTCTCTCCTTCCTTGGGTGGTTTGGCCGAATCCGTCACGGAGTTCTTGACACTCTCCTTTGAGCAATTTAAGAGAATCTCAGCGATGTAGACCAGAGAGTCATCTTTTGGGCTACTCATCTTCTGATTGGCCTTCTTACGGAAGTTGATGACGACACCCCATCCAAAATCATCATCTTCGTTCTTCACCTGCATTTTAATAATAATAATAATAATAATAATTGTTTTAATGTAGCTCTTTACACACCCGAAAGGCATCTCAAAGCGCTTCCAACATTATTACCCTTGATCATTGGGCCATTTATTTTATTCCTTAAACCATCTCAGCTCCCTGGGGAGTATACAGCCTGTGCAAAAAAATGTGCTACTCGACTAAATCAATCACAAGAACCAACTCTGTCCTCACAGGTTCCCATTTACCCCTAGGTGGAAAGAAGCAATTATAGTTAAGTGTCTTGCTCAGGGACACTAGTGTCACAACTGGGACTCGAACTCACACTCTGCTGAACAGAAACATCAGAGCTCGAGTTCGGTGCTCTTATCTGCTCGGCCAAGACATCCCATAAAACAAACAGGTTGATTGATCTGATTGTTGTTATAAATGATAAATAAAAATTCACAACATTCATAAGGCGTTTAATACGGTTGTTTCTGAGTGCCACTTAGCATTTTCCTGCAAGGTACGTGCGACTAGGTTTGAATTATGAGACCTACTCCATTTAGATAGCACTACTTGTTTACAAGGTGCTGTGGTGCAATATGCTGCCAATCAAACCAGGAACACCAGGCGAACCCCTTCTCTTTTCGATAGTGCACTGGGTTCATTTACATGCATAACACAACACATGGGACCAAGGGTTTTACGTCTCATCCAAAAGATGAAGCATCATGGTTAAGTGTCTTTCTCAAGGACACAGGTGTCATGACTAGGATTCCAACCCTCATTCTGCTGATCAGACACACCAGAGTTTGAGTCTGGTGCCACTAGGCCACGACAAGGGTATTGATTGGCTGTTAACAGTGACATCAACTATACATGAACATTCATTACCTGCACAAGTGTAAAGAAAGGGCAATGAGTGGTTGTTAACAGTGACGTCAACAGTGACATCACATACATGAATATTCATTATCTGAACAAGTGTAATGAAGGTCAATGATTGGCTGTTAACAGTGACATCACCTACAAATGAATATTCATTACCTGCACAAGTCTACCAGGTTGTAGAAACGGCAAGCAGTACTTGGGTTTGGTGATGAATGATTGAATCTCTCGGCCAAGCTTGTTGAGCTGTTGTCTGATCTTGTAGTACGCCTCCACGCTCTCCTCCTGTGGTATGTCCGTCTTGTTGTACTCATCTTCCAGTCTTTTTAACTCTGCAAGTCGGCAATCAAAATTTCAAATTAAGACTCAAGACTCAACGACTAAGGGAATAAAAGTGTAGCGACGAGTTCTTTCACAGCCGTTTAAAACAGGCAGAGGCGTTGCCGTGTGGGGCAACGACCCTGCAAGGTTTTAAATGGCCGTTAAAGAACGAGTCACTACTCTTTTATTCCCATTCATAAATGCCTTTTTGGTTAAAAGGCGTAATAAAGTAAGAAACTGTGTCAAACTTATCCGTTTCAGACGTGCTTGAGCTCTGTATGTACATGTACGACGACAGTGTGTTGCATTGTTATGACTGAGAAGCCTTTTTCCGACAGTCTTGGTGCAACACATTCTTGTTTTCCTTTCACAGCGAGGCCAGATCACTGACAGCGCCCGCATCGCCCGTAACAAGAAACGTCTTGCACCAAGACTAGCGCAGAGTATCCGCTCACAACCGGTTGTAATCACTGGTCATTACCAAAGGTTTAAACACCCCCACGTGATGAGCTCTCCACCAATAGGAATAGCGAAACTGTCTTAGGTATTTATGAACAGAGAATTAAGATTCAAAACTAAAAAATAAGATAGCTGAATCTGCTGGCTTAAAGGCACTGGACACCTTTTGGTAATTGTCCAAGACAGGTCTTCTCACTTGATGTGTGTCTCAACATGCATAAAATAACAAACCTGTGAAAATTTGAACTCAATTATTTATGGAAGTTGCAGAGAATGATGAACGAATGAGGTCAGACATGAATTGGTACTCACTGTCAAATAGCTCTGGTATAACAGCATAGTTCTGGAATTGGTAAAATGACTTCTCCAGCATGTACTCTGGGTTGATGCCTTCAACCCTGAGGAGGTTCAGCACCATGTTGTAGGTCAGATGGAATGCACTGTTCAATGGATCTGGAAGACCCTGGAAGAAAAGATTCAGACAAAGAAATTACGATTTAAAAACTTCCATTTTAAAGGGTTTCGATACCCTTTTTAGATCCAGTCTTTGGCAATGACATTATTCCCTACTCACTTTGAATGAAGATGTATGTAATATAATTATTTGAGAAAATAAGTATTTGAGAAAAAGTGAGAATCACACAGCAATGTTTTCAGGAAATAATGCTAAAATAATTTTGTCTCCTGGAAAAAAATATTTTTGTGTAGTTGCTTTACTCATTTCTCAAAAACAACAGCACTTCAGCAAGTAATTTTTTAAAGGACGCCCCCTACCTTTCATTAAGTTTAATATAAATCTGTGGACATTTGTGTTTTGTGTCGTACAAAAAGTACCCAAACCCCTTTAAAAACAACCAAAAATATTTTGAGAACAGTTGAAATGAAATCTTGGCCGTACCTGAAGGATGGTCTTGCCTACTCCAGGACTCATCTTTTCATCTATCATTAAGATGACAATGCCTTTGTCATCCAAGCCACGCCTACCGGCACGCCCACTCATCTGGATGTACTCACCGGACGAGAGCTGTAGATTATTATTATTATCATTATTTTTTTATATTTTTTTTATTTTTTTAATTTTTTTATTATTTAAACAAAATCAAAGGTTATGGCCAGAGGCCGAATTTATTTTAAATGACAATAGAACAAACAGTATGTTAAAAAAATATATTAGATGCACAAAAGCAATGAAAGACCTACTCCAAAATCAAGGAACATCAAGAAGTAACAATACTTACTATTATACACAAACAAAATAAAAAAATTAAAAACACAGAAATGACACCAATAAAAGAATGGAAAGCAAGTGCATGACAATGGACCATACAAAAGTAAGTATACAAAAATAAAAAAAGGGAAAAAAAGAGTTTAGGCTCTAAGAGTGAGGTACATACAGGATAGCACTTTTACCATATCTATCAGAGTGACACAGAATGAGATTTGTGATTTTTTAAAACCAATTACTAAAGCCGTTTGAAGAGGGGTTAAGCACTGCTTGAAAACCCAAATAATGAGTGAACCTACCCATCTGAATCCTTTGCCGTCAAACTTGCGAGCGTTTGTAAAGACGACTGTTCTAGCCGGCATGTTAAGTCCCATGGCAAACGTCTCGGTAGCAAACAGCGCCTTGATCAGCCCCTCACCGAATAGAATCTCGATAGTCTCCTTCAAGATGGGAAGGAGACCGGAATGATGGATACCAATCCCTCGCTTCAGCAGAGGCAGAACATTTTCAACCTGAAAAATAAATACTAATATGTGACCCGCTCTAACGAAATGAGGATTGTCTAGTGAATTTCACATTTGCATATTTCATAATATTCCAAACAAGCAAATCTTAATATTTTAAATGAAATAAAAATCAAGATCATACGACCTTCCTGTCTGAACCAATGTGGAATTTTCGACGCCCTTGACGCTTAATTTTACGACCCGTTTTGGAAAACACAAACTCCATAAAAATTAATTTGAAAAAACGCGACGTCTCACACACTCATTAAAATAATATTAATATTTTTGTTTACGATAATGAAAACATCAATTTTTAACCCCCCGTAGTCAGGCAAACAAAATTACCAAAATGAACAAACAACTCAACGAGAAGTTAGATTATAATGTGTAGACAATTTCACCAATAAGTTTGACAATGTTTACCTGAAATTTTAGAGCAATTTGCGTTGATATTTCCAACTTGAAATGCGAGTTTTGTTCCGTCAAGTCAAAACATTGTAAAGACAGCTGTCACTCAGCGCATAGCATCAACCCCCACGGGTATACTCGGCTTGAAGACCCGGGAACATTCGCAATTTCCCTGTGCATGTTTCTCATGATTTTAGCGAAATTTCTTACCCAGCATGAAGTTTAACTGAAAGATTATTCCTTTAACATTCAGAATTATTTTGGTTTGGAACAATTCAACCTTGAAAAACCACAAAACAATGATGGAAATTAGACACTGTTTTCCCAACGTTCGATAAACATTCCACTGTTCCATACGTCGTACGTGTAGCAAAGTTTGTGCATGGTACCCGCGCAGTGTTCGTGTGTACATTGTCGTATTACCAGCGCTGCAACTAGCTATGGCAACAAGACCGGGTCGGGTGATCGGACTCTCACGCTGCATGGATAAACAACGCCTCGGTCTGTGAGCCATACTAAATCTCGCGACGCGGATTTATGAATGAGAGATGTCGTCGCTGATAAAACAGGGTTTGCCTTTGGTGACCTTTGAACCCCTTTCAGTGTTGACACATGTTTTTGGTGGCTATATTTAGACACCTCTAATCTTTGGCTTTCCAATGGTACTCTTGGTGGCGCTATGCAAGTTGTGTGAAAAGTTCGCCAAATTTGGTGTTTTCAATGAATGTTCGCTGTCTGTCCCGTGGGATTTGGAACATTTTTGGATAATTACGTCAAGAACATGGCTCAGAAATCGTCTGTTTTTACATCTTTAGTAATCTTTTGACGAAAAGGTAAGACCATAGTAAGTTTAATCAAGATTTAGGCAACCTAAAAGTGTAGTAATAAAAAAATTAAAAAATTCAATATTTTTCATTAATTGTTTGTTATGATTATGTTCGGTGTCAAATTACACGAAATGAAACTTTACTAGACATTCCTCATTCCGTCAGAGCGGGTCACATATTATTAAATCCAAAAGTTCCAAGAACTTGCCAAGAAACTTGTTCTCTGCTGACCAAGAGGGTTTTCCAGACCATCCGGTTTTCCTCCCTCGGGATAAATCAAACACTTTCGATCTTAGCCGTGCTCCGTGGTCATAATAGGTTGATGTGGCTGGCAGCCAAAGACGCCCTTGCATGCCAGCTCCTCGAACACATTGCAGCCGCATCCTTCGCAATTCAGCTCTTAGCTGTGAGTAAGGATGATTTTCCCCCAAAATTATTAATATTATTATTATCTGTGCCACAATTTCTACGATGCCCAGCCCTTGTGAAGCAGTGCTGCGTTGAAGACCCGATGGCCGCAAACAAGAAGGCTATGAGATTCGCACAATCCTGGCCAAACATATTTGTGGGAGTGTCGTGGCCGAGCGGTTAAGAGCACCGAATTCAAACTCTGGTGTTTCTGATCAGCAGAGGGTGGGTTCGAATCTCCAGCCGTGACACTTGTGTCCTTAAGCAAGACACTTAACCATTGATTCGTCCTTCGGATGGGACGTAAAGCCGTTGGTCCCATGTGTTGTGTAAACGCATACAAAAGAACCCAGTGCACTTATCGAAAATAGAAGGGGTTCGCCCCGATGTTCCTGGCTGGATATTGAGCCACAGCACCTTGTAAACCATTACATGGTGCTTAAGGATTAGGTCTTATATCTCAAAAATTCAATCAACCTACCTGTGGTAATTTCTTGTCCTCGTCCGACAGGCAGTCGATGGCATTATTGAAGACCTCCGTGACAAGTTTCTTCTCTTCCTGCGTGCTATTGAAGTCTAGCTTGGACATCTGCATGGCGTACGCCTCGCATTCCTTCTTACTGAAGCTGAAGACGATGACGGGCTGGAACATGCGTTCCATGATCATCTTCACAATCTTGAAGATGTTGGAGGGACCTGAGGAAGAAATTTGAATTGGCAGACAGCCAGGTGTTATTCAAACTTCTACATTGACCAATCGGATTTGATACAGAGCCAACCTGCAACCAATCATACAGTTGTAAGTGGCGTGGCCAACCAGAGCACGCTATGTGCAATCGCCTTGAACGAAACTTTAAAACTTTCTCACAACTATAAAAACACAAATTTAAATTAAAACAAATTGACCTGGCATATTTAAGATAGCAGATTGGGAAAATAAATATGAAGAGGTCACTGTTCTACCTTTTGTTCCTCCTTTCCGTCCTTTGTTCATTGCATCTCCCTTGGCCGCATCACCAGCGTCTCTCAAGACAGACATCGCTGAGTTGAAGTTATCTTGCCGAAATTCTCCCTGAACACGATAAAGAACATGAGATACAGTGAATAAATAAAACAAAAAAAAGCTGTGATCACCCCAACAGTGTCGCGATCAAGAAACCTGAAGTAACAGAGTGTGATGATTTTAGTTTGCGAGAGGGTTGATATACTTGGATCGAATTCTGCAAGTAGATTGGTGGGAAGCCATGGACTGCGTGATTAATGATTACTCGTTATTTTCCTATTTCTGTGACATCACTCTATTCATGAAAATGTGGATTATTATTATGAATCTACACTCAACAAATGAATCTACACCTACTTGATAGATTCGTTAGGAATCTACACGTCACTGTAGACTCGTTATGAATCTACCATTAACTGTATATTTGTTGTGAATGTACACTTCACTGTAGTTTCATAGCGAATCTACAAGTTCAACTTGAAAATGACTTTCCTTCCAATTTGAAAGATAACATGATGTGCAAAAAAAAAAAAAAAAAAAAAACAGAAAACAGAAAACATGTTATGTTTCAATTTACAAAAAACATTTTCCAGTAAAAAATTCACTATAGTAACACAATGGTAAACTGAGCAAACTGACCTTGTACTTGATAATGTTGCAAGCACTATAAAGTATGATTTTGTATAAGAACATCGTACTACAAGTGAATGATGACTAGTAGTTTAGAATTGACTACGAGTATGTAGGGCATGAGTAATCCAACGAGTCCACACTTATTATTGAGAAATCTAATGCATTGAAACTGTAACATTATCAATGGGGGAAAGTAGTTTGAATCAGAGAATATAATTAAAAGTGTAGATTCATGGATAGAATGTACGAGTCGAACGAATCTACACTTTCTCATCCATTCTCCTGAACTGAATTTGGTTCAAACCTTTTCATCAACGACTAAGTGGAGACCATCACCGCCAGAAGGAAAGATGTAATGCTGCAAGGGTACCGGTCTGTACTCTGTGTAGACGACATGGCATGGCTACCAGGGGAGAACAAATAATAGTTCGTTTTTGTAAGGAATAAAACTGACTATCTAAAGGCGACAGGCGCGATTCTTACACCGGACGACAGGCCCGAGTCCAGTCATTTTAGTGTCAGGCCTGCAAACTTTTGACCTGACAAATCCAACGGCCTTGCATTTTTGAATTGAGTAACAGTAAAACAAACTATGTTCAAATGATGACTTTGGGTCTGATAAAGTACACTTAAAGCCACTGGACACCTTTGGTAAATGTCAAAGACCAGACTTCTTAATTAGTGTGAAAATTTTAACTCAACTGGTCGTCATAGTTGCGAGAGAATAATGGAAGGATTTTTTGGGTTGAACAAAGAATTGATTAGAGTGGGATTCGAACCAACGACCTCCTGATTAACGTGCCGGCGCTCTACCAACTGAGCTTTCTAGCCCTATATTGGCGGTGTCCCTATTTTGTCAATATCTATGTTCGGGGGTGCCGAATAATGGAAGAATAAAATACCATTGTCGCACAAGTTGTATGCTTTCAGATGCTTGAATTCGAGACCTCAGCGGAGTTCTTGAATTCAATTTAAAAAAATTAGTGAGAAATTACTTCTTTCTCAAAAACTCCATACTTCAGAGGGAGCCGTTTCTCACAATGTTTTATACTATCAACAGCTCTCCATTGCTTGTTACCAAGTAAGTTTTTATGCTAACAATTATTCCGAGTAATTACCCATACTATCCAGTGCCTTTAATACCAGTCACAAATTGTACACGTGACATGTCAGTTTGGCTGATAACCTAATTATGGTAAGCAAAATTTGTGTTGCTAAGCTTCTTGTTGTGCATAAGTAGCTCTTTGAAACTGCAACTTTGTTGTGTGTACTGACCTGTTTATGAAGATGACATATCCACTCAGCAAATTGCCTGGCATTGGGTATTGTAGCGGACAGGAAAACATAGTGAACGTTGTCGGGGAGAAGTATAATAGTCTCTTCCCATACCACTCCTCTGTCTGTTAGAAAATATACAAGGAAAAAAAAGGTTTAAACAAATTATATTTAAATTTTACCCGGTCAGTTTCCCTTGTGGTTTATATTGATATCATATCTGAAACAAAAGTCGCATTCCCTTAAGGTGATCCCCTGACTACCACTTCCCAGGTTGTATCACAATTTGGGCGTGATCCCCGGCTACACGTCAGTTAACGGTTGTATGGCTTCTGACTGGCACCCCTGAACAAACACATTGACAAAATAGGGACACTGCTAATTTAATAGCTCAGTTGGTAGAGCGCCAGGACATTAATCCGGAGGTCGTTGGTTTGAATCCCACTCTAGTCAATTCTTTGTTCAACCCAAAAAATCGATATTATCAACACTACTTGAAGAGAGATATTCACACGGTGTTACCGCAAACCCCTTAGTTATACTTCTACCATGCAAAGTTTCAAATCCTGCTTACAACATATCGTAGAAAGTTCCCCGTTGCGAGTACAAAAGAGGGATAAACGTAGGTCAATTGTAACCTGCGCCTTAAGGGACCCTGGTTTATTCTACTCACTTTTGTCTCTCATGTAGTGTATTTCATCAAATACAACCCAAGCCACCTCCCTCATGATCTCTGAGCCTCGATACAACATACTCCTCAGAATCTAAAAGGCAAAGTTTCAAACAATAAGGTCAGTATTGCAACAGAGCAGAAGTAGTAGTCCCGGCGGATTTTCTACCTCCTGCAGGGCAGTTATTTTCAGAGCTGAGAAGTCTCCCGAATTCAGAAAAGCCACTCCGCGATAGTACAATATAAAGCAAGACAAGCTCTCAAAAGAACATTTAATATACCTGGCAAGATACTCACATGGCGTTACCACGAACCCAATTTATGTTGATACCTCACCATGCTACATGTATGTCTATAACGACCTCCTAGTTCTGCTAATTATCTACTGCCACTGAGTAGGTTGGGGTAACCAGGGGAATTTCAACCACTGCTTAGTGGACCGAGGGACTTCCCAAAATTGTTGTCAGTTTAGTGTCTACTTTTAGTTTGAAAACATTTTAAAATGAGTTGGTATTCAGAAACAACTGGCGCACTGACCTCTGTTGTCATGATGAGGCAACTAGCAGTGGGGTTTATCGTCACATCTCCCGTCATCAAGCCGACATCTTGAAACTCCTCGTATAACTCACGATATTTCTGGTTACTCAGAGCTTTGATCGGTGTAGTGTAGATGACTCTCTGTTTATCCCGCAAAGACATTGCAATAGCGTATCTGTATAATAATAACAATAACTGGATTTATATAGTGCCAAACTATGTTAAGGAGAATGGATGAGAAAGTGTAGATTCATGGATAGAATGTACGAGCCGAAGGCTATCCTCTGACTTAAACTATTTCCCCAAAACTTTGTACTTTGTCAAATGATGTTTGGTCACATTTTTAATAGTTTGAAAAATTTATAATCATATTTTGATTGTGCTTGCAACATTGCCGAGTACCATGTTTTGATCAGTTTACAATTAGGTTTTCGGAAATTGAAGTATAACATGTTTTTGGTTGTGTTTTGTGTATTATCTTTCAATTTGGAAAGACAGAAATTTAAAATTGAGCTATCACTTTAGTTTGTAATGAGTGTACAGTTAAGTGTAGATTCAGGAAACTAGTCTACACTTTTATTCATAGAACGCCGTCACAGAAAAAGTTTAACTAAGAAGAATCTATTTTGATGGATTCAACAGTATATTGTGATAGTGCCTAATAGTGTACCATGTTTTGATCAATTTACAATTATGTTTTCAGCTGTGTTTTGCACTGTTATCTATGAATTTGGATAGACAGTCATTTCAAGTTGAAATGTATCGAATCTACATGTAAGTATAGATTCATTACGGGACTTACGATTCCATAGTCAAGTGTAGATTCATAAAAATAATCCACATTTTTATCAAATGAGTGAAGTTACAAAAATAGTTTAACAAAGGAGAATATATTTTGATGGATTCAAGAGTACTCACTCAGCTACGACGGTTTTTCCCGCCGATGTATGAGCTGAGACAAGGACCGACTGTTGGTTCTCCAGACATTTTAAAGCTTCTCGTTGAAAAGGATCCAGGATAAATGGATACTCCTAAACAAAAAATACAATTAGTTTTAAGAATCATATGCAAGAGGCTCAATACAAATAAAAAACAAGTTATTTTAGTATACACTCAACAAAGGATGTTTAAAGGCAGTGGACACTATTGGTAATTACTCAAAATAATTATTAGCATAAAACCTTTCTTGCTTACGAGTAATGGGGAGAGGTTGATAGTATAAAACATTGTGAGAAACAGCTCCCTCTAAAGTGACATAGTTTTTGAGAAAGAAGTAATTTTCCACGAATTTGATTTCGAGACCTCAATTTAGAATTTGAGGTCTCAAAATCAAGCATCTGAAAGCACACAACTTCGTATGACCATGGTGCCACACGGGTGTTTTTTCTTCTTACATTAACATCTCGCAACTTCGACGACCGATTGAGCTAAAATTTTCACAGGTTTGTTATTTTCTGCATATGTTGAGATACAGCAACTGTGAAGACTAGTCTTTGACAATTACCAATAGTATCCAGTGTCTTTAAGTTTGATTGTAAAAGACTTGAGTGTAAGAGTCTTCTTGAGATCCAGAACCTTACGAAGATTATGCCAATCACCCCGATCTCAAAAAGTTATCAAGTCGAGGTATGATCGCCGCAAAATCAAGCAATTTTGCAAATTGAAGACTCCGCCCAACTTTATTGATACGACTTTTCCCCGCTCATTGTTGGCTATGACCCAGCTACGCTTATTTTGAACATGTTCAAAATAAGCGTGGGGAATCCGAGAGCGTGCAGCTTCCCGACCTGGGAGATCCCACCCCATCCAAACCACGCTCATGGAGATCCTCCAACGTTTGGCCCACAATTGGCCACGCTCTCGGCCACTTTTCCAACAAAGTAGAAGCGGCGTCTATGTGTGAACAGAGTATAAGATTGTTCCAGAAAATAAAACCCTGTGTCACAATGCTGTTTCTTTTTTTAATTATGTTTGATTAAAACTAGTGTAAGAATCCCCCTTTGACGCAGCGCGAGTACCATTTATGAACCAATGAACACGAAGTACAAAGATCATTGTTATACCTCTGTACAAATTGTGAAGTTTGATTGGTCGAGAACCAATCATGTGCCGTGCAACAAATACGCATGTTACATGGCTTACTCGACGGGCCGGGTTACATGAAAAGTGATGTACTTTATCGTTCCCAGTGTTGGTGGATTTCCAGCGCTGCGTATGAAACAACCAATGGTTAGAGGGAATTGTTTCTTGTTCGTCTGCTTATTAAACAATGATTAGTCCGTCGTAATTATGTTTGAAGATGGCAACAGAACTTTGAGAAGAGGAATAATAATGTTACCAAGGTATAACAAAACAATTGTTGCACGCTGTGACTGGGGTTCATGGGTTTTGTAAACCCTCGAGGGAAAATGGCACCCTCGGCTTCGCCTCGGGTGCCATTTTACCCCTCAGTGTACAAAACGCCATGGACCCCGTCACAGCGTGCAACAATTGTAAACTGAATTCCTACCTTAGCAGCCTTGTTTCCTGTTGGTTTGAGCGGGATGTATTCCTCATCGTGTGGTATGGCAACCTCATGATTGCATCCGTCAGGGGATTCCACTGTCATACTACGGACTTGGGGTAAGATCTCCGCCAGACTAGAAGGTTAGGTAATAATAAAATAATAATGATAATAACCAGTTTTTATATTGTGCTTTTCACACCCGAAGGGCGTCTCAAAGCGCTTCCATCATTATTACCCCTGGTCACTGGGCCATTTAATTCATTCCTTAAAAACCATCTCAGCTCCCTGGGGAGTATACAATGGCAGCAAAAATATTGAATAATAATAATAATAGTATTATTAGTGGCTTTTTATGTAGCACTCGTATCTGTTATTCAGTGACACTCGTGACGCTTTAACTTTCAGTATTTTCCTGCAAGGTTTCTGGGACTTCCTTTTTCATTAGTGCCCTGGTCATTGGGCCGATAACATTCCTTCAATTTTTCTTAGCTCCCTTGGGAGTATACAACCTGGACAACCGAACCCACACTCTGAACTTGAACTTGATGCTGTAAACCACGCGACAATCACACCCTATGAATATTCATACATCATTGATATGAAAACCACAAATATAACGAAAGCCATTGTGAGAGTGGACTTGTTTCTGGACTCACTTGAGTTCATCAGCTGTTAGAGCCAGCTTGGGCTTCTTTCCTGTGGAATAGTCGGGAACTTCATGATCTTCTGACTGGGGGCGTTTCCTTTCTTGATCTCCGACCGAACTAAAGAAAAAATAAAATAATTGTTAATAAATTGTTTGAAGCTTTGCATGGTGTGGATAAAAAGAAACTATAAATAAATAGGTAACTTGCGGGTACAACTATGTGTAAATTACAGAGATAGTTACAGTAATTATCTCTTATGTGTGACTGTTGGCTCTCAGAAGAGCCGGTGTGGTCTAAACGTTTCGAACAGTATACTCTAAGCTCGTCTGCAGGAAAACAAGCAGAGTATTCGTTTCGAAATGTCCATACTGTTTCTTAAAAACTAAGCTACTTCAGAGAGAGTAGTTTCTCACAATGTTTTATACTAGTGAAATCCCATCATTCATATGCATAAAATAACAAACCTGTGAAAATTTTGACTTAATTGGTCATTGAAGTCGCAAGAAAACAATGAAAGAAAAGGCACCCTTGCTGCACTTTAAAATGTGTGTGCTTTCAGATGCATATGAAAGGCTTCTTAGGCCTGGTTGAACTGAAGTCTTTTAATTTTTGTTTTACTATTTGATTTTGAGTGAGAAATTACCTCTTTCTCAAAAACTCTGACACTTCACTCACCAAAGCTGATGGAGCCGTTTCTCAAGCTATGGCTTGGTATGTATTTTGCTCTTTTTTTCGGGGCCGGTTAGTACGCGCGTGTGAACGAGTGGGGAGGCATGTGTGTTCGCACACGCATGTCACTGAGACAGTGACAGACTACCTAAACATGCCAAAATACTGAAATTGAACACATCAGTCACACAATTCAGAAAACTTTTCCGTATTTTTTTTTAAAAACTACGTTACTTCAGACTAGAGGGAGCCGTTTCTCCTAATGTTTTATACTATCAACAGCTCCCCATTACCCGTTACCAAGTAAGGTTTTATGGTAATAATTATTTTGAGTAATTACCACTGCCTTTAAAACAATTGTAATTTCTCACTAAATAGATGCTACACAATTTGCAATACAATTGAGTTACGTACAACAAGTCAGCACAAATACACAACGAAAACGAACACAATTTGGAGCATTAATTACAACAGATCAAATCGAACCTTAATTCTCGTCCATCAGAAGACTCTTGTGTGTGCCCCTTCTGCTTTTTTGACTTTTTATCGTCAGCATTATCGTCGAAAACTGAGAAAAGATCACCTCCAAATGCGCCTGCCATCGTTAAAACTTCAACAGAACACACGTGTGTGCAATTTCCCATATGCGCATAGTCTTGGGCCCAAGGTGTCAGTGATTGCGATAGAGCGCCCTCTTACAACAATTAGCACAGTTCACTGTCCATGATAAATCACTGACGTCTTGGGCCAAGACTAACTAGCACAATGGTGAAAAACAAAATCCCCTACAATTATTTTTCCGCAGTTTCGAAAATGTTCCGTTCCTCCTTGCTAGGTACTTTTCGAAACCACGGCTTCGGCTTTGGATTCGGTTTCAGGCTCCATCCTCGTCTGATGCCCTGATCTGAGCACGTAATCAAAACAAGCTAGCTAGCCTGAGCTCAGCATACACTTATTGGCAGTGGGTTTTGGACGTAATATTTTCCTCTTAAATCCATCATTTTTTTCGTGAAATAATGTAGCTCTCAACCAACAAAAAATTGCAAACTGTGAAAACGCAGAACCAATCTGCGCGGCCGCCGAATATGCATACCGAAAAACGCGCCAAGTTTGAACGTGCGCGTGCGACCGGGTAACTTGCATCAATGAGGCATAGGCTATATGCCTTCAAAAAAAATTACTTTTACACAGTTGCTGTACTCACAGACATTGTGGCGTACTCCTTTATAAGCACACACATTTTCTCACCGATAAATAGATTCATAAAACTGGGTCACTGCTCGGTAAGCAATACCCCACTCCCCCCCCCCCCCCCCCACCTGATCTGTCCCCTTTCTTTAAGTGTCTTTTAAGAAACCTCTTGCAAAAGGAACTTACAACTTATAATAGGCCAAATGACACAGAATAACATCAAAATGCCAACTACCTTGAACTAGCTATGATGAGACCTTTTGGTCTAGAGGGAAATAACAAAATGTAGCCATTTGATTTGTCTCAGTGGTTGCTTAGGGTTGGGCAGGGCGTCGAATCACTAACTCATTGACCTTTAAAGTATGATTTTAAACTTTGTATTAACTAAGAGAGGTTTGGGATAAAACCGTGTGAATATCTCTTGAGAAGTCATGCCATTTTAGCAACATCACTTTTTGTTGTACAAGAACATTAATTGGGTGAAGTTTTTAGCAATAGAAGACAAATATTCAACGACCAAATAAATTTAAAACACATAGGCTTTATTTTGTGGCACCAAATTTATTCACAAAATAGTTCATTTTAAAAACAAAAATTGTCACACAAAGTGCATTATGAAGGCAGTAAAAAAATAGAGTGAATTAAAATTAAAATATTATACAAAAATATAAAATCGTCCAATAGGCATAACTTGAATACTTCTGCTCATCAAATTAAATGGCCTCTGACAAGGTGCAACGACTTTTTAAAATATTAGACAAGACAACAAAATAACCAAAGAAACAACAATAAAATCAGTGTACAAAAATATTCTGACTTTCGAAATGTGGCGTCGTTGAATGCTTTTGGATTTTGATAAAAAAGTGCACTTGGGGGTGTCAAACACAGTGGCATTTTACACCATTTTTAACGTGAGGTAAAAGACTCATGGTTTGTTTCCCCACTTCCATGAGGACCCTATCTATTAGAAAATGAGTGCATCACAAAAATGAATTTTGTCACACACCAATACTGAATATTTCTACTATAAATAACCACATGGCAAGGGGCTATAATAAAACCAAACATATTACTGAAATATAACACAAACAAACACTATCCATGGTGTGGGGTTGATTGTTTGTTTGTTTGCTTGTTTGTTTGTTTGTTTGTTTGTTTGTTTTTTCCTTTTAATGTTGAACTGAATTTGACCTTAAAGCCCTTCTTAAATTATGTTTCAACTGTCCCACTCACACAATCACAAATGCTGAAAATGTCTACTATAAATAAACCCCATGGCAAGGCGCTTTAATAAAACCAAACCTAATGCTGAAACATACAACACAAACAAACACATCAACACCCTGGGTGTGGGGTTGTTTCTTTGTTTGTTTGTTTCTTGCAATAATGTCAACATGCCAGGTTTAGGGTGGGGTGGGTTGCATGGCAAAGAAGGCAGGTGAAAACATATTAATGTGGCATATAAACGTTAATCGATATTAAATTTTCACCGGGGATAAATAATTTTTCATTTTGGTTTTACCCTTACACTGATTCGTTTTAGCACTGTATACTTTCCCCAAGCTCTGTAAAAACAAAATCACTGGCATATTACTCGAGAGGGATTCAAACCCCACGAGCTTGCAATTCTAGAGCAGTGTCTTACCAACTAGACCACTGAGATTGCCCGGTAGCTAGAGGCAGTTGGAGTCCTGTATAAACGATTAAAGCTATTCTAGGCTCTACTAAATAAATGGGCATTTTTTATAAAATTCAGTAAGGGTTAGCAAGGTTTGTTTTAAAACGCAATATAAATCATAAATTGTGTACAATTTCATTGTGTATGTGTTTTAGTGGCAAGAAGAACTACACACATTTGCTTGTTGTACATGTAAGTGACAAGAAAAAGTGTTCTCATATAAAGCACGAAACACAATAAAATGAAATTCTCTCTCTCTCATAAAGTATCTCAAGACTTGATGCAGTGTTGTCACGAAGCCTTGACGGCTAGTGCGACTAGTGTCAAAGTCGTTGCTCATTGATTGCTCAGTCAAGTCGCGACTACCTGTATTCAACTACTCGATTAATCGTGCTGCCACAACTACTAAAATAAAAGTAACAACTTCCTGTTTGGTGAACCAATTGTGTCCCTCAAAACTATTTACAACAACATAATTTATATATGAAACAAAATCAGACATCAGTGACACAATCCTTCAATCTTTGGTTATTAAAAATTAGTCTTGAGGCATGACTAGTAATTGCACTAGTTGTCCAGGCTTAGTTCTCACTTGTCCCAAGGAATCAATCCTTTGTGTGATGGTCTTGACGTTGTTCCTCGACGGAGCTGAGTCTGGGTATCGCTCGGACGAGACTCATGAAGAGCATGAAATTTCCAGGCTGCTGCTATGGCAGATATCTGCGAAAATAAGAGTTACTCAAATGAGTTAATGTTTGTTTGACAGTGAGTCATACCTAACTATTACTTCTGAAGCAACAGGGCCTGCTTTGCTGGCCACTGCTCTTGTACTAAAGACCAGGGTGGATTTCACAAAGAGTAAAGGCTCGGTCACACAAGCCCCGATAACTAGAACGAAAACGACAACGACAAAAATGCACGCCCTCGACTGGTTGAATGAGTGTGGGCATATTCTGCGTGGAGCATTTCAACCAATCGAGGGCGTGCATTTTTATCGTTCTTGTTTCCGTTCTCGTTATCAGGCCTGTGTGAGTGGGCTTTAAGGACTAGTCTTATCTCAAGTAAGGACAAGTTTCTCTTCCTAACTTAGAAAGTTTTTAATATCTCCAATGAATAGTCCTAAGTCTTTGTGAAATCGTCCCCAGGTCATACAAAAACAAGAGGATGAAGCTCCTCAACTACATCGACGTGATCGGTAGAGACACCGAGTCTCAAATTGATAAGGGATAAACACCTTTGGTGTTACTTGTGAATGTATCTCGGTTGTGACCGCTAAATGAATGCATGAGAGTAAGCAAAAGTGTAATGTATATCGCAAATGCGAGAGTCATTGCTGACAAAAAAAGTTTGAAACTAGGTTCTGAATTGTAAGAGATATCTGGAAATGATGGCATTTTCACCTTTAGCCCCTGGAGGTGGAGACCTCGAAAAGAGAAGGGACTCGCCCCCGGTGATCCTAGTCTGATCGGCAGCATATTGCCCCAGCGTACCTTGTAAACCATTACATTCTGATCTCACACTTAAATAGGTCACACCAGATACCTTGCAGGAAACCAAACTGGGCGCCTTGAAGGTAGTGGACACTATTGGTAATTACTAAAAATAATTGTATGCATTAAACCCTACTTGGTAAGAAGCAATGGAGAGCTGCTGATAGTATAAAACATTGTGAGAATTGGTCCCTCTAAAGTAATTTTTGAGAAAGAAGTAATTTTCCACTTTTAAGTGCTTAAAAGTACTTGAATTTGATTTTGAGACCTCAGAATTAGATTGTGCCGCCCCAAAATCAAGCATCTGAAAGCACACATCTTTGTGTGACAAGGGTATTTTTTTCTGCCATTATTCTCTCGCAGCTTTGTCGACCAATTGAGCTCAAATTTTCACAGGTTTGCAATTTTATGCATATGTTGAAATACACCAAGTGAGAAGACTGGTCTTTGACAATTATCAATGGTGTCTAGTGCCTTTAAACAGAAGGACCGGATGAGGTAGAGCAACTTACAGGAATAGTTTGCTGCATCTCGTTCTCCTTCTCTAGTTTCTCCAGTTCCTCTGGCCCAAGGAGCGCCAGACGGACATGCCTCACAACCGACTGGATGACCTTATGGACTGGTTGACACGTAACACTCTGCTCACACAAACAAAAACAGCTACAATCAAGGAACAACCAAAATTGACGAAACGATTTCTAAGAAATAACTGACCAAAGGCCAAGTCACACTGCAGCGATAACAAAAACGATCACGAGGCAAAGATAACGCATTCTATTGGTTGAAATGCTCCATGCAGAATACGCCCCACGCTCATTCAAACAATCGAGGGCGTGCATTGTTAACATTCTCATTGTCGTTCTCATTATCAAGGCCTGTGTGACCCGTCCTTTAGAGGTCATTCAGACACAGTACTTAAGTTGTTTTTTTAGCAAATTTAACTCATTTCGATTGTAACTTTGTGTGTCTCAACGCATTTAAAACTTTAACAAATCAACTTAAAACCGTTTTAGTTCAATCAGTCGGCAAAGGTGGTTTAACGCTAAACCACTTCAGTTTTATCTTTTAGCATGGTGTGTGGACAGATTAAAAACAACTATATCCGGTTGAAATTTCATCTTTGAGAGGGCATGGCTACTTTCATTTCTTTTTGCAAAAGAGCCCCAGTTCCCTGCTCTACAGCTAATAATCTAGTCTTGGTGCAAGACAATATTATTCACTATCACTCAACTATCGCGATCCCCCGCTCCACTTCTCCGTGCCGCACACATTACTATCGAACATTAGCGGGTGCTGTTGAAAAACTTCCAGATCACACCACCAAACCACACCCCAAAACAACTCAGGATCGCGGCTTACAGAAACGCCCTCTTTCGGTGGAATAATGCGACGTGTGTAGCGTTGAGGGTATGTGCATGTACATTACACAGGGCTTAGGTATTACCAAAGATGTTTTACCAACTAAACAAGAACGTCTTGCACCAAGACTACTAATAATCTTTAAGACTTACTGCGTTTACAACCGCCCACTCCTTCACGGCCGTCAGAATATCAGTTTCATCAGCAGTCAGCTTGGAGCTATGAAGAATACAGCGCACAGCCTCTGGTGATAGTTGTTGAAACCCACTGGTTTTCATCACAATCTGTCATAAAAAAAAGACACTTTTTAAATACAAATTTTTACGGAGGCATAAGTATTTTTTTAGAGATACGCGAGGTTCTCTTGGGGGAGGGGGGGGGAACGAACTTCTGGTAACTAAAGGTCCCATGAAATGGAATTATTTCCAGTTAAACTATAAATATGCAAATAATAACTTAAAATAGATGGAAGCTCCCCCGAGTTCTTTCCACTTTTAATAATTTTCTTATTGTAGCCCTATACCAAGAGTGTTTTTTTAAGCCTTATTTTGGGCAAACTTGCATAAAAATTGTGTTAAAAATGGTGGTCTGACCTGAGTCTGTTTTTCAATGAAGGCCAGAGCCTTAACTTGAAGGTCTTCCTGTCCGTACGTAACAGCAGCCTGCATAGCCTCACAGCAAGAGTTGACTGAGAGACTCTCTGCGAGGTAGCCGACACACACTCTACGAAGCTCATCCAGACCATACTCTATCGCACACGCTAGGACGTCATATACCTTGACAAATAAAAGGTGGGAGAAGATGATGACAGTTAGAATAATAACTTTAACTACAGACCCACTAGAGTGGGCCATGGCCTCTGTTGCCCCTTTTCTTCTTGAACTTGGTGCCCCTTCAAAATTTTCCCCTTGACTTGACAAAATGAAAATGGCCTTCTCCTTTGAAAGACAAAATTCCATGCCTGTAGTAGTGTTAATGATATGCTTCAGGACCTGAATTTAGAGCTCTTCAAGACAGATGAGCAAAATCTTGCCTCATAATGCTTCCTTCAATGGGACCCACCAAATAACCCCGTCAAACTTAAGTCACCATCTTCTGAAAAACAGGAGTCCGCTTATACCATGGGAGTCCGCTATGATAGCAGTTTTCAGGGTGATAGCAGTTCCTGGTTGATAGCACGCTCTGTTGGTGACTCTATTGGCAATAAAAATTAGCCGCAGGAGTATAGTTAGCTAATAAATAGCAGGAGCATCTTGAACTAAGACTAGAACAATCCCATCCCACGGTTTCCCAAGCTCACAACTCACAACAAAGACCTACGTTCTTAGTGTTCAGTGAAACGCAGTTAGTATAGATGAACTCTAGAACGACCAAGAATATATCAGGATCGACATCGGACATGACGTACGGTGAATCCTCTCTATTGTTGAGATCTGCAAACATCGCTCTGAAGACCTCACAGCGAGAGGCAAGAATGCAACGATGAGCTCGGATCTGCTTCCTGGAATCTCCAACGATGAACTTGATATCACTGTAAGGAGGTCAATGGGAATGAATGCTGTTTTTTAGTTTGAAAACGTTTCTTTTGTCATAATAATTTTAATGTCAATTATAACCAAACAGCATTTTTAATTATACAGCGCATTCTGGATCACAGATCCCTCGATGAACTTTACAATTTATTTTAAAAGGCTATTTATTTACAAAGATTCACTACTTACTACACTTTAAGTTACACTGTTACAGACAAAAGTAACCACCCAGGGCCAGGTTAGTTAGTTGTATCATTTCTAACTTAACTTATTTTGTAATTTAGGCCTATCTATAGTTTTGATATTGGTTGTGTATTCTTGTGTTTGGCCAGTGGATGTCAAGTTTCTATGTCTTTTAACGTGGACAATAAATAAATCTATTCTATCTATTCTATTCTATCATCATATTCATAGTCATACAAATATAATATAATTTATATAATTATGATTATAAAACAAGATTAATTTGAACTCAAAATTCATTATCCTACCTGAAATCTTTACTGTTCACCAACCGCTTCATTTCTTTAGCAAATGGTGCTGCATCCCCTTTCAGATATCGCTCTTTAGCCATCATTGATAACGAAACACTGGGCAATTAAAGATCAGTCTTAAAACTTGTTTAAAAGGGGAAAACAAGCTTTTGTCTCGTCTTAACTTGTGAAAAACAGGGTCGCTGCTACCGTTGCTACGGCAGTCTGGTCTCTTGATACAACAGTGGATAAATTGTTATAGTAAAGCCGGGGTACCGAAAATTGAGCTTTATTTCTTTATTTGCGCCCTCTTGTGTTAGTAGATTGCACCATTTAACTGTCGGTACCCCCCCCCCCCCCCCACTCCCCACAAACAGTTACAATGGACAATATTACGTCAGTATTCGCGACATTGTAAAGGCATCAACGTTCGAGTAAAATCTTGTAAGAAAACCGGAAGCTGAAAGAGAAGTTGGAAAATAAAATTCTGGAGACGATGATTCACACAATACTAATTTTATTTCAGATTGATATAAATAGGCATGTAATTACAGCTGATATTCAGAAATAATCATTACAAGGAAATTAATGTCACCAACATTGTGCTTGTACAACAACAAATACGTCTTGAATGATGTTCAAGTTTATACTAGATTCTTATAACATTAGGAACTTGTAACTCGAGATAGGTAGTGAAATTGTCTGAGCGAAATTTGACAGGCATTACTGACCATTTCGGGACAAAGTCCTTTTTCTTTGTGACAAAAATCATCCCACAGTTTCTCAGAAAGTTTGGCTAAAATTGTCTACCTCAGTCTGGAAACATTTGATTTTTTTCATGACTAATATTGAATCCAGTTTTTCACAGCCGAGATTTGTTATTCTATGCACAAGTTAGAATACTGGTCTTTTACAATTTTACCAAAGGTGTCAAGTGCATTTTAATCGGTTAACAGTGCCATCTTATAGACAGGGTGTACTAACCACGGAGGGAGCCCTCGATGATTTGACGTATTAAAACTAATAAAAATGGAAAAATACTTTTAAAATGCATTACAAGTAGTTAAGAAAATTCAGTGTTATTGTAAAGTTGACTGTCTTTGGACCACGTTAGTCCAAACTTAGACAGTCCCGGCCTGTATTTTCTCTTATGTTCAACAACACGAATAATATAATGGTCATTATTATGCAAAGAAGGGATTGGACCATTTCTTCCATCCAGCCTCCTCGGGGTGGTTTCATCTATGGCCCTTTCGAAACCACGGCTTCGACTCCGGGCAGCCTCCATCCTCTCGTCTGAAGCCCTGAGCGCGCACGCAAAGCATAAGCAAATTGTCCAAACAACCGCAGGCCAAGCTAGCCTGAGCCGAATCTGGGGAGGAAAAGCCGTGGTTTCGTAAAGGGTCTATGTCTGTAAACGTTTCATATAACTCCAGATGTAGGTGCTTCATGGTGTACAATGGCTACGTCATCCAAGAACGCTGAGTTGTTTAAGGCTGGTATTCCATTCTGAAAGAAAATTGTACCGTCAGGATTTAGAGTTAGTATTAGTCTAGAGGTGAAGAATGTCAAACAACTCGTCCATCGTTGACTTGTCTTGGCCATCCGTACACCGAGCTGTCTCACCGCTCAGTTGTCCGGGAATCGTCGACCGAACGGTCAAGTTGTCCGACGGACGAGTTGTGTAAACTCTGGATTTTATAACCACAACTATTGATGATTCTAAGCCGAAACTATTTTCGGATTTCAATGCGTAGAGATTCCAAAAGCTTAATGCAAAGATCAAGCAACCAAACAACATTGAACAAACCTGTGACATGCGCGACGTTGACACCGATTCAATGTTCTTGAAATGGCGAACACGTGGTAGCACAAAGGTAGATGGGTAGTTCCTCATGAACTGCTCTTCTTCAGCTGACAGCATGGAGTCTTGGAAGGAAGAGACCAGTTGCATGTTGGAGTGAGTCTTGGGCAAGTTCTCTCGGAATGTGTTTAGAATTGCAAGTGACTGTTGGCGAAATTGTAAACAAACAAAAATGGTTAATGGTCCCTATCGTTGCCCCAGAGAATTCAGAGTTGCTGACTCGAGTCATGTGACTTGACATCGAGTCGGGATCGATCGATCTTTTTAACTTGTGACTTAACTTGACTTGTACGTTTTAGCATCGACTTGTGATTTGATTTGGTTGACAAAAATGACTTGCTGCCACTCGTACTCGCGAGTCGAGTGACCCCTTCCAGTCGCTGGGATCGCGGTTCAACTTGCTGAGATCCTGACCTTGTTAATGTTACCCCCTCCCCTCTCCCAGGGTATGGGGTTTGTTCCAGTTTCGGAATAAAATACAATACAATACAATACAATACAATATCTCCGGAGCCGACACCTTTTTTGCATGTGTGCGTGTTTGGGCAAGCTTAAATACCGCTATCATCATACTAGATCTCCAAGCCAGATGGCACTTTCCATCTCCTCCTTAAAAAATAAGAAAAGTTCATTTACCAGGTATAATGCGAAAGATGTACCAAGTGCGAAACCCGCAAAGATGTCTGTCCAATGGTGCCGATATGAGGCGGCCCGTGAAAAGCCCCAAAGCACGGCACCACTCAGCAGCGCCAAGCACAACAGAGGGACGGGAAGCCGTGCATTTCGGAACTGCACCTGCGTCGAGAGGTAAATCTGCAAAACAGACACAGAGAAGTGTTTCATGTATTGAGGTTAATGTTATTATTATGACATAATTTATATTATTTCTGGTAATGAAACCAAGGGTGCCTCATAAGTAACTTCATCAAGCCCAGAAAACCCGAAAACAAGGGACAAGGGTGCTTGCTATGTGAACCAAAACACTGAGAGTCGTGCACAGCGCGTAAGTACGCGCGTGCACTTTTCCATTGTGTAGATAGTTCCACCCCTCCCACTTTATCAGTAAATAAGACGTTGAGGTTTTCTCTGTGCTTTCTGCAAACTCACCGTGGCAAAGACAGATGAATATGCACCGAGAGACGCGTGGATGGACGGTAGAGATCGCCTGTGTGGAGACGGTGACAAAATAAGAAGATCACTTGATAACAATGGGTTATTTGGAACGCTTTGTTGCAGCAGACTTAGCCTACCATATACATTTTTATTGTTTAAGTTTAATGTAAATCTGTGAACAGTGTGTTTTGTTCCTGCACTGAAAAAGTACCCAAACCATTCGACCCGAAATCCAAAAGAAAATTAATTTGTTCTACCTGGCTTGTTTGATGAACTCACTGTCACCCATCAGACAGGTATACTCCGTGACAAACCTGGTACCAGCTTGCCGGCTGCATGCATCGGGATTGCATGCAGCAAAGAAATATGGCGTCATCTGTCCCGTCAGACTCTGGATGACGTCAGTGACTACCCACGTGGCGAACGCGCCAAATGAAAATACGCCTGAAAAGAAAAGTGGAATTAAAATTCGTCTGCTCAGAACTATAGATGGATTGTAAAAAAACGTCATTGGCCGCCACCTTGATGAATGTGTACGCGTAAAGACCTATCATTAGGGAGGCATATCTGCATACGCGAGCAAATACGTGAACGTGAACGTCAGAACATTGTGTTGTTATAGTCTCACGTTTCTAGCATACGTGAAGTTGTCATTTTTCACATACAATTTTTGACGTTCGCGTTCACGTGTTTGTTCGCGTACCCGTGCAGCTAATCCTGGTATTGGCTGAGGAGACGAGGAGACGCGCGTGCACATTGTTTTACATCAAAGATGGCGGTCAATGACGCGTATTGCAATTCATCTGTCTTGGGTGCGTTCGATTAGCATCCCTGGGTCTACCCCGCGGTGCTCACTCGGGTGAGCCCCTGACAAGAGCTAAACGAACGGTCACCCACCGTTCTCGTTCTCCGAGCGGACCCGGGTGAGCCCCCCGGAATAACGTCAACGCTATTCGAACGCACCGAGGGCAGACCGGCGTCGACCCAGGGAAGCTAAACGAACACACCTAATGTCATTAGTGTAAGTCGTAAAGTGTCCAGTGCCTTTCAGCATGAAATAATGGGCACGTTCTTTAATTAACTTACCGATGAAGCGAAGTGCTCGTCTCAAGGGTGTATGTAGACTCAGACTACAGCTACGGACAAGCTTGTGAGATTCTCTGATGTCGTCACACCTACACAAGGCCAGCATGCTCTCTCCTAACAGGATCTAGGATTAGAGTATAACAAACTATACATCAATGCAAAAACAAATTGCTGATGATGGCTTCACGTAAGGCATTACAGTCTTTCTCAAAGGCCAAATGACAAGCTACATTAAAGGCACCGGACAACTTTGGTAGTTGTCAAAGACCAGTATGTTCACGTGGTGTATCCCAACAAATGCATCAAATAACAAACCTTTCAAAATTTGGGCTCAATTGGTTATTGTATTTGCAAGAGAATAATGAGAGAAGAAACACTCTTGTTGCATTACTTTGTGTGCTTTCAGATGCATGATAAAAAGGCTTCAGCCGAAGTATTTTAGTGTTTGAGTGAGAAACTACCCCTTTCTAAAAATACTTCACTTGAGAGGGAGCTGTTTCTCACAATGTTTTATACTATCAACAGCTCAGGCCATTAATAATTCATTAACCGAAGCTGCTTCTTAACTGCTGCTGGCTTTTACGAAATGACTTCCCTAATTTCGGCAAATGATCTTGGTGGTCTAGTTGGCAAGACACTGCTCTATAGAATTCTACCGAGTCTGTCAGCGACACTGACAAGGACTTACATGAGATTACACTTTCCCCCAGAGAAATTAGTCACAGTTGAGAAAACATGAAAAGATGCTCTTGGTATAATAAATGCCTCCCACGCCTCGTGCACCCAAATACATTTTTCTGTGCCGGAGTATGTAAAATTGCAAAGGTCGCTGGTTCGAATCCCACCTGAGCATGTGATTTGTTTTCACAGAATTCGGGAAAGCTGAGTCGGTGAAAGGGTAAAACCAAAATTAATGTTCATTACGTCTGTTGACTAAATGCTAATGCGACGGAGCATTCATTTTTTCTATGATAAAAGTGGCGGGGGATATTAATATTTACCAAAATGACAGGGCCGGTGAAGCAGATGACATAAAGCCCCCTCTCTGGAACTAGTCTGTCATCAATGTATGGTTTCATGAACTGTGGATCGTTGCACCAGAATCCCCTGACTGCCGGCTCTGCAATGATATATTCCGTGTACTCCAGGAAAAACCACAAGACAGCCATACCGGCTAGGAGAACGTAATCCACCCCCAGGAAGCAGGGCACAAGCCATGAGTTCTTGGAGACAAGTCGACCTCTCTTGTCTTGGAAGGGTTCAGTCGTACTGCACCAACGATGGTCATCATCCGCCATCTTTGTTGCCTTGCATGGAGATCGGAATATGGTAATTATTTAGTGGTTAGAGGTGCAATATGAACTTCTAATAAAGAAAGAAAGAAACAAACAAACAAACAAAGAAACAAACCCAACAAACAGCCAATTACTAAATCACAAATACTAGACTACCGAGGTTGCCCGGCAGCTAGAGGCAGTTCGAATCCTATGGTAGTTGGTAAGACACTGCTCTAGAATTGCAAGGGTCGTGGGTTCGAATCCCACCCGAGTAACATGCCTGTGATATTTTTTTCACAGGACTCGGGAAAGTACTGAGTATTCAGAGCTAACACACATCGGTGTATGGGTAAAAAAAAAAAAAAAAAAAATTCTTTATCCCCGATGCAAATTTAACATCTATTATATATCGTTGCGGTACCCGCTGCCAAAACATAGGATTCGAACTGCCTCTAGCTGCCGGGCAACCTCGGTAGTCTAATTGGTAAGACACTGCTCTAGAATTGCAAGGGTCGTGGGTTCGAATCCCACACGAGTAACATGCCTGTGATATTTTTTTCACAGGACTCGGGAAAGTACTGAGTATACAGTGCTAACACACATCGGTGTATGTGTAAAAACCAAAATTAAAAGTGTATACATGTATAGCAAAATTGCTTGCATTTAGTTATATGAAATTTTGCCAAGGAGAAAGGCCACATTGCGAAACAAGAGCTTACATATAGAGCAATTCCCTTTCCCTTGTAAAAATTTACTCAATCAAAATATGAATGCTATTATCAGCCATCTTCGCCACAAGATACCCTGAGACTAACATGTACTTTAAGAAACTCCCTTCATAAACTGAAGTCACTATATAACGAGATACTAATACGATAGGGAACATCCCATGGGTATTTCACGGTCGCATCTTGTACGGGCATAATGATGCATTGATCTCATCAGCTATGGGTAGTGAACAACAGAAGTTGAAAGGCACTGGACACCTTTGGTCATTGTCAAAGACAGTATTCTCACTTGGTGTATCCCATCATTATGCATAGGCCTAAAATAACAAATCTATGAACATTTGGACTCAATTGGTCATCGAAGTTGCAAGAGAACAATTCAAGAAAAAAACACCCTCGCTGCACAACTTTGTGTGCTTTCAGATGCATAATAATCAAAGGCTTCAGGCCTGATTTGTTTTTTTTAATATTTGAGTGAGAAATTACCACTCTCTCAAAAACCACGTTACTTTAGAGGGAGCCATTTCTGACAATGCTTATATAATACTAGCAAAAGTTCGCCATTGCTCATAACCAAGTAGGTTTTAATGCTAACAATTATTTGGAATGAATTATCAATAGTGTCCAGTGCCTTTAACAGCCGTGGCCTTGGGAAAATAATTGTAGGATACAATCCCCATGTGATTTTTGCAGATGACATTTTCATTCTACGAAATGATATAGCTATAATGAAGACCCTTTGTAACCATTAGAGGTTTGATGTTGAATCTGACAAAATAGTCGCAAACAGTGAGTGCTCATGTTTTGTGAAATAACAGACCATTAATAACAAATTTGGGGCTAAAACCATTATTGTGCGAGCCAAGAAAAAAATAGTGAAAAACCATGTACAAATTGTACTTAGATTTGGCGTTGAACTACTGAAATCAGCAGTTACGTTTTTTTATAACCTACAGTTTTCTAGAATAATATGGCTTCATTTTGAGTAAAATTGTTTTAGTTCGAACCCAAACAAAATTACTAAGATTTCAGTCTAAAATGAAACAGTTATGTTTGTTATCCTTAGCAATCATTTATAATACTTCAATGTAAAATTTCACAATGATTACGTCTGTCGGTTGCATTTCTTTTTAGAACCGAAATTTCTAAATCCAACTCCATTGTCGCCCATCATAGACACAAACCCATTGATTCATAAGAACACAATATGTATTGAATATTAATAAATAAATAAATAAATATATAAATAATAGACTACTTACCAAGTTTAAATCACACCGAATGTATTTTCTGTTTTTGGTTTAAAGCCACATGAGAGTTGTATTCTTGTATCAGCAGAAACGCATGGATCTCTTTTCCATCAACCACTCAGCCTTAATGTTCCATCCCACAACGTTTAGTAATGACTGCGTAATACAGGCGCAATAATTGCAGATAGACAATAGCACTATCAATTGTAATAGAAAGATAAATGTGTAGCCATCACTGCTCACGCTGACAGATTTATTCTTTCATGATAATTAATGAACAGGTGTGCGAATGCAATAATTATGCGGGCGGCACAAATAAAAAGAATAACCTTCGATGTGATGGTTTGTGTAGAATGACGCTCGCAAAATTTTAATTTATTCCGTTGTCCTGGTGATATTATGTACTGGTGCATCTTTGAAATATTCGTTTTTTTTTTATGGTGGGTTGTATTTGCAGTTGTCTTTTCGCCCCTGGAAAGGGGTAGGACCAAAGGAAATTACAACAAATAATTTTTTAAAATTACAATCTACCTTTCTAGTTTTGGAAATGTTACTGGAACATACCCTATACTGTGATTTTAAGCTAAATTGTTCATCTATGGTGACAGTGGAAGAAACATTCTGAAAACATTATATTAAAAAATAGAAATAGTATCGCGTGATCAAATTAAAAAATCCTCCTTTAAAAGAAACCTCGCCAGTGTGGGATAAAGTGATTGTTATCTTATCCTATCTTGCTTTTTTGTTCTATAAATTATATATTTTTTATTAATAGCATTGCGGTTTAATTGTTTATTGGTATTATGTGTATTTGATTGTTTTTATTCATTTCTTATTTTAACGCCGTGGCATACTACATTTTAGTGTTTTTCCATCGGTCAGCTGGTACAAAGATGCAATAAAAGTTAAACAGTACAAATTTATATAAAAACTGCTAAGAATGTAAACTTATAAAAATGTATATTCATAAAAAAAAAAAAAAAAAACAACATCTAAGAAATTGTCCTAGATTTTCATTGTACCAAAAGGGTTCATCGTCAATGGTGGGCAAAATATCCATTTTTACTTGAGAATTATGGGTGGATTTAAAAATCTTTTATTTTAACATTATTTTTACAGTTTCGCTGATCCTATTGATGGAGAGCGTGTCACGTGGGGTATTTAAATGGTTGATAAAGACACAGCTGAAGCTGTTTAAGATTGCTACACACTTCATGTCAACTTTAATTTTTGAATAGCTAGCAAGAAAATGTGGGTTTGAGTCCTACCCCCTTTTCAGTCATGTGTAAAAAATGTTTCTTTCACACCTTTGTAAGGTACCAAGCACATGCACACTGGGTGTGCAAAAGCAGTCACGAATATACTATAATATCTTTTAATTTGTTACCTGTACTTGTTTTTTCTGCCTGTGCTGCGTTCACTCATGAAGTCCCTGTGGGCAGAAGCTGTCATGCATAATATCTTCCTGGTTGGGGTTTTCCAGAAGTCTGATCCTGTGGTAAAATAACAATAATGATAGCAAAATACATACAATGTTGTAGATTAGAATATGTACACATGCACATTTACTGAAACCTTTCTTTAAAAGGCTTATGAAATAAGATATTCTATGTACTTACAAGAATCTGTGTTCATTCTTACACAAGAACCTTTTTATGCCCACATTTGGGTTTGTTGACACCTTTTTTCAGAATTGTGTGTCTTCATGCAACATGTTTTTAAAGGCTTGAAAAATGCAAAACAAAACCATTTTCACAAACGCCAAGCAGCTTAAAGGGTGGCTGCAGTGTTTTTTTTTATTCATTTAAACGATTAAACATGACTTTTTAAGCCTGAAATATTTGTTTAATATTTTTTATTATGCGCAAAAATAAATTGTTAAAATGGTTTTCAAGAGATTAGGGGAACCCACCCCGCCCCTAAAAGGGAGCCTTCATTTGCATAAACGTGACGTCATGTCGGTAACCCAAGCCGTCGGGGCCCCCTGGCTGTGTGCATATAGAGACGTGTGCACTGTGTGGCCTGGTACCTAGGCGCGTGTAGTTAGGAACCAGACTCCTTTTGCCGACGATATGTTTGAATTCCCGACGTGACGTCGATGGTAGGGGGGCGGTAACAATCCACAAAAGGGGGCGGGCATGACTTATACCCTAATTACGCAAGTCAGATATGTCGGGAATAAACAAAACACATTTTATTGATGTTCAATACATATATCAGAAATAAATGACAGCAAAATTAACTGTTTTATTTGAATTCACTGCAGCATCCCTTTAAAAGCAAATAACCAACCAAAATTAAACCATACTTACATGTGCCTATTTCAAATGGCATGTAACCAGAACAACACATTTTTGCAGGGCCTTGTTGGACAGCCCTTACCCAGAATGTAGTTTTTAGACCAAGTCAATCCTTATAAAAAAAGGGGGTGTTGCCAAAAATGGCATAGCTACAAGTTAACTTAAAGCAACCTTGCTGTATGATAGTGGTGTGTCTATTCACTTTCACATATTATATGCAAAGTGACAGCACCACTCCAAGTGTCGTGTCTTTGTCTAACAATGTAACATAGATTTAGTATTTAAGTTTGGGTCAAAACTTTGTAGTTTTTTTCTTATTGACAAAGGGCCTAATTCGAATGTTTACCTTGCAAAAGTTTTAGACTGTGCCCTTCTATATGATGGGGGAGTGTTGGCCGATGACGGTGGGCCACTAGCACCAACAGGGGCCCCTCTTGAAGTCGAACCAAGTTGACTCGCTGGAGCTGATGGAATTTGGTCAGGTTGGACCGCTGAAGAGGTGTCGCCATTGACCTCATAGTGGGCCTTGTCCAAAAGCAAATGGGCGGAGTACCTCCCACTATCCTCCTCTGCAAAAATCGCCGTGTTTGTGTCATCGGACAAAAACATGGATCCTTGTGTGACCTGATAATTTAAAAATAGGTACAAAATTATAGTCTTTGCACTTTCATTTCATTTGTAATGAAGTTTAACAAAGGTATTAACTGTAAGTGTATTTGGATTAAAAGTCACCCTTTTTTCAACTGGAGCTTGTCCAAAACACTTCTCAATCTAATGGGGCAAAGAAACGGGTGCCTACCCAGATTCGGGGAGGGGCCTTAAAAGTTTCTTTTGTTTTGGTTATTGTTTTATTTATTTATTCAATTGCTTACTTATTTGTGGAAAAGGTGACTAAATAAAGATACAGACCTAACTAACCCAGAAAGTTCCACACTATAGATAACTGAATAAAAATCTAAAACCTAAATTAGTGAACTCTGCTTTGGAAAAATTTGGGAAAACAGTTGCCTAGGAATGGGACAGCTTTTAATTATATATACAGTGGGTGTAGCAAAGTAATTTAGATTAAAAAATTACTTGTTTAATTTTATGGAGAACTTACTTTACCAAAATAATGAAATAGAGCAGGGCTAAGGTTTTACGCTTTTTAAAATACAAAGGTCAGCATAGGGATGTAAAAATTACAAGAAATATTATTTATAGGATGGAACAAAAAGGCCTTAATAGGGATCATTAAATTTTCACAGGCAAACAAAAAAGGCAACCAACTCCATTATTGCTCCATGATTAAAAAGGAGACACATAGATCATGTCGATAGCACAAAATACACGTTTCTAACGACATCTCATTATGCTCAAGGAATGTAAGAATGTAATGTTAATTAGTATTTTCTTCTTTTTTCCTGGAGATTGCCAGCAACTGGTTCCTTCGTGTCGTGCGCCAGCAACTAAACTGGTCACCTCGTGTGACATGGCCTTTTTAAACATTACAATAATAATGAAGCGTTCAAACTTTTGTAAACACTATTGCTAACAAAAGGCTGGATACGCACCTGAAAAATACGGCTGATTTTCGAAATAGTCATGTCCTCCTGTCTTACGGACAGTCGCTTACTTCCTCTGAAGAGTATTTACGTCTCCATCTCAAAAAACATGTCAAAACGTAGTCCTACACAAAAGTAAAACGAGTAGATACACAGCAGTTGGCAAACTTTTTAACGCACATACGTACAAGTTTACACGAGTTTTGTACACTCCTTTCCCGTCATGCATCGGGTGAAAACTTTTTATCCGGAAACAGCCGAAGTTTGTTCGTGAGCTCGGCTGCACTCAGTTATTGCAGTTATAAAACACGAGCACGAGCAACTCAAATCATGGAGCAATAAACTAGTTTATTGCTCCATGCTCAAATCCATTACCAACTTTTTTTTGCAAAAAAAAAAAAAGGAAAAAGGAAAAACGAAACCTTTTACCAGTTTTTGTTTGAAGTAAATTCACCCAGAGTGCATTTCAAAGCATTAACACGTCCGGTCAATCGCAGATAAGGGTCACGGGTCATGTACGTTCTTGACACTGACCGTGCACTGACGTGTGACAGCATGGAAACACAGTCAGTGTCGGATTTGAGAGTGAACTGAAATTTTCCCAGGCTTGTAATTTTGTGCAAAGGGTGTCCAGTGTCTACTTCGGCAACTTCACAGACAAATGGTGAGTTTCCCCCTCGCCCACCCCAAGCAGCCTCAAGCGAGGTGCACCGACCAAATCATAAGGAGGAAGAAATTTCCTCAATGGCCAAGAAATATACGGTCACAAGAAATAAGACACCAACTACCCCCTGACCGTTACACGACATTATTTAATCAACATGTTCCCCTTTTGTCATTATGTAACTCCCCCTCCCGTAGCCTGAAGCTGACCAACTCATCGCCGAAGTCCTATTGGGAATGATCATTATTATGTAAATAACTTTCCTTTGTTGGCAGTTATCCAACCGTTAAGATTAACATAACAATAGACGATCATTGTATATTTGGCCGCACAGGTGGTGTTCATGTCATGGCATTTCCATGGGTGTGGTGGTTTAAACCTAAACCTGATAATGCTTATAGATTCAGGACTTAGTATATCCTGGTCAGTGATTTCGGTGACTCTATTCTGCTAACCAACAACATCCCACAATTGCTCATAAGAAGTTGACCAGAAGTTCATGCCATCTTCGGGCATCAAACTGGTAAGTATCTTCATCTTCATGCTTGAACTTAATCTCAGGACTGGGCTAGAAAATCAGGGGACAAATATCTGCTTGCTGGACTGGGTATTGATCCATTCTTTGTTGTTTACGGCTCTTTTGTTTTCCACGGTTGTATTAATCCTAGGTTACAATTCTAATGGATTGTTATTTTTCAGTGATTCGGATTGTTATTTTTCTCACATGAAAGCAGATGGGATGCGGAATCTGTGTTTGTCCTATCATAGAGGTCTCTGTCCTTACTCTATGGTCCTATAGACCTGTGCTGTGTAAAAAACTGGCTCGGTCACTTACAAGTTTGGTGGTCAGGATGTGCAGGCTATAGTAGTGGTGTCTTGCCTCGCTCGCCTTCCACCTCCGACCCATATGTTCGAATCCCACTGGGGGCACTATGTGGATTGGGTTTTCAGTCCCTACTTGACTGTGTGGAATATTATTCTTTGGAATTTCCTGCCACATCTAAAACTGAAACATCTACATTGTCTTCTCCACTGGTATATTTGCTGATGAACAGCCTTTGACAATAATTATCATACATATAGAGATAGAACTTGTATCTTTGCCAAAAGTTCTCATCTCTCTTGAAAAATTGTCCAGTATATGCAACAAACAGTTTTGCTTATTTTCCCTCTGGACTTTATTGCACAATGGATTACTAGGCCTGCTTGCTTCACTTTTGAAAGGGGAAGGACACCAAGCACCCCATGAGGAAATTGTAATTTTTTACTGGAGCATTTCAAGGGTACCAAGTTGCCTCCTTGCCTCAAATTGGTCATAACAATTTTTCCTATCAGTTATTTCTTGGATATAATAATATGTAGTTTTTTTTACGAATATTTTTCTGTGTGGCGCCACCACTTTTTCACTCATTTTTACAAAAAGGGATATCTCATTGAGGTAAATTAGATACTATATTATTTCATATCAAATGAAAAAGTGGTGGCGCCATACGGAAGTAAGATTTCCATACAAAAATGTGTTAAAAAATATAGTTTTAGGATCCTTTAAAGGTGGCCTACATACCACAAGGCATCAACTTGGGTCCATTGTGTTTTCTTGCCAAGTTGAATGGCACTGGACACTATTGGTAACTACTCAAAATAATTGATAGCATAAAAACATAATTGGTACAAGCAAGTGAAAGCAAACACATTGTGAGCAATGGCTCCCTCTGAAGTAATTCCTCACTGAAATATTAAAATGCTTCAGCCTTTCCGAAAGCACACAAATTCATGCAACAAGGGTGTTTTTTCTTTCATTATTCTCTTGCATTGATCTTCAATGACCAATTGAGTCAAACGATTCTCACAAATTTGTTATTTTATGCATGTTTGGATACACCAAGCTAGAATACTGGTCTTTAACAATTACCAAAGGTGTCCAGTGCCTTTAAATTCCAGGAGGTCATTTTTATCACAACAGATAATTGTTATGTTAAACAATGACCTTCTAGGCTATTGTTATCTCTTTATGTAAGGCTACAATAAAGTGGCGTAGTTGTTTCAATATTTAGCAACGCTTCCGTGTTTTGCAGGTTTTGCCTCACATAATAGTGTTTCATCAGTCTTATAAATGGTTTGGGTTAAAAAAGAGATAATAACTAGACCAAGATTTGTACCATTGACCTCCCAACATGCTGGTACTCTACCAACCTAGCTATTTGTACCATTGACCTCCCAACATGCTGGTACTCTACCAGCTGCGCTATGTGTACCATTGACCTCCCAACATGCTGGTACTCTACCAACTGCGCTATTTGTACCATTGACCTCCCAACATGCTGGTACTCTACCAACTGCGCTATTTCAAGCCCCAGACCTGATACTTCTGGAGGCAACTGCTGGTCATTGCCTTGGTGCCCTTGCCTTGGTGCCCTTGCCTTGGTGCCCTTGCCTTGGTGCCCTTGCCTTGGTGCCCTTGCCTTGGTGCCCTTGCCTTGGTGCCCTTGCCTTGGTGCCCTTGTAATGCTCTAGTAGAAGTTTAACATTCCATTATAGGGTGCCCTTTACCAAGGAGAAAATGTCTTGCCCTTTCAAAAACGGAGCATACAGACCTGGAGCCCTATGTTGGCAGTCCCCCTATTTCGTCAGTTCTTTGTTTGGGGGTGCAAAATAAATAAGTGTTATAAATGGTCCTTAAGCTAACTTTTAAGGATAAACTATAAATAAGAGCCGATTTGGTTGAAACGTTTCAAACAGTATATTATGCTCATCTTCAGTAGAAAAGGTCTATCTTGTGTAATGTGATTGTCTATAATATATTCTTTGTTAAATATTTTGATTTTCATTACAGATAAAGGAGGCAATTTGGTAGTGGAATCTTGAAACGAATTAGTCTTCTGGCCACCAAGTATACCCCCCCAACATCCACTATGAAGACACGTTACCTAACGGTGGTCAACAACGCCCTGATACCATGCTTCTTCTTCGTCGACTGTCTTCTACTAGCAGGCATTGTTGCCCTATGGTACTTCATGGTATTCTGGAATGGGGATGTATTCTTCACCAACAGTCGCTACATTCTCTGCTCTGATGTACCTTTCTACAGTTTTCCAATCCTCGAGTCCAGAGTACCAGATATAGTTGTTTATGTACTGTGTTTTGTAATGCCTCCAGTTGTGGTAAGTACATACAGTATAGGCCTACCTAGTTATTAAGAGAGTTTGCCGGTAACACCACATGAATGTTTCTTTTGAGTAGCGTTAGTTCTGAAAAGAACCTGTGGTAAACGACTCAACGTTTCGCTCAGTATGCTCTGATCGTCTTCATGCTCTGATCATCTTAAGCAGCATCCAGCAACAGAGTCCAGCATTCTCCTGAAGACGATCAGAGCATACTGATCGAAATGTTGAGTTGTTAACGATCGGTTCTTTTCAGAACCAACATCACTCAAAAGAGATATTCACATGGTGCTACTGCAAATCTCTCTTAGAAATACTTCCAAAGTTTCAAATCCTACTTATCTAAGTTACTATTATAATAGATGTTAAGTTTGCATCGGGGATAAAGAATATTAATTTTGGTTAAAAAAAAAAAAAAAAAAAAAAAAAGTTAATATTCTTTATCCCCAATGCAAATTTAACATCTATTATATCGTTGCGGTATCCGCTGCCAAAACATAGGATTCGAACTGCCTCTAGCTACCGGGCAACCTCGGTAGTCTAGTTGGTAAGACACTGCTCTAGAATTGCAAGGGTCGTGGGTTCGGATCTCACCCAAGTAACATGCCTGTGATATTTTTTTCACAGGACTCGGGAAAGTACCGAGTATACAGTGCTAACACACATCGGTGTATGGGAAAAAAAAAATAAAAAATTAATAAGTTACTATTACCAAAATTTAATCAGTATGCTCATCTTCGTCGTATAATTTTATCTCCTTTGATTTTATTGTGTTTTTCTCTTACTATCTCAAATGTTTATTGATACCGAATTGTATATTTCTTTTATGATGACATTTTGTTTGAAATGTTTTTATCTTGCGAACCTTTGTAACATTTTGATGTGCTATTTTTCTGTATTTAAATGTGACTATGAGTTTGATTTGTATTTGCTCCTTTGATTTTGACAAAGGAATTGGAACTTAATTTTGTTTTATTACAAAGTGGTATTGTTATTAATCGGAAAACATAAGACCGCCCGACTTGTTTGGGCTGCTGGAGTTTTCTGGCCCAATGCTTATATCACTGGCCTATAGGCCAAGTGCAAACTGTTCCAAAGAAAGTGTTCAATTTGAAATGTGCTTTTTTGTTAATCCTTGAAATTTGCCTGGAACTGTTTGCCTTTAAATTGCATGACTTGGCTAATATTTTTTAATTGAAAAGGTTAATTCTAAATGTATAATTATCCTTTTTATCAATATCAACCCTTGTATATTGCATATATGTTGTTTAAACTTGTTTATCGGTGTGTTTCATATCGCCCCAGGTCCTCAATGGACTTGTGCGTTGTATGTTCTGTATGTATTTTAACTCTATTTTAACTCCCTAACACAAGTTAATTTGACTAACCTAATTTCTTGTATCACTTTGTTGACGTTTGTATTTATATTGATTTAAGAATTTGGAAATAAATGTTGTTGAATTTAACTGTATTATTTGTGCATTGTTGATTCAACAGAATAAACAAATCAAGTAAGAATTTTCTTTATTTTAAATTTTGTCCAGATTTTATTTGGTGAGGCTGCACTGGCCGTGTTCCAGCTACAGGGACATGAAAATCCAGTTTTTGAGAAGACGGTTGAAACATTTGATATTCGGTTCCATCCCATTGTCAGAAGAACTCTAAGATATATTGGTAAGTATATTCAGGCCTGTATGCTTTGTTTCTGAAAGGGCAAGGGCACCAAGGCATTTCTCCTTGGTAAAGGGCACATTATAATAATAATAATAATAATAATATTTAAAAATTATATTGCGCCCCTTACATACAAAATGATCAGAGGCGCAAATTGTAAATTGTTAAAGAGGAAATTGTAAATTTCTACTGGAGCATTTCAAGGGCACCAAGGCAATAACCAGGGGGGGGGGATGAAGGCAATCGCCTTTGTTGCCTCCATGAAGTATCAGGCCTATATATTTAAAGACACTGGACACTATTGGTAATGGTCAAAGACCAGTCTTCTCACTTGCTGTATCTCAACAAATGCATAAAATACCAAACCTGTGAAAATTTGAGCTCAACTGGTCATCGAAGTTGCGAGATAATAATGAAAGAAAAAACACCCTTGTCACACGATTTGTGTGCTTTCTGATGCTTGATTTCGAGACCTCAAATTCTAAATCTGAGGTCTCGAAATCAAATTCGTGGAAAATCACTTCAGAGGGAGCCGTTTCTCACAATGTTTTATACCATCAACTTCTCCCCATTACTTGTCACCAAGAAAGGTTTTATGCTAATAATTATTTTGAGTAATTACCAATAGTGTCCACTGCTTTAAGAGGAAAGCAATTGCCTTTTGTAAAAGTGTACTCTTACTCCAAGCCTTTATACTTTTCACAAACCACCTGCACAAATTTTAATTTAAAAATGTAATTTGTATCGCTCTAAAAAACTCCTGGGTCAGGTCTGATCCTTAACCTGGGGGCTGGTCTATTTCTGGGTTGGGTTGACCCAGAAACTGGTTGAAATAAATGGTTAGCTCAAACTCTGCATCAGTTTGACCCATACCCTTAATCACACTGACCCAAAAATGGTGTAGGCCCCCTTATGACTCCAAACTGGGCCCAATTTCATAGTGTTGCTTAAGCAGAAAAATATTGCTTGACAATTTTCTGCTAAGCTGAAATGAGCAGGATACCAGTCACAAGTTGAACATGTGATATAGTAGTTTGGCTGATAATCTTGTTCTGGTCAGCGTAGTTTTTTATTTATACTTATAGCTACCTTGTGTGCTTAAAGGAACATGAACCCTTGGGTCGGATGAGTTGGTCTTTGAAAAGCGTTTGAAACCATTTGTTATGAAATGCAAATGGTTAGACCGTGTTTCTTCACGACGTAAAAGGAAAACCGTGCAATTTCGAGGGATGTTTGTGTGGATCATTATATTCTACATTTAAAATTTCTTTCTAACCATATGCATTTCATAACAAAAGACCAACTCGTCCGACCCAAGGCAACAGTTCCTTTAAGCAGCTCTATAAAATTGGGCACTCGTTAGTTTTCAAAGTACCTGAATTACAATTTTATAATAACAAAAAAGAAGGCAATCAAAAAGTGAAAAATTACCTCATCATTTGTAATTTGTTTTGAACAGGACTTTTTGCCCTTGGTGGTTTTCTGACGTGGATTCTTGCCCGGACTACACAACTTATCCTGGGTTACCCAACTCCGTATTTCTTCAGTATGTGTGTACTGCCCTCAACGTCATGCACTGGTATAAGTCTAGTTACGCAACTACCAGAGTGTCCCGCAGACACCGACAAATTGGCCAGGTTGGTTATCATTTTGGGGAAAGTAATCAAGAAGTTTTTTTAGTCCCCCACCCCAACTTTCATTGTTCATAACCCTTGCTTTTTCGATGTGCTTTACTTACTTTTTCTCCACTCGATTGTTCCCGTTAAACCAGTACACATTTGAATAGATGGAAATTTGCATCAGGAAAAAGATTATTCATTTTGGTTTTACAATGTTCTAAGTTCCTTTTTTTAAAGCTGCTTTTTTTGTAATTTGCTTATTTGTTATTTGAATCTCTCTCTTATTGTTTATTTTCTTTTAGGCGCTTCTCAAATGTCTTCTTCTTCTTCTTCTTCTTCTTATTATTTGTATGTGTGTTAGCAATGTATACTCAGTACTTTGCAATGTATACTCAGTACTTTCTTTAGCTCTGTGCAAAAAATCACAGGCATATTACTGGGATCCCAGGTCGAAATTCCAGTTGAACCTAGTTAAACTGGGTTTAACTGGAACTAGTTGAAACCAGTTGATAAACTAGTTAAACACATTTAGAACCAGTTGGTTTAATATGGAAAATGGACAGAGACCAACTGGTTTATAATTTCAACCTAGTTGAACACAGTTAAACCTAGTCCAAACCAGTTGGTTAATATGGAAAATGGACGAGTTTGATCACTATCCAGTTGAACCAGTTGACCCCAGTTAACAAGGTTCAACTGGAATTTTGACCTGGGATGGGATTCGAACCCATGACCTTTTACAAACCTCGGGAAAGTACCGAGTATATAGTGCTGACACACATCGGTGTATTGACCCATTTCACCTGACGTCATTATCAGAATAATCTTGGATGCGCCATTTTTGTGGTCAATGTCATTATTCATTGAAGTGCGCATTTTTAGGTGACGCGGCGTTTACACGTAAACTGATGACCACCAACATGGTGAGCGTGGCATCAGTCGCCGCGTGTGACGCGTGTGCAAGGGGTCACTAGGGGTAAAACCAAAATGAATACCAGTATACCTGTTTATGTTTGTTGTGTTGTCATTTAGGCAATAGACTTCGAGCAAGACTCTCTGCTGTAGGGTTAAAATGTCAGGCCATAAACTATTTTTATCCTTAATTAAAATCCAAAATATTTTGAATTTGTTTTATCTTGTTGTTTTCTTCAATAATGTAGTAATTTGTTTTGCATTAACTGAATTTTATTTTTAACCGGTAATTAACATAGGTTTAATATTTAAATACAGTAAGCTAAAACTAGTTAAAAACTGTAGAAATGTTGATGTACTAATAATAAGTAGAATTACTTATTTTGTGTAGGCCTATCTTGTCCTTATTGATAGTTTCTTTAGGTAAATATAAAGCCCCCTTTCGTTGTTGTAATCCTCACTCAATTGAAAATATCTAGAAACACCAACTCTAAGCGATTTATATTTGTTTATACAGGCAATCGTTCCCATCATTGTTTGCTGCTTTGAGTTCTTACTCAGCTGTCTACACAGGAGTAAGTTGTTTATTTTATTTCTATCTTTACTTGGTTTTGTTTAAGCAGGGTAGCCCTATCAGATTCCAATGAGCTGCTCTAGCTCCCCGTGGCCCAGGGGTCGTTTTCACAAAGATAGCCCTTGCTGAGACCTAACTGAGGACTTATAGTCCTAAATTAGGACTTAGTCCCAGGAGTTGGTAAAAACTTCAGGCTAGTCCTAAGTAACAAGGAGTAAATCATCCAAACTCAAGATATAAGGCTAGTCAAAAATAGCCCTTAGGACTTAGTTCTAACTAAGGACTAGTCCTTGGAGTTCAGGCTAGTCCTAAATAAGGATGAGTAAATTATCCAAACTCAAGATAAAGTGAACACCTTTGGTGATTGTCAAAGACCAATATTCTCACTTGGTGTATCCAAAAACATTGCATAAAATACTGAATCTGTGTAAAGTTGGACTCAACTGGTCATCGAAGTTGCAAGAGAATAATGAAGGAAAAAACACCCTTGTTTTACAACTTTGTAAAACAAGTGTTTATGCGAACAATTATTTTGAATAACTGCCAACAGTGTCCAGCCATTCAACTTGAAAACACAATGTGTGCTTTTAGATGCCTAAAAAGGGCCTCAGACCTTTTTATATATTTGGGTGAGAAGTTACCTCTTTCTCAAAAACTGTATACTTCTCAAAAACTGTATACTATCACTGGCTCTCCATTGCTTGTTACCAAGTAAGTTTTTATGCTGACAATTAGTGTTGAGTGCCTTTTATAACCCCAAATCTCTGTCTTATTCTTCTAGATCTACATCACCAGTGTGTTCGTCATCAAATCATCTAAGACCCTCAAGCCACTGATCTTCCTGGTGTGCGTTTCGTTATCCTACTTGATGGGTCTGGAACGTCTTGCGTTTCATAAGAACAGTTGGTCGGACGTCATTGCTGGATGGTTGCTGGGTGGACTTATAGCTGCCTACTTGGTAAGAATTGGAGGGTAGTAAATACTTAACATAGCAAAATTGGAGTAGAATTTAGAATTGATATAGCGTTGAGATGAAATAGAATTTGAGTTGAATTTATGAGTGATTGGGAGTAGAATTTGAATTGAATTCATATGTGATTTGGAGGCGAGTTATTTGGAATTGAATAGCGTTGAGATGAAGTAGAATTTGAATAGAGATCATAAGTAATTTGGAGGAGATTTACTTGAGTTCGGTGCTCTTATCGGCTCGACCATAAAACCCCATAAAGAAGGATATTTAGTTTGGTGTTGGTGATTTTTGGTGTAGTTCGAGATGAAAATGCAGCGGGTGCTGACAACAAGTAACAGTGTTTTGTTTTTCTTCACTCAGTGTTTTGGTGTCTTGAATTCCTTCCACGGGCACGTCTTTAATCTCCTTCCACGTTTTACTGATCCACCTCGTCAGAAACAGTCACAAAGCTCAAAGAGTCGTGACAGACCGATGTACATCGATAGAAATATGGAGGTAGGTGCAGCCAAAAAGTTTTTAGACTTCTCCTGAACTAAAAAACTTGATGACAAATCGTTAGTCAGTGTCGATTTGTCTGCAAGCACTATTACGCGCCATCCACTCCAAAACACACATCCTGCCATTTATGCAACTAGTCAGAGTGCGATTAAACATTCATGCAACAGTCGTAGGTAGCGCGTGTAAAAAATGTGTATGTGAATTTGAATTTGAATTTAGAGACTACTTTTTAACGAATTCTGACACATATAACCTAGATTCTCACAACTTTCATCTGATTTCCGCTTGTTTTCCATAAGAAGTGAAGATGCCATCATTTCTACCACTATACCTCATACAAATTTTGATCATTAGTGTAAAAACTCACTCCTGTTTCCTTATCACTTTCTAGATAATTTGTAAACCTTTTCTTCATTTCTACATTTCTTGTTTTAATATATTTGTTTCATGATCATCTCTTCTCATTTTTCTCAGAACACTTATTCAGGTAACATTTTAACATCCTCACTTCCTTTTCCATCGGCATTTTTCCTTCTTTTAATCCTTCTGCTTTTAAGCCTCTCTTATCTATTTTTATTTTATTTTTGCAAATAGAATTACAAGTAAGTGGATTAGGATTAACCTTATGCATTCAGAGTGTTGGCCAGGCTCCAGAAAATATAAAGCATCCAAAGTGGCTTATTTGATTTTTGTTGAAGGGTGTCAACATTCAAGAGGGATGTCCAAAAGAAACCCAGACACCCCTCTTGCCCTCTGGTGCTTCCAAGTTGGGGAGGGGCTCTATACCAACATTGCTTTGGGAATGGGAGACTTTTGGGACGCTTGGTGGCAGCAGACTTACCAGGTAAAATCCATTGTTTTCGGTAATGTGCGCATGCTCAGAACTACGTAAACAATGGATATTTACCTGGTAAGTCTGCTGCCACCTAGCATTCCAAAGTCTCCCATTGGAGCTGTGGAATTTATCTTAAGAGGGAATTTTAAAGAAGGGCTCCAGTGTTAACAGCAGGTTTGAGACACCCCTCTTACCCAGTGGTGCAACCAAGTGGGGGAGGGGGGGGGGTTGCTTTATAACAACATTGCTTTGAAAATTGGAGCTGTAGACTTGATCTTAAGAGGGAATTTTAAAGAAGGGCTCCAGTGTTAACGGCAGGTTTGAGACACCCCTCTTACCCAGTATGTCTCCTGCAGCCAGTGTCCCAAAAGTCTCCCATTCCTAATTGGTATCAAGGTTCAAGGAGGTGCTGCATGGGGCCATTTGGGTTTTCTTCTTGCTCATTTTTCCTCAAGAATCTGGGAGGCTTTGCATGATAGTATAAACTTTTCAAAAATGGGTGTTTGGGGATTGCTCTTTTAAAATTATTGCCCCTGGGTTTCTTTCCTGGCCAACAGAATATTTACCTAAAATACAAGTATTTAAATTCTAGAATATTCCTGTTGAGCAATCAACATCCCGTCTCTGTATTTAATTCTTATAATTAGCCGTTTCTATTTTTTAATCCATAATTAATCCCTTCCTTCACCCGTCCGACTAACGCATTAATAAGTCGTCCTGTTGGTGCCAAAACATCATATCTCGGTGCGTACTTGTTTTGTGTGCATGATTCAACCTTTTAAATGAGATGCAACATTTTGACAAAATTAACTTGCGCGTAACAGAAGTGCCATTTTAAAAAATACAACATTTTGAAAAAACAAACTTGTGCTTACATGTAACGCTTTAAGAGATACAACATTTTGACAAATTCAGTTCGCTTAAAGAAGTGCTATTTTAGGAGATACAACAGTTTTTGCACCAACACAAGGATAATTGTTCTTTCCTTTTTCTTTTTCTCATACTAAAACACACTCTGAAGCCGTCCAGATTCCTTCTGCACAGCGAAGCCAATCACGGGGATTCTATACGTACGACGGCATACGCGGTCGGATAGCACGCAAAGTAGGCGGTGCCGAACGCGCCGTTATCCGACCCGTACCGAGCTCACAGAGTGAAGATCCTCCAATGGGAACGAACTACTTTTGATGTAAATTGGCACTTCATTGGCTATGTTTTGATTAAATCAGGGCCCAATTGCATGGCTCTGCTTACGATCACCATTCTCCGCGTTATGGGCAAGCGCTGAATATCTGCTCTTGCTGTTTAAGCGTAGAATGCCTAGTAACGTGGAGTACGCAAGCGCACAAGCCGAAACTCCCTGCTAACCCGTGAAACACGCTTGACGGAAGCACAGAATTCCCTGCTTCTGCAAGCGCTGATTCTTTGCTTACATTAAGCAGAGCCATGAAATTAGGCCCTGCAAAGGAATTTCCTTTAGAACACACAAACACTATTATAGCACATTACTTCAGGAAATCCTGTAGATGAACAAAAAGTTAGTTTCTTTCTTTTTACTCTCATTACTTGCAATATGAGAGAGAAAACATGACAAAACGTATCACATTAAAGAGAGTATGAGGTGCTTATGGATTATTCTTCCTGCTTGGACATAATTTTGCCCCAGAGTTTCGGCAATATCTCAACAAAGATGAACACCTTTTGGAATGAAAGTTTCTCAGGCTAATTTAATACATTTATAAAATGGATTGAAAAAATTTAACAATTCCAAAAAACAACGGTTTACAATGCCTTTAAATACATTACTTGTGTTGATTGACACCTGTTTCTATGAATCTGGCAAAATATAATGGTCCTTGAACTCATTGTTGATATTGCAATAATCTCATCTGAATACAGCCAAAACACCTGCTCGCAATCCTCACACCTTGCCAATGAGGCAATTAAATTGATTGCTTCAGAGTGTGCAATACTACTCTCAGGCCTTTTTTGAAACCACGGCTTTGGGGCCGCGAACTGTTTTTGCATTTTGAGCGTGCTTTGCATATACGTGCTCAGGGCTTCAGACGGCCTGAAGCCGAATCCAAAGCCGAAGCCGTGGTTTCGAAAAGGGCCTTTAAAGACAGGACACTGTTGGTATATCAAAGACCAGTTTTTTTTCTCACTTGGTGTATCTCAACATATGCATAAAATAACAAACTTGTTTGTGCTCAATTGAGCTCAATTGGTTTACAAAGTTGCAAGAGAATAATGGAAAAAAAAACGCCCTTGTTGTGCACCTTTCAGATGCCTGATTTTGAGACCTCAAACTCAAATTCTGAGGTCTCAAAATCAAATTCAAACATTTTAGTGAGAAATTACTTCTTTCTCAAAAACTATGTTACTTCATAGGGGGCTGTTTCTCACAGTGTTTTATACTATCAACAGCTCTCCATTGCTCATTACCAAGTAGGGTTGTATTGTATGCTTATAATTATTTGGAGTAATTACCTATAGTGTCCAGTGCCTTTAAAGTCACAATCACCAACTCTGAACAAATTATCCGGCTAGGAAACGGTGGACTGTGGCTAGTCTAGTCTAGTTAAATTCATAGACAACATTAGTTTTTCTGCCACTTAGATAGCATTTGTCGCTGGTTTGATAAGCAGGACATATTATGTGTTTGAACTCTCTACCACTTACTCTTTAAATCTTTGTACCACACAAATCAAATCTCTTCTCAAAACTTGTCTTATGTCACTGGTTTTCAATGACTAATTTGGTTGTTTCTGTTTTCTTTCGTTTTGTTATTCGGTTTTACTGCGCCTTGAACACCCAGCAGGGTGGATATGTGCACATAACAAGTCTTTATCATAATAATTTTTATTATTGCTTTCTCAAAAGAATTGAGGTTATCTTATAGTTTCTTTCTCAGAAGAAGGCATTGTATCGATATGATCAAATATTTTATCAATTTTAGTAATAACAAAAATAAATCATACTTATATAACGCTTCACCCAAAGTCTCTACTCTTTTGGTAGAGTGTTGGTAGGCATTACTTTGCTGTTAACCTATCTTTCTGAAAGTTTGTATATGAAAGTTTGGTAGATATGTATATATATAAGACTTTGATATTATTATTATTGTTGGCAACACAACAGTATTGAAAAGATACTTATTTCTGCAATTCTTTGTTTTTTTCAGAGTCGACGTTGATAGGGGAGAGCGGAGCGCTGGTTTGAGGTCTAAAGCGGAAATTAAAAATGATCTATCTTGTGACGACATTGGATAAAGCAAGCAAAGTTATCACTGTGGAAAACTGTTTAAAGGAAACAAGAATGCAGAGATACCTTTATCGTGGAACAATACATCCCAATGTGGCCAGTGGGAATAAATGGTTAGCTGGTGACATTTGACCTTTTTATGTTTAAATCTCAGACCTGTGACTAAGTAACCCCACCATATTTGTTGGAAGTGATTGTATGTACATAGTTAGGAAAGGCTTGGCAATCCACACACAAATTAATGGATTTATTTTTATTTATACTGTAAATTTTGGTACCTGGGCCCAATTTCATTTACCGCAGAATTCTGTGTCAACGATCACCATTCTTTGCTTACATGGCAAGCTAAAGTTCTGCGCTAGCTGTGTAAGTGAATTAAGAATGCCAAGTAACATGGAGAGTGCACGCGCACAAGGAAAAAATTCCCTGCTTACCCATGAAATATGCTTGACCTAAGCGCCTACCTCCTTGCTTCCGTAAGTGTCGATACGTTGTTTTTGGTTAGCAGAGCCATGAAATCGGGCTCAGATGGGGCAAATATTCTAGAAGCATATAAAGATGATTTTTTTTCCCCTTCTTTTTTAGATTTGTAAAACTTTTTTATAACTTAAAAACTAATTAAAGCAATGCATTGTATTGAAAACCTTTTTTAAAACTCAAATTTATTGTAAAGTGTTTTGTTTTTAATTATATCTAAGTAGTTTGACTATATTAACAAAAAGCACCATGGCTCTCAAAAGCTTTGAAGTTTCCAACTTCCAAAAGTTGAAAAGATTTTTGGTTAGCCTTGGGCTAGCCTGAACATCTGACGTCACACTTCGAGGCTCGTGAATAATGCCAGAGACCTGCCTCGAAACCGGCATGTACTTTCACCTTTGACCTTCATTCATTTCACATAGAGATATGCAGTCAAATTCTATTGCGGACGTGACAGCAGTGTACTGTTTGGGCATGGAAACCTCATGTCACTTCACGTATCCAATGATATCATTGTATCCAATGGAATCACTGGATCTGAGGAGCAGGGACCTGTCTTTATCCTTGCGGGTAAAGACAGGAGCCCCAGTCTAATCTTAGGCTCAATTTCAGACAGCTGCTTAATAGGTAGTTTTATGCTTACTGTAAGCACGGGAAAAGCAAACTAATGTTCTGCCGCTTACTATAAGTAAATGAACAACACAACACTGCCAGAGCTGCCAATTATGTTCATCTCATTCTCAGGGAGATTTTGTACAACAATCAGGAATATATTTTGAATTACACTCGACATAAAAGAGTGTTTTTTCCTTCAATTCGAGGAGATTTTCATATTAAATCACGACTAAGAAAGATTGGGACTATTTTCAGGGAACTTTCTGCAGAACCAAGAAGAGTTGGCAGCTCTACAATGCATGGCGAACATGAGAAATGGCCGCCTAATTTTTCTGTGAAATACTCTTGAGCTTAAACAAAGTTTTCTGCTGAAGTAAACGGAAGAATGTGTTTACTGGTGAGCAGCTGTATGGGAATGGACCCTGGTATGCATTCAGGTATTATTCACAGAGAAGATGCAATTTATTTAAACTATAGGTTTACCTGTTACCATGTCATATGTGTGTTTCAAACAGTTTGTGTAAAATTAAAGACTAACAGATTTTATTCCAACACTTGTACGTTTACTTTGAAGTGTGCTTATTGAAAGTTCCTGTTTGTGGTGGCACCATGTGTATCTACTTTGCTTTGTTGATTTGTTCTTTGAGACTTTGTCTTGCTGTTTATTCTACTGCCGCGGAAAAGATTTTGTAATTTGTGAGTCTACTTGGTAACTGTCCTGTTGGCCGGTACCCTAAACCCCCATTAGGGTCGCTCTTCATACGGTACCCTGCCTAATACATCAGAATGCAACACAGTTGAAACCAAATGCCACAAAATACAACAAGGGATGTTGTTGCTTTGTTAGGACCGAGCATTGGGTCTCATAATTCATAACTTCAATAACCCATCTTTCTGTTTAATGTATATACTAAGTGCCTTGAGTACCTTATTTGGTAGATTTGTGCGCTATATAAGACTTCAATATTATTATAATTTGAATAAGATTTCATAATTTGTGAGACTAAGTAACTGTCATGTTGTCCGGTAGTAGTACTTTTGCTTAGTGGACCTTCTCTTTACTGATACAGAACGAGTTCTTATTTAGACTCAATGTTTTGATTAGCCTGCTCTAGTTATCGTCATCGTTAATATTCTGTATCGGGCAGCCGTGACACTTGTGTCCTTAAGCAAGACACTAAACCGTTGCCTCGTCCTTCGGATGGGTCGTTAAGCCTTTTTATTTGGTCTCATGTGTTGTGTAACGCATATAAAAGAACCCAGTGCACTTTTCGGAAAGACAAAATCCCAGTGATGCTTTTGAGGGCAAAACAAAACTCTGCTATTTTGTCAATGTTGACATCTTCTGCAGAGGAAAAAAATATCACAATAACTAGAAAGAACTTCACATATTATAAAGTATTTTATTACATTAATACAATGTTCACCTTTCATGAGCTAACACAAAATATCCATATACATACTTGTACATGTACACAATTAATAGCAACCAATTTATTATATTTATGATTATTTGCTATATTATTTGCAACATTTTATGATGACATTACTAAGTGGAATAATCTGGGAAGTTTGGGGTGGGGGGGGGGGTAAGAAACTTCTCAATCAGAACCCTTGCACATCAACATTTAAAATTAGGGACAAAAACTTTGAATTGTTTTGTTGGTGCAATTGTAACATCTGTTGTGCATAACTGGTAAAACAATAAACCCCTTGCATTATGATGTCACGCTCTCCAAACAGCGCCCTCACTGAGGTAGAAGACGCTAGATCGTCTGCTCTAGGTGCGTAAAAAAACGTGCATGTGACCTCTGCGTACCAGCAGCTTGCACGTTATGCAAGGGGCTAGTAAGATCCTTTGGAAATTACACAACTGATAAGTCTCAATATGGCTCTATTCTGACTACTGGTTATGTTTTACTGTCGGCCACTTGCACTAGGATTTGAATTACATAAGGACCATAGACATCAAATACCAAATCTGTCAGTAAATCAAAAGAACAAACAAACTTGATATTAACTTAATCACAAATACATGCAATATGGAGCGCCATCTATTGTTATAGAATGATTATATCTGTATTTTTACAAGAGTACTGTACAAAACCTAATGGTACTGTGGAGGGCTTCGCAAAGACTTAAGATTCAGCAGTTTATCAATCTGACAAAGTGTGATGTCACATTCATAAATAACCAGGACAGGTTATATCCATTCTGGTTGGTCAAGAGATTAGTAAACTGTACATAGTATAGACGATGTGACCTATGTTTACATTCAAACCGCCCTCTGTTGACAAAACACTGTACACGTCATGTTAAGCATATAAGTCTGCTTAGTAAATTTGGTACATGTTTAACATTTTAACTCCCAAAATGGCTGGCCATGGGCAAACGGTTTGCGCCTGTGATGCCAGGACAATGGGTCAGTAGACATGGTTGAACACGAAATCCCACCCACGGTATGTGTTGGTAACCAGTTGAATATTCACTGTTCTATACACAAACTTGGTTCATGGTGGCTGGTTGCCAGTAGCCTGGTTCATAATTCCTGCGAATGTGAATGCAAACTGATTTTTGACGTCACATGGATGTTGAACACAGTTTGACTGTTGCGAATTGTTTGTTTGTGACGCCAAAATTTGTATAGCATTCGCAAGAAGTATGAACCGGGCTTAATTCAACCTTAGTTGCATGAAGCTTATGGTATTGACTTGAACATGAAGGTATGTATACATGTATACATTAATTCTCATAATATCAAAAATCTAAATAATAGCAACATTAATAATATCGAGACAAATTCTGTTCCAAATAAAACAACTTCTATTATTAGAAGCTTTCCGTATAAATCATGTGTAGGTTCGTTGGTTTTGGCGGGAAAAGGTTGAGGGAAGTACAACATTGGGATCAGTCAGCGGTTGCAAGTAGCTTATACCAAAATGCCAAGAGCAACCGCAAACACCCGCAAACCAGGTTTGACCTACAAAGTAAAGGTCATGTCGGGATAGACCGTTTTGAATAACCCCTTGGTTACTATGAAAGTCGCCATCTTGTAGGGCATCGCCATTTTGTAGGGCAAACCCTATGGCGCGTCTTATTGCGTACATCAATAAAGCACGCAGCGTTCCCGGTTAGGTTTCTATGGCACACATGCACACGCACACGCTCACAGACGCCATGTTGTAGGGCAGGTTTTTGAATGGTGACGTCATACTCAATACGGTCTATTGTAGTATCCAAATATCCAAACACAAAACTAAATTTTCATTTTTCTTTCTGTTTCCTGTAACTTCTGTGTGATTATACAGAAATGAATGGTCTCAACAAAGTGTACAGTTTGTGCGCTTGCGAAAATGTTGATAAATATCGACCCCTAGCATACACCCGTGTTTGTGTAAAACTACTATCATAGCCATAAAATTTGTATTATTAATTGACCGATTTAGCTTTTTTTGCGGACCATAAATGACAGGGAAATATTTTTAATACAGTTTATACCTTTACTCTGAATCTAAACAATGTTACAAATTTTATACACATTTCCTACAACTCTCCGTCAATATTAATCGGAGATTACAATTGAAATTAATACTTGATGATACTTTTATCTGTTTCGCTCTAATAATTAAAATTTCCACATTATTAAACAGATTTACAGGATGCAACAAATCCTCTAGCAAACCCTAATTTCAATTGACAGCGGACTGTACATTTATTGCTAAAACAGTTAACAGAAACGCTAACAACATTTTGTCAACAATTATTCCTAGCTCCATAATAATATAAATTTTGTTAATTTTGTTATTTTTGTGTTTACTTTGAACCAAAATCCTTTAAAAAAAAACAGTTACAGAAGTCATTTAACACAATAGGCTTGGAATGTTTTCTGTCATGAAGCAAGAAATACCAAAAAGAGGTGGACTTTTGAAAACTGTTCAACACCCTTAAGTCCACTACAAGAAGTCAAACGAAAATGACGAACAAAATTAGAAGAAATTGTTGAAAATGTTCAAAGAAAACTTACAACATAAGTTGGGAAGCGTTGAGTTGGGGTTAAAGTTTGGTTTGTTTCTTCTCACTTGCTTGCAAATCTGAAGCTATTACACTGAAAGTAAAAAATAAAAGAGAAATTTGAAAATTAGAACCTGAACACTGGGGATATTCCCGACATGTGATGCAGTGTCGTGGCCTAGCGGTTAAGAGCAATAGACTCAAGCTCTGGTGTTTGATCAGCTGAGTGTGTGTGTTTGAGTCACAGTCATGACACCTGTGTCCTTAAGCAAGACACTTAGCCATGATGCTTCGTCCTTCGGATGGGACATAAAGTCTTTGGTCCCTTAGGTTGTGTAACACTTGTAAAAACAATTCAGTGCACTTATCGGAAAGAGAAGGGGTTCGCCCTGGTGTTCCTGGTTTGATTGGCAGCATATTGCGCCACATCACCTTGTCAACCATTACTTGATGCTGTGTAAAAGGAGTAGGTCTCATATTTCAAACGTAGTCCCAAATACATTGCAGGAAAATACTGAATGTTGCAGCACCTTGAGAGCAAGTGATGGATATAAGCACTATATAAGAAGCCACAATTATTATTACCCCAAATGGTTACTCTTCCTTTACCCTTTGAGAGCAAAGTGTTGTCCACTTACCTGCAATATCCCTATGATGACGCCAAATAGTCCAATGGCGCTACCAAAGATCTCGATAATGAGAACCTTGACAAAGAGGCTTCCGTCCTGGGCGTCAGCGAGGGCAGCACCACTCCCAACGATCCCAACGCACATGCCGCAGAAGAGATTGGAGAAACCGACAGTCAGGCCAGCTCCGAACATGGCGTAACCTGAAGCGCAAGAACCGATATAAAAGATTTACAAGATCTGAACATTTGGACAATGACATATCATGTGATATAACCACGACTGCTTGGTAAAGTTGGGGAGGTAGTGCTTTCGGCTCTACCGGCCAGGCTTCCGATGGATGACACCCAAGCCTACATCCGTATGGACTGTAAAGGTGGGGGGGGGGGGGGTTACCCTGTTTCAGCCCCAGGAGTGGGTGGCAACTGCCCTTGGAAAAATACTTGATATGCAGCCCACACCTTGAAGTGGCCTTCATGCCCTGTGTGTCTGGCGAATTGCATACAATTTCATTTTTTTAAATCATGCCATTGCCAAGTACAGAGCAGTTGAAAGTCATCAGAACGTTTGGTTCAAATTCCAGCTTGTCTGACCATGATGCTTACATTATATGTCCGTCTCCCCTTAGTGTATAGCACTCCCCCCTTTAGTATATAGGCCCCCTTGGTATATATGGCTGCCCCCTCAATTATGCCTCCCTTAGTATACAGCAACCCCTCCCCCCTTAAAACTTACTTGGTAAGAGCTGTTGATAGTATAAAACATTGTGAGAACTGGCTCCCTCTGAAGTTTTGAGACAGTAGATTTTTACTGAAATATTTGAACTGAATTTGAGACCTCAGCTGAGGACTCGAATTCAAGCATCTCAAAGTACACAACTTGTGCAACATGGGTGGATTTTCTTCGAAAATTCTCTCGCAACTTCAACGACCAATTGAGTTCAAATTTTCACTGGTTTGTTATTTTATGCATAAATAAATGAATGCATAAATGTTGAAATACACCATTCCAAGTGAGAAGACTGGTCTTTGACAATCACCAAAGGTGTCCAGAGCCTTTAAGTGTTACAAGCCCCCCTTGGTATAGATGGCTGCCCCCTTGTAATACGCCTCCCCTCAGTATACTCTCCTGCCGTCCGACTTCATGACGATTATGGGAGGGTGGTTAGGGTTAACCCCTTATTGCCAGTCTTAACATTCAATCCAGTGCATTTATCAGACTATGGCATGTGCTGCATTCTTCTTACCTGCTAAATAGTTCTTGCGTAACAACTCCTTGGATATAGAGTTCTCATCATACTCTTCAAGTAGATTGGAAATAACAATGGCTAGAATGATCCCGTAGATGGCCACCGCCTCGCAGAAAATGATACTACAAAGTAAACAAACGAAATCCATATTCATTTTAGTTTTTACCCATATACACCGATGTCTGTTAGCACTGTATACTCAGTACTTACCCGAGTTCTGTGAAGAAAAGAAATCACAGGCATATTACTCGGGTGGGATGGGAACCCACGACCTTTGCAATTCCAGGGGTCGATTTCACAAAGAGTTAAGACTAGTCTTATCTCGAGTTAGGAAGAGTTACTCGTCCTAACTTAGGACTAGCCCTAAGTTAAGACTAGTCCTAACTCTTTGTGAAATCCACCCCAGAGCAGTGTCATACCAACTAGACCACCGAGATTGCCCGGTGGCTAGAGGCAGTGCAGACCTTATGTTTTAGCAGCAGGTACTCCAGAGTAATCCAGAGACACATTTATCAAAATTTAATATGATCTGCACTTGACACTCATTGTTTCACATTATCCATGTCATCTTATAACAAAGAGAGATTGGTTGGTTATGAAAGCATACCTGATAAGATTTTTTGTCCTGATCCGTGGAGCTTTGACACCCCCTCCAAGGATACTTGTACCTGTGGTGAAGATGCCCCTAAAAAAGAAATATGGGAAAAATATTAAAAACTTATCATATTCAAACATTGGGGCTCAAAATTCAAAAGTGTAAATTTTCCTTCACACATTCAAGCAATGGAAATTGACCACTGGTTGACTACTGTGGTCGACCATTTGGAACCAGTCTCAGGACCATGGTTTTGTCCATGGTCCCGATAGCCTGTTCCATGCTAACATGTGTAAAGCACAGAAGTGAACCAGTTTACCATAGCAAAAAGGCGGAAGGCAATGGAAGTGTTGAACACCGTAGTACCGATGGTTGGCTAGACTTCCAAACGAGTCGTTCGAGTGAATGAGTCACTGAGCATGTATGTTGCTGGTCCGTGGTCAATCACGGGTCAACTAAATGTGGACACTCAAACTTGCTCAAAGCTGTCATTCTCAGGAATGACTTGTACTATTTGGGTATATCTCATAAAAACAACTCACCCATGCAACTATGTCAAAGAGCAAAGTTTGGTTTGTTTAACTGTAAAACCAACAGATTCCAAAATACCCCATTGCCCTACCTCACCAAGCTCCTGAACACTTAAAACCATTTTAATGTATTGCTAAATTTTCTGGTCTTAATTGTATATAGTCAATCTGTTTGTACATTTCTGCCAGACCATTGTTTTTGTGTTTTTTTATCATATTTTCACCATGTATTTTCTATTGTAAAGCTTTTTAATAATGATTGTAATATTTTTAACGATTGTGAATTATGCCACAATTCAGGTAATGCTGCGATGACATTTGTAAATAAATAAACCATTTATATCCCACTTACCATGCTGCTCCGACTACTGAGAGTGAAATAGAGAAAGCTATACCAAGATTGGCCCACATGAATGGATTGACTGACGTTAGAAACCTGTAGAAGATTCAGAAATCAAAGTATTCAAACTACTTATACTGCAGTAACCACTTTAATCTTTGGCTTGAATGAATTTAAAAGAAAAATGCACAAGAGCTTTTATAGCTCAAAACTTTTTGTGGACCAGAATTGTTTTTGCAGGACCATAATCAAATGAGAAAACAAATTCCGAACTATATGGAAAGATTTGCGGTAACACCATGTAATGACTATCTCTAATGAGTTGGGGTGGTTCTGAAAAGAACCGTTGGTTTCAACTCGATGCTTCGATCAGTATGCTCTGATCGTCTTCTGGAGAGCCCAAATTTTCTTTCTCATCTAAACATCCTTTCTCCAGAAAATGATCAGAGCATACTGATCAAAACGTCAAGTTGAAACCAACGGTTCTTTTCAGAACCAACCGCACTCATTTCCACCATGCAAAGTTTCAAATCCTACTGAAATTCTGAACTGTTTTTATTAGAACAAGCACTGAGAGAATATTGATCTCATTTGTCTTTAAGGTCATGTTAACAATGGTGATTGTACATGTACTCACCATCCAAAGTCAAGTCTGTAGAGTTGGCCTGTCAGAAGATACGCAAAAACTGTAAATAAACAAAGTAACAAAATTATTTAAGTTAGCTTACATGTACATACAATACCTCCTGACCATTGTACATCATCATTTATTTGTTGCTGACTTACTATAGTACTACATCAAGTTAGAGTGGAGGAAACAGACTTGTGAAGATGAGTTAAAGAAACACGTTGCCTTGGATCGGCCGAGTTGGTCTTTGAAAAGCGTTCTGTAACCGTTTGTTAAAAAAAATTGATATGGTTAGAAAGATATTGTAAAAGTAGAAAACAATTATCTAAACAAATATGCCTCGAAATTGCGTGGTTTTCTTTTTACCTCGTCGACTAACATGGTCGGCCATTTACGGGAGTCAATTGTTTTACTCCCATAAATGGTCGACCTTGTTAGTTCGCAACGTGAAATGAAAACTGTGCAATTGTGAGTGATACTTGTGTGGATCATTACATGTATATTCTACTTTTAAAACATCTTACTAACCATATGCATTTCATAACAAATGGTTTAAAACGCTTTTTGTCCGATCCAAAACAACGTGTTCCTTTACGAGTGATCACATTGGTTATTGCTATTATTTTGTATCAACATTTTAAAACTTGTCAAGGCCAAACAGTTAAGAGCACCTGACTGTGGGTTTGAGTCCCAGTCGCTACACAATAGTTGCTACATGTATGTCCTACGGATGGGACATTAAGCTGTAGGTCGTGTGTGTTAGGATTGTGCCCAAAAGAACCCAGAACACTTATGGTGGAAGAGTAGGGGTTAACCCTGGTGTTTCTGGTTCACAAAGCAAGCATCCTTGTTTACAGGTTTCCTCAGGCTTTCAAGCTATGGTGAATGAGGCTTCCTTGGTTTTATTACCCGCAAAACATTGTATGATAATGAAAACTAAATGCTTTTTTAGCCACCAAACGACCATTTAAAATGTGGAAATGGACTACATGTCATACAAGCGTTTCCCATAATACGGTTTATATCAATGAGTGTTTACACTTCCTGTTTGGTTTCAACTGATCAAAATCTGTCATTTCTTTATTTGAGTCACTTGCCTTTTGAATGGTTTCCTGTTGACTTTAAAGGCACTTGACATTAAAGAACGGTGTTCTCGCTTGGTGCATCTCAACATGCTCATTTGCTTCTTTTCCCAATTGTAATTTTTAATTCCTAATGTTTTCTTGACAAATAAGTATTTTCTTATTTGTTTTTTTAAAACTATCTGCTTGTAAGAATGTACCAAGTGGTGATTTATGGGTTCTCAGATCTTCTTCTTAATAATTAGAGTGATACATCATCATACCAAACGAATAAATCCAAAATATTAGTTTGCTGACGCTTTCACTTTGGGCGTAATTGATTATCAAAGTTTCAGCCAAAAAGGCCTCGTGAAATGAATAGTACATTCCTTTGTAATGCAAAAATGTGCGTCAAGTTCATCCCAACCAACAAAAGTAAAACATTTATTAAACCTCCAGTTAGGCATATTATCAGAAGTAAGAAAAATGTGCGCGCCACATGATGGAAAGAATCTTAAAGCAAGGAAGTCTTGAGTAGTAAATCTTTAAGTTATATTTATCGCAATTTGTGGGATGTGGAAAGTATCAATCAGAAGTAAAAGATCCCATTTTTCAACAAGAAACAAGTTATAAACCATGTGATGTGAAGATTGTTTCTTTAAAATTAAATGTACTTTTTTCTACAAATGTTAAAATTTTTACAAACTCAAATTTTCACTCAGCCACCGGCCATGCCTTCCAAAATATGTCCTTGTTTAGTCAGTTGGTTGTGGAAGTAGCTAGTACTTAAACTGGAAAAGTTTCCGTATGGCGGCACCACTTTTTTTAATTGTATCTAAATTACCTCAATCAAATGAGATATCCTTTTTTGTAAAAATGAGGGATAACTTTTCGTATGGCGCCACCACTTGTTCATTCATTTTTACAAAAAGGGATATCTCATTGAGGTAAATTAGCTACTATATTATTTAATATCAAATAAAAAAATGGTGGCGCCATACGGAAACTTTTCCAAAATGAGTGAAAAAGTGTTGGTGCCATACAGGTTATTCCTAAAATAGCTGCGATTATCATCATCCATGTAGTAATAGTAAAATACTATAGTGCTTTATCAACGGCACACAGTGAAATTGTGCATGTTTTCACTTTACAGACCAGTCAAAATGATTGATTGATGGTCAAGACTCAAGTCGTTTCCATTTTGATTTTTTGAGTGAATGGAATAATAATTAGTTAAATAGTTGAATCATAATTAAAAATAAAAGACCTCCATATCAATTAATGACAAGGTAATACAAATTATAATGGGAATGTGAGATTGTCACTGGTACAATAATGAAAGGTCGTATAAGATTATTAATGAGCAATGGTACAACATTCACAATTAATTAGAGTACCACTGGTGACTGATAAATTATTTTATCCATCAATTTCTCAATCGTGTGAGAGTGGCGTCACTGTATTGAAATAACATGAACAATATCGCCGATCACACTCAAGTAAACATTTGTGAATTTAAACGATCTTACTTACATATTCCGATGAAAATCAAAGCCAATAGAAGCGTGACGGTATAGCTGTAGTAACCCATCGTGTCTCTTATATTTTAACCTAGTCCTAATACTCGAAAACTGTGAAAATAAGGTCACTACATACTCCCCGAATTGCATAAAATACAACGAATGATGAATTTAGTAATCAGACTGGTACCGAAAGTAAATGTTTTAGTCATTTCCTGCTCGTGTAAACTCATGAGGACTTAGTTATGTAGTCTAGGAGCCAGGTTGTAGAACCCGTGATGTGACGTCACGGTGTGTAGTCTTTCATTTCACGCGTCCGTTTTCTGTTAAATATTTAGAACAAATTAATTTGTCATGGTAATGTATCATTTTCGTTGAATAATAACATTAAAATATCATTTTTATACATGTTTGACAATATGTTGGCAATAAAAGCTATGGCAAATAGGACTAAATAACGATTTCGTTAGTGTAAAGAACAACCCACTATTGCAACGTGCACGTAATGAAGACTAGCAACGTTCATAAAAGAGGAGGGGGAGGGGCTGGGATAAACTGATTGTTGTTTAAAGGCACTGGACACTATTGGTAATTACTCAAAATAATTGTTGGCATAAAAACATTCTTGGTAACAAGCAATGGACAGTTGTTGACATTATAAACAGTGGGAAAAACGACTCCCTCTGAAGTAACATCGTTTTTTGAGAAAAAGGTAATATTCTCACTAACTAAAATATTTTAAGTGAATTTGAGACCTCAGTCGAGGTGTCGAATTCAAGCATCTGAAAGCAAACAACTTGTGCGCCAAGGGTGTTTTTTCTTCCATTGTTCTCTCGAAGCTTCAAAGACAAATTGAGTTTGAATTTTCACAGGCTTGTTATCTTATGCATTTAGATAGGTGTCGTCAAGTGCCTTTAAAGATCCTTGATCCTTCGGCGCCTTGAGGGGGATTCTCTCTGCTATTGTTTTTGCGCTTTATAAATTTCTCGTTATTATTATCCTAGGTCCGATTCGATCCGAAAGAAAAAATTCGTGAAAAGTTATAAGTATTCCATTAAAACTATTGAACAAAATATATCCTGTAATAATAAGTGGTTAATTATATTTTATTTATTTATTTATATTGCAATGGGTTACATCCCATGGTTATTCTAGCATTCATGTAGGGTTATTGGAACATGATCAAGTAGTTGTCTTTAAAATAGTCCGAAATGTATCCCCACTTACTCAAAGAAAGTCATAAATTGAGAGAGAAAAGACGCCTATGAACTTCAACTTATTCAATATGGGGCAAATAAATAATATGCAAAATAAATACAGCACATAAAAGCAAACTAACCAAAAAACTGTTTTCTTACAAAATGTCTTTTATTGCAACCATTTCTATAGCATTGTTGGTCATTTGTACAAGAGAACACAAATAAAATTGTGTCTGAAAAAAACCATGTTCAAGAATACAACTACCTGAAAGTGCCCTATTTATGTTGCTATTAAATACAGTTTTGCAACAAGGTTAAATACTTTTGTGCGTAAACTAAAAGACAGCACATGAGGTTTACATTAATGAAAGAAATACTTATTTTCATGAGAAGTGTAATATAATAACAGTGTCTTATAATTGAAGAATTGTGAGAAGGTACAAAGTGTCCACGGTACAAAGTCTCCAAAGTCACTTTGTACTTTGCAAAAGGTATGAAGTGTCCAGGCGAAGTGGCAACCCACGAAGTGTCCTGATACCGTATGAACACCGATTCCCATAAAAACCCAACAGTTGAACATCAGGTGTTTTTGACTCATGTTTCAACTTGTCCAACATACATTATAAGCAACCTACTACAACTAGTACAATTTCAAGAAAACTTAGCCATTACTTGTTAGATACCTAGATCTGTAATGCCATCATAATCCAATCTTGTTCTTTTTCAGCTCTCAGGTCGTGTATACGTGTGTATCTAGTTTGTCTGGCAATAAGGGAATGGAACAAAAGTAACATTGTTTGCTTCGCTTCTTCCTACATACATATTTGTCCAAAGGCAAAACAAAAAAATCAGACAAAGAAAAAGCAGGAAGAACATTATCATGCTCGTAAAATTTCAATCCCAAATACACCATGGTCATAGCAGCCACACTCTTACTCCACTTCTTTTAAATTATTTACAACTACGACGAAAACAAAATGGAATGTTTAATGTTAAAAATAAACTTTGTACAATTTTTATGTAGAAAAATACACTTTAAACCCACTAAATTTACAGAGAGATTTTTGGTTATTGTTATTTTCTTTATTTATAAAATGTGTTACTTCCCTTCCTTAAAACTGATTAAAGGAAATATCTTACAGACCTCAATATCCAAAAAGAACAATGTTTAAATACCTCTAACATTTTTACATACAACATTACAGTTTCATTAGTTTTGAAGGCACTGGACACCTTTGGTAATTGTCAAAGACCAGTATCCTCACTTGGTGTACACCAACATATGCATAAAATAACCAACTTGTGAAAATTTGGGCTCACTTGGTCATCGAAGTCATCAAAAATAGTGAAAGAAAAAACACCCTATTTGCACAAGTTTGTATGCTTTCAGATGCCTAATAAAAGGCTTCAGGCCTGCTGTATTTTATTATTTGAGTGAGAAGTTACTTCTTTCTCAAAAACTACGTTACTTCAGAGGGAGTAGTTTCTCACAATGTTTTATAATAGCAACAGCTCTCCATTTCTTGTACCAAGTAAGTTTTTCTGATCACAATTATTTTGAGTAGTTATCAATAGTGTCCAGTGCCTTTAAGGCCAAAGAAAACCTCTGGAGAAAGGACTGTATTTATATTTTCATGTACAAGGGAAGGCCCCTACAAAATAATTTGTAAAAGTTTTAATATTTTGTTAAACATGGCACTGGTATAGAATCATAACTGATGACAGTTATTAACTACAAATTGTATTTAAAAACAAAACTTTAACAAGAAACAGTGCTCAAACTCTCCCAAACTGCCCCCCCCCCCAAAACAAAAACAAAAAAAACAAAAAAAAATTAAAGATGACCAATTATAAATAAATGAATGAAATTCAACAAAGAGCATCATACAAAGTTTCTATTAATAAAAAAGAGTCAATTATTAATGTACAGTTGGTTACATTTATAGCTTTTGGTGAGTACTTTATTTGTCCTCCAATATATAATTATATTTTGGAAGAAAGACTCAAAAGTTATTAAAAATAATATCAAACTTCAAAATTTGCATTTAAATTTGTAAAAAAGAAATTTATAATAAAAAATGGTTTATTATAAATTAACATAAAGACTTAATATAATTCTAACCAAACGACACACACATAATCCACAGGCACATCTTGGAGTCAGAGCTGCTTAACCAGCTAAGCACAACAACATTATGCTTACCAGAATAAGGTCACCAGCCAAACTAAGATGTCACATGTACAATATGTGACTGGTTTCCTGCTCATTTCTGCTTAGCAGAAATTTGCTTTCAAAAGCAGCTCCATGAAATTGGGACCGTTATTAGAAATAATACTCTGATCTCTTATTGCCCTTACAAGTGCAAAGCTGCAGTCCTGTTATAGTTGTTATAGTTACTGTATCATGGCCTCTGTCGCCCCTGGTCTTGGCCTTGGTGCCCCTTCAAAAGTTTCCCATAGACTATGAGATTTTCCAATGCAAGTGCAATTTGTAACAAGTCTGTATGTAAATATCAAAATGCATTATTAGAAACTGCACTGTTCATCTATGATCAGGCAAACCCTACAAAAAATGGGGACATGTTCAGTTTTTTAATCGAGCGACCGTGAACTTCCCAAGCAGTTCCCTCTCAAAAGTTCATCCTCATTTCGACAAACCCAAGTACCATCACAAATAGTCTTCTTTCAAGGCACTGCATCGTGCTCTCATGAATTGTCCAAGGAAAAGCTAGTTGGCGAGCGAGAGGTGTGACATTCATTGGCTGATCTACAAAACCAAGTACCATCATAGTCTTCTTTCAAGGGACTTTCATCGTGTTCTCATGAATTGTTCAAGGAAAGGCCAGGGTAAAGGCGTTGGACAATCATTGGCTGATCTACAAAACCAAGTACCATCATTAGTAGTCTTCTTTCATGGCACTGCATCATGCTCTCATGAATTGTTCACGGAAAAGCTAGGGTAAAGACGTGACATTCGTTGGCTGAGTACTCTTACTGGTAGTCTTCTTTTAAGGCACTACATCGTGCTCTCATGAATTGTCCAAGGTAAAGCTAGGACAATGGCGTGACATTTGTTGGCTGATCGGCGTCAACAGTTCAAATCCTCAGCGCTAAAAAACTGAGAACTCTTACTGGTAGTCTTCTTTCAAGGCCCTACATCGTGCTCTCATGAATTGTCCAAGGTAAAGCTAGGGTAGAGGCGTGACATCCGTTGGCTGATCGGCGTCATGACCGTGGGACTACTGGAGCTATTCCATGTGCTCATCCTTAGGCTGGATGGTCTCAGCTGGACAGGCCTGAACGGAATAAGGAAGAACATTTGTAATAAAAATTGATGATCACAAAATATTTACGGAAAACTCATTATGAAGAATCGAGTCCAAACTTCAACTTTATTTGTTAATATTACAACTGACTTATGAAACTCAATGTTAAAATGACAACAGCTAGCTGACCTTTGCGCTGATCCATCACCCATGGCAACGGTGGGTGCAGTTTGACCTTTGGCCTCTGCAGCAAACTGATAGACAATGAGTAGACAGTCTCGACAGAGCTGGACGATACGACGGCTGCAACTCATCTCGGTACTAGAGATCACATCTGAGCTCTTGCTGAAGATCATCTCCCAGGAATTTCTATGTAGAGAAAAATACAAATAAACAAACATTTAACCACTTCACACAGATTCCTAAAAAAATGTTTGTGCCCATACGTTATATTATTTTTCAGAACCTTTTGGAGTGTCCAGAGTGCGTGTCGTGGCTTGGCGGTTAAGAGTACCGGACTCAAACTCTGGTGTTTCTGATTAGCAGTGTGTGCATGGTGTGGGTTCAAGTCCCAGTCGTGACACCTATGTCCTTAAGCAAGATACTTAACCATGATGCTATGTCCTTCGGATCCGGGACGTAAAGCCATTGGTCCTATGTGTTGTGTAACGCAGGTAAAAGAACCCAGTGCACTTATTGAAAAGAGAAGGGGTTCGCCTGGTGTTTCTGGTTGGATTGGCTGCATATTGCGCCACAGCACCTTAAAAACCATTACATGTTAAAGCTGGGGTCTCATAAATCAGACGTAGTCCCACATCTTGCAGAAAAATACTGGATGTGCGCTTAGAAACAACCGTATAAAGCGCCTAATAAAGGTTGTGTATTATTGTTATTATTAAGGTACAAAGTATATTACGATAGGTGCATCATACGAATGCAAAAGCAAAGTGAATTTTATCATATCACCTTAGTGCCCATACATTGTGTAGTGCAATTGTCTGCAACCCTTTGAGCTTAGTAAAAAACTAAATAGATTATCCAGGAAAATTACTTTGCAAAACTTACCCTGTGCTTGAGAAGCAGTTCCACAATCCCTGACCATGACTCCAAAGAAGTCTGTTGAAGACTCGCGTGAAGATCCGATACAATCTGAGATTATCAACGTCATTGGAACGCCAAGTCCGCTGCAGAAGAGCCCTCACGTTAGACCTGACAATGTCGATGACTTTACGTCTCTTGATGGAGTCCAACTTCACCAGCCAGTAGGATGCTATCCGAGGCTTGTGGAACTTCCAGTTTTCATGTATCTAAATAAAAAGGGACAAAGACATTTGTTTGAACCCCTTGCAATGATGGCGTGTCATGGCCTATTGGTAAAGAGCACCAGGATCTGGTGTTTCTGATCAGCAGAGTGTGGGTTCGAGTCCCAGTCGTGACACCTGTGTGTCCTTAAGCAAGACACTTAAGCACGATGATTCGTCCTTTAAGTGGATTTGGCAAGAGGGCCACTCTAAAGCAGCCTAGTTGCCATGGCCAGTGCTTCGTATCAAAACCTCTCCTTACTAACCCTTCGAAGGGGTAGCACTGAAATTCAACGCTGTATGACTAACCAAAACTGACTGCTTTGTGTGCAGGATTGTCAAAAACATTCGGGCGCCTTTATGGCGCTCGTCTGGCACTAAGGCCGGATACGAATTGGCGGCTACGGCCTTGGCTACGGCCAGATTGCCGCGTCATTATGCATTGAAGTATAGGACGCCCGTAGCAACACCCCTGGCAACGGTCATAGCCACAGCCGCAGCCACCAATTCGGACACGGCTTAAGTATGCGAATGTAAAAATGCACGTAATTTTATGCAATGTTTTATGTGTTCACCCTAAACTGCATACAGTTGGACGTATCACCTGATCAAAAAAGAAGGGGACCAGTTGCTCAATGTCTTGATGCGTCTTTTGACAGTGCGTTCCTGCGTCGTCTGTTACACAGAGTGGATCAACCACAGAACTAATTCAAATATCCAATATATTTTGATATTTCAAAGTCACACTTCAAGGGTGTTACAATCAAGCAAGGCATTCTCGAAAAGCAAGAAAAATGACACGGTGAGAAAGATTCAAACAACTGAGTCATTAAAAGTCCCTTGAAAATCTGAAGCGAGTCAGCTTGATGAATATGTATAGGTGAGACGCGTTCCACAGCGAATGAGGTTGACACTTATGCAAGGTTGCTGCCAATTTAGACCCTGCAGCTAGCCCTACCTGTGATAAGACCCATTCTGCCTCTTCATCCGTCTTCCCAGGGAATTTGATTCTCATGTCGTTCAAAGCGTTGAATGTCCTCTTCATTGTCTCTTCCTCTCTCTCTTTAGCCGCAGCGGTTGCCAACGCATCATCCTTAAGAAAAAACAACCAAATTAAAGTTCACAAACGTAGTTGACTTTTGTGGTTCCTACTTGAATATACACCCACCCAACACTTTTCTGTATTTAGCAAGTTTTTGTGCTTACAGGCTTTATGAAATAGGAACCTGACATGATGCATGCAAGGCTTACCTTGGTGTGACAGGTCTTTTTCTTCAGATGCGCCACACATCTGGAACTCTCTACCACTTAATCTTAGATCTTGTCTTTGTACCACAAAATTTGAATCTCTTCTCAAATCTGATTTTACGTCACAGGTTTTCAAGTCCTAGTTTTGTTTTGTCTGTTTTGTTTTGTTTTGTTTTTGGTTTTACTGCGCCTTGAACACACAGAAGGGTGAACATGTGCACCTTACAAGTTTTTCTTATTGTAATTATTTATTATTATAACATGTACCATGGCTTGATTGAGGCTCATTCCGGACAGCTTCCTTCCAATAGATGACATCGGTCTGGTCAGAGACCGTGACCTGACGCCAGCGGTTGTCGCTCCGCCTCCCTTCACTGCCGACTGGGGTCGCGACTTTGGTCCCTTAGCTGATTGAGGGCGCTGTTTAAGCATCGGTGTAGCCTGCATGGCGCGGGTGAGCGAGCGCGAGGGCCTCGGGAGATGGTTGTTCATGGTGGAGTTGTTACTGCTGATGGATTCTTGAGTGGAGTCCGGGAGAGAGAGCTCGCAAGACATGCTCTCGTCGTATTCTTCCTCTTCGTCTTCCGGGACTTGATCGGAGATGCTTGGCATGCAAGAAAGTGGCTGTAGTGACGGGAAAATAGATTGCAATGATTAAAAAGCAAATTGATACCTTACATTGATGATCTTTTCGATAAGTGCACTGGGTTCTTTTACGTGCGTTATATAACACACAGGACCAACAGCTTTAAGTCCCATCCAAAGGACGAAGCATCGTGCTTATGTGTCTTGCTTTAGGACATTGGTGTCACGACTGGGACCCGAACCAACACTTTGCTGATCAAAAACACCAGAGCTTGAGTCCAGTGCTCTTTACTGCTAGGCTATATACGCCACATGTGGCTACAGTCTGCCCTTGGTTTTTGAGTCAAACCGCATGTTAAGGATAGTGAGCGTCTAATTGCGCAAGCATTAGCAAGCATTGCCTTAAAAGTGCACTCAACAGTCATTCATGAGGACTCCTAAATTCATGCAAGCAAGAGTTATCATGTGATGGGTCAAATCAACATCAATTTCTTTTAATGAAACTTGGTCCATGCAATTTTTTTATTTTGAATGAAATCATTCGTCAAATCTACACGCTGCTCTCTAGTTACCTTTGGTCCTCTAGCTGCCATTCCCTGGTGCCCTGCCGACGTATCAAACTGCTGTAACATATCAAGAATATCTTCCTCCTATAATTAACAACAACAACTTTGTATGAGAATCTGGCTACTTGAGTCACAATCACTGATTTTGTCACACTTCGAGGCTCATGAATGACGCCAAAGAGTGGACGAGAGGTTGTGTCAACATTCTGGCGTCAGAGGCTGGTTCCAAATGGTCGACCAAAGTAGTCAACCAATAAGCCTTTTTGAGGTATGGTGGACACAATACTATGACAATATTTGGTGAGGGTAAATTTGTCTATATACACCCAAACCAAACAGTGCACTCCGTCGCCATACCTCAAAAGGCTAACCATCCTCGGTTCGAGTTAAATGGTCAACCTTTAGTTAACCATGGTGCACACTGAAACTTGCTGCTTATCTCCACCCAGGGGTAAATGGGTACCTGTGAGGGCAGAGATGGTTCTTGTGATTGGTTTAGCCGAGTAGCGCATATACATTGTGCACAGGATGTATACTCCCCAGGGAGCTGAGATGGTTTAAGGAATGATTTAAGGCCCAGTGACCAGGGGTGGATTTCACAAAGGTAGTCCTAACTTAGGACTAGTCCTAGGCAATGCTAAGAGATAGGACCAGTCCTAAGTTAGGATGAGTTACTGGTCCTAACTTAGGACTAGTCCTATCTCTTAGCATTGCCTAGGACTAGTCCTAAGTTAGGACTACCTTTTTGAAATCCACCCCAGGGGTAATAATGTCGGATGCGCTTTGAGACACCCCTTGGGCATGAAAAACAATATATAAAAACGGGTTATTATTATTATTATTATAATTATTATTATTAGTCTCTACTCACCCTAAGACTATTGTTATAGGCCTGAGAAGCATCTCTCTGCAGAGCAGCCGCCCTCCCTGACAGGAACAACTGGAAGGCATCGGTCAGTAGAGTGTAATATCCGTCCTGACTCATCTTATCTTGAGGAGGATAGATCCTACGGAAGGAACCCATGTTGCGATTCTCGTAGTCCTCCCTTGCGTTGTCTCGCCGAACCTGGACTAATTTTTCTTTGAGTTCCTGTTTCCTCTTCTCGATGGCTGCCTTCTGTTTCTCATTGTCCTAAAAAAGAAAAAGGATTTGTTTTTTGTTGAAATAATACTCTTTTGCCCCAGATGCAATTAGTGCATCTCTTAAATACTTCATTTTATCACTCGCTGATAAAATACATTATTCAATGGACACCCGCAACCGTTGCCACCGTGGGTAGTTTGGCCATGTTGGGTAGGCTTTCCCGTTGGTCTTTTTATGACCTTGCACATATTTCTCCGGGGCTTTTCTGGGCAGGGCACCCTTCATCAACCAATCAAGTGCAGTTACGTAAAACAACAGCGTCGACACGCTACATTTGTGCGGGAACCTCACTTTGATTCAGCTTCCAACCAAGTCAACACTATTCAATTAATCTTCTTACCGGGAGCTCAACGGATGATCTCTTTGCGGGTCTAAGGAGACGTTTCTGTGCCTCGGCTTTCTGAGCTGCTAATCCTTTCCTCTTATCGGACTGCTTCATGTTCAGGAGTTTGAACGTATCCGTCAGGACGCCATGCTTTATATCAAAGTCGATTTTCTCATCTGTGCCAAAACTTGGAGCTCGATTAATCTGAAAATGCAACAATCAATCAATCAATCAATCGTTAAATTTATAAGACGTAATCGAACAGTAGTTGCTCATAGCGCGAGACAGTAAGCTATTTCGAAAAAAGTTAAATTTAAGCAAGGTTTTGAAATTGGCTAATGAAGTAGATTGCCTGATGTTCTGAGGAAGATGATTCCACATCCTTGGTGCTGCGATAGAAAAGGCACGATCCCTTGAATGCGAAAAATTGAAGTTTGGGAACAAGAACGCAGATTTCTGACAGGTTCATTGATAGACAAATATGAATTGTGAAGAGTCCGGCTTGAGACAATACATTAACTATAATTGCTTCTCTCCAACCAGGGGTAAATGGGTACCTGTTAAGGCACAGATGGTTCTTGTGATTGATTTAGACAATAGTGCATATTTGTTGCACAGGCTGTATACTCCCCAGGGAGCCGAGATGGTTTAAGGAATGGAATAAATGGCCCAGTGACTAGGGGTAATAATGTCAGAAGCCCTTTCAAGCACCCTTCGGGTGTGTAAAGCGCTATATAAAAAAGATTAACAATATCATTATGATTATGTCCATAAAGGTCTATGAATGAGCTAATATTCTGTACATACCTCTATAAGCCATGGTTTGAGTTTCCGATCCAGCATGATATCAAATCCCAAGATCTCAAAGCAGCAACTGTCGCTCCCTGACGACTGACCGGGACGACACATCCGATAAGAATGAAGTACATGAGGCTCAGCTACAATCATCGTCTTAATAATTACATCCTGTGTGGTTAAATTCAAAGTTGAATCTTTAAATATAATCATTTTATCACTCGCGGATAAAACACATTATTCAATGGTTACTCACAACCGTTGTGTTGCCACCTTTTTGTCATGTTTGGTGGGCTTTTCAAATCATGTCCAGTTGGTCTGTTTGTGACCTCAACATTTCCCAGGTCGATTCCCAAGTCGTTTCATTCAATATAAGATTTGAACTGCCTCTAGCCACCGGGCTAGCTTGGTGGTCTGGTGGCAAGACATCTGCTATGCTGAGCATTGCAAAAGGTCATAGATTTGCATCCCATCTGAGTGATATGCCTGTGGAGTTAAAGTGGGTAGCCCACAGTTTTATCTAGTATAATCAATTGGTCCATTTACCGATAACATAAGGGTAGCTTAAAGGCCCAGTCACACAGGCCCTGATAACGAGACCGGAGAAAGATAAAATTCACGTCCTTGATTGGTTGAATGAGCGTGGGCGTATTCTGCGTGGAGCAATTCAACCAATCGAGGGCGTGCATTTTTATTGTTCTCATTTTCGTTTTCGGGGCCTGTGTGACCGGGCCTATTAGGGTGACTACTCACAGCGATCTTTTTCCACATGAGCGTGACATCGTAGTCGTTCTTTCTAAGGTAGTCATTCAAAAACTTGATAGAGCGTTTACTTCCTGTGTTGACGTCAGCGCTCCTCTCAAAGTTACCGCTTTTCTTGTTGATGGAGTAATTAGTCAGGTGCATGTACAGCTGATCCTGATGGCAGTGAGAAATGAAGTGGTGGAAGGATATATGTACGGGGTATCGATTTTATAGTGCCGCTTATTGTGAGGACATTTTTGTGCTTATTGTTGCTGAAAAAGTGTTATTCATAGCAATTAGGAAATTTTGATGGTGCATATGCAGCAGTGTTGCATTTCTCATACTCATTTTTGAGCATCAATCCAGGGGTAGATTTCACACTAGCCTTATTAACTCGGACGTCCTAACTTAGGACTAGCCTTAAGTTGTTAGAATTATTACTGCTTTTCTGAATTGCCTTATATACTTATTTATCATATACCTAAATTTTCACGGCTTACATAATCATGGTAACAATGATATCTTTCTATCTTAATGTTGACGATTTCTTTTTGTGCAGCAGAGTTGCTTACACATGCGATTTTTAAATGTATATTGCAGATATTGGAGGTGAGGTGTTTCTTGTAACAGAATGTAGTTTTTTCTTACCACATTGCTATCGTTGGGGTTGCAATATTTCTCTGTGCTCATTCGTACTAGTCCGTCGTTGAATAGAAATATCCTGAGTGGATCACATGAAGTGATCAGGACATACACCCTCAGATCAAACTTATACCCCTCCAAGAGGAATGGTTTATCCAAATACTCCTGCACTATGGTGAGTTCAGTGGGTGGGATGCGCTCTCCATTCCTATAGAGGGAGATCCTGAAAAGAGAAAAGGGTGAGGGGATTTCCAAGTTGCTAAAATAAAAATACTTTGGCCACAAAACAAGTACATGTATGCAAGAGACTATCCTTTTCGTAATGAGTGTGACATTACGCCTTTTCACACTCTCGACCTTCTATCCGTGTCGAACCTTATCCGGTTAGGCTCCGTGTTGGCTCGGTAAAATTTCAACATGGATACAAACAGCTTCGCTTTCACACTAGCTCTGCAGGAAATCAGCTTTTTGGTTACACATGTAACTTTCAATCCGTATATTCTGGGACCGTTTAACACTGCAAAATCTTACACGGATCGAAGCAGGACGCGGCTACTTTTTATGTACGCAGCACCTTTTGTACGCACTGGACAACTGTAGTGTGCGCGGATGGTGCCACGCACACTCAATACGGATAGATAATTAACCCGGAGGTGTTCACACTAAGGCTTTCTATCCGTGTTGGAATCTTCGACACGGATAGAGATTTATCAACCCACCTCCTGGGCAGGGTTGGTTTCGACACGGATAAAGTGCCATCCGGATCGACACTGTGTTGAAAAGTTGTAGTGTGAAAAGGTCAGTGCACATTATCGGGATCGTATCCGTGTCCAACACAGAGATTTTTTGTAGTGTGAAAAGGCCTATAGTTCCATGTTAAAGCTACGCCGACTTCACACAAGGAGTTGCATTGAGCCAACTTTTCTCTGATGACTTACACAAGAAAGTTTAATTTTTTGGACTTGGCTTTTGCATTTGTTCCTCAATGACATTGAGCTTTACTGGCCCGACACTAAAATCACTGGGCCCAATGGTTACGTGGAAATTGACGCCCTGTTAAATACATGTATCCTACCCGTTGCCCATGGAGCCATTCGATGGCTTGACGATAAATGTCCGATGTTTCTTGCGTTTCTTGAGATCCAAAAAGTAATTCTGGAAGGTGTTGTACTCAGATGGGAAGATCCAGGTCTTTGGAACGAAGTTGTACTCCTCTGGATGGGCTCGGACCATTCTAATAAAACAATCAAACAAATATTATATAAGGCTTGTGGCCTGTTTTACTAACATTTAGCCTTCATTTTAACTCTAATAATAATTCTTACACAGCGCAGTTCACAATAACCGTATCAATGCGCTTTACATTAGCGCCCTGGTCATAGGGCCAATAACATCCCTTTCAATGTTTCTCAGCTCCCTTGGGAGTATACTACATGTATAAACCGTGTTTCCTCAAAAAGATCAACTTTTTCTGACCATTAGTGTGGACAGACACAATGTGTAACAAATCAAGTTATTTTGGGTATCAGCAAACAGTGCAATTGCACTTAACCGAGTTCAACTTGTCACCATTATTGACTACCATAGTGTCTCACCACAAAGGGCTTTTTGGATCAAAATTCATACAATCAATCATGGATTGAGGGTTTTCGTGGACTTTGGACTTGGAGCATTGACGTGGGAATATTAGTCTAACATAAATGTAATGTTGATATAAACCCTGTGTAAACATGCTTCAGAATATCATTAATACTAAATTTCACCAATAAAGCTCTTCAGGTTTCCCTGTTCAAATTTCTACACAATACTGAATGGTGGGCCTTTAACTATTACACCATTTAACACCATGTGAGCTCGTGAAGGCTGCAGACTTCATGGCCTAATGTCATAGCTGCTTTTAAAGCGAAAGATATTGCTTATTAAAATTGTCTGCTAAGCAGATATGAGCAGGATATCAAATTTCACCGCGGAGTGAGTTCTGAGTTGGTCTCCAACTTACTTTGACATATTCCTTGCAAGAGAATCTTTCCTGCATATTTCACCCATACCAGGAAAGTGGTTGACCCTCTGGTATGACTTGAGTTCAGAAATTTTCTCTGATGGGGGCGCTGTGTCACTCCAGTACAAAAAGCTGGGGGAAAAAATGAAATTTATGAGCACAGAATTAAACAACCAAAATAAATTATGACTGCAATCCAGGCAGGGAATTTCATCTTTGAGGCGACACTTCCAACAGGTACAATGTATTTTCACTTTTTGGAAAAATCATAACGTCTATGGAAAACTTTTGAAGGGGCATCAAGGCAAAGACCAGGGCAACATGACATGGTCTCTGTCAAGGGCCTTTTTATGAGGAAAAAAATAATAATTTCTATAGAAACTTTACAAATGATACCATGGCAAAAGCATTTTCCACAGTGCACCAACGGCAATTGGTTTGTGAACTATGGGTTATTTGCAAAAAGTATTATAAACTATTAATCCTACCAGTTTGGATCATCTTCTTTTGTTGAATGAACTCCATATTTCTGAGCAACCATACGTACTAAAAATAGAAAACAAGAACGATAAGACAGTAACATTAAAATAATTCTTTGAACTAAAACAGAAAAACTGGGCAGGAAGACTGCTATGGCAGGGCTGTGGTAACATGTGTAATTAATAAGGAGGAAAGTGTTCATTGATCAATCAGGCAGGATCGAATCCAAATTTACCAAATATACTCAGTCTACAGTGTCGAAGCCGTGAGGCCATGAAATGGAAACCGGCGCAGTAAGCACAAAAATGGCCATTAACGGCACTGGACACTATTAGTAACTACTCAAAATAAGTGTAAGCATAACAAATTACTTGGTAACGAGCAATGGAGAGCTGTACATTGTGAAACACGGCTCCCTCTGAAGTAACGTAGTTTTTGAGAAAGAAGTAATTTCTCAGTTAAATGTTTGAATTGATTTTGACACCTCACGCGTGAGGTCTCAAAATCAAACATGAAAGCAAACTACTTCATGTGACAAGGGTGTTTTTCCTCCTATTGTTATCTCGCAACTTCAACAACCAATTGAGTTTAAATTTTCACATGTTTGTTTTGTAATGTTAAAATACACCAAGTGAGAAGGCTGGCCTTTGACAATCACCAAAGGTGTCCAGTGCCTTTAAGCAATTGCTATAAAACTGAGCCCTGTAGATAAAACACTACAACAAACTAGCCATGATAGAAGGTGACTCACCAACTTCATATTTTGTTGGCAAGACATTGATTCCTACAGGTGTTCTTTTCTTCTTCTTCTTGGGTTGAACCAATGTCTTAAGTCTCTCCTCATCCTCATCCTGTCCACCTCCATCTGATGATGCCTTCTTGGCAGATGAGGAACCACTCATTTTCCTTCAGAAAAAAACAACACAGTGAAAAAGTATTTTAACTAGACACTCTCAAATAATTGTTAGCTTAAAAACTTACTTGGTAACAAGCAACTAAGTCTTTTTGAGGTACGTTGCCGTGGACACTTAAGTAGTGCACTGTTTGGTTTGGGTATATTTTATACAGACAAATCTACAAACTTGTAAATAATTTAGTTGAAATTCCTTTCAAGACTTTGCACAACATTCCACTCGACCCTCCAGAAAACACAATCTTCAATTCCATCAACTTCGTCACTCAACCAAAATCTACGGCAGCAGTTTTTTTCCGGCCACCATCAAGGACTGATAGTGTGATTTCCAGCAACTCATTAGACATCTTCAAAGACACCCTCGCTAAGCACTTCAAAAATTAAGCCATCCCATCCATACAATGCACAAAGCTGGTGTGATGTGTCTATAGAATTTCGTTTTGCGATATGAGGGTTAAAAATAAAAATCTCTAAAAATATTAGAAAATGATATAAGGCACATGGCTTCTTTAAACCTCTGTATTTTTTTTCAGAATGCTCTGCAGCAAAATACAGATACTCTACTCCTAGAACTATATCAGTTTCATTTCACTATTGTCTCCCGTAACCGATAGCGGAACAAAACCGAAATAGTTCTAGAAGCACAGATACCCAAACCAAATAGTCTCATAGTGCTGTGTCCACCATACATGTGTCTAAAAATGGCTTATGCAGAGCTGTTGAGAGATGTTAGCGCAAACCAAATATATATATTGATTACCTCCCCATGCAATGCCTCAAACATGTCAAATCCCATGTTTTATAAACACATTAAATAAACAAATGAATAAATAGGACACCACATCAAACTCACCTTTTTTAAAGCTTCCCCTGTTGTGGTAATATCCAAACACAGAGCTGTGAGTTCAGAACTGGCGGAGGACCCATATTCACTAGATACCAGAGTTATAAGGTTCCATTCACAAATACCTTAAATCTAGGTTCACTGTGACTGATCACTATCGACCCATCGGAATTTCTGCTCATTCAAAAAATAATTCCATGTTTTGGCATCTGTACAGTCGTTGCTCTAGTCAATAGCAGTTAGTTCTCTTGATTGGCCAATTTATCGCTTAGCAACCCTTTAACTACTCAGTGGTTTCCAGGGATGGCTGTAGACTTAAGCTGCACAGTGAGTGCTTTGGCGGAAGGTCGGTAAATCGTGAGGGTTTATTATCACTGCAAATATACTTTATAGACGTAGGAGAATGGCAGCGCAAACGGTTTTCTGTGGAGCATCCGTCGAAGAGGTAGCTAAATGTTTTCTGCTCACTGTTTGGCTGGGTTGGATCTTGAGCCTTTTATATCCATGGTCTGGCAATAACGATCTATCCACAGAATGTCATCATGGCCCTGCAACATGAATAAGTCAATGAAAAAAATTTGGCGTAAAACATCAACCTGAACAAAAAATTATTGCAATTGCTTCAAAAGCGTAATAAATACTTGGTGTGACTATATTGACTTTAAAGCACCAAATGCGAAGCAATTCTTGTGATAAATAGTTCACATTAAAGCCTTTGGACCCTTTCGGTACAGAAAAAAAATTTGTGAAGATCACAGATTCACATACAGGTCTAATAATGATGATAGTTGAAAACGTCCCTTGTAATATTTCTGTCTGAAATGTAATATTTGACGAGAAATAAATAATTTAACTTCCCAATTGGAGTTTATCGCTATGAGCACTTTATTAATTTTTATTTTGCCATCAAATGCAAAATTTATAATCGTTTTTTTCTTCACTAAATTCTCTCGTGACCCAGATGGCCGAATGATTTTGTTAGCAAAACCAATTCTGTAATGTTCCTTCTGTAATAATTCAATTTAAAAAAAAATTACAAACTATATAAACACCAAAGAATATTTAGTTTCGAACAAATAATTTTAAAACATTTCCGCTAAAAAATACAAGCAACCAATTGATTTTACTTGATATTTGAAAATAAGATTAGATAATTAAAACTATTATAGTATATTACTGTTAAGCGGTATATTTAATTGTTTACTTGGAAGTTGGTTGGATAAACCATGGAGGAATAAATATAAACAAACAATTTTTTAAAATACAAAATTTTAAATAATGCTTTTTAAAACACACCGCAAATTGAAGTGGTCGTTATGACTACAAAAACTGGTGACTAAAAAAATGCAATCAAAACTTAAAACAATTTGTAAAGATTCCCAGTTACTGGGTCTACCTCTCCCATCTCACACAGTCACAGGTCAGAGCAGAGTCAATGTTAATTGTTATGTTCCTGCCTTATCTTACTGTCAACAATAACATTTGACTTTGTTTTTTTGGGGGTGAGATCGTGAAATGAATACCAGTATGACTATAGTATCACTATCAGACTATGAGTAATGAGTAAATTTTGTAATCCTGCACAACGTGACTACCTCCATGTTTGTAAAGACTACAACAAATCTGAGTCGTGCCCCAATCTTCAAAATAGTACCCAACAAAACGCAACAGCACAGAAAATAATATAAAAACTTGTAAAGCATGTAAAGCAAACTTACTCAACTGTCGTAAAATCAAGTTTATTTTTTTATGACGATCTAGAAAAGCTAAGTTCCCAGCAGGAAGTTTGTCCCTCACACAATTTCCAGTCAACTTCCCGATCCATAGATAATCAACAGTCACGCCAACAGGGGAAAAAAGAGACGACATTGGAATGTAAATACACGAACAATGGCTGATAATTCCCTTCCGCTTCGGAGCACAAACTCAAACGCCGGTGATCAAGCACCGGTAAAAAAAATATATCACGTGACTTCCCCATAGCTACAAAACAGGTGATTTTCGGTTTATAGTTACTAGACTGGTGCCTTACTTTTCAAGGGTAGCGTGTACACAACCGTGGCAATGAGGTTGGGCACCGAGCCTGTCTGACGTGCGCTATCGATTTGTAGTTTGTGGAACTCATTTGTTCAGGGTCACATCTATTTCCAAACACTTCAATATTGACATAATTTTAACAACAGTTGAACAATAATGTATTGCAAACTTAAAGGCAATACTTAGGGTATTTCTAGTAGGCTTGAGCACAGCCAAATTTGAACATTATTTTGATGTTTTTTGTTAGAATAACGGCTTTTTTTTTTTGGTGTCGTCTTTAAAAACAAATTATATGGATGGTATAGTCCTTCGATGATAACTAGGTTATAAAATAATTCCGTAAAATGTTTTTAACTCACAAACAGTCGCAAACATCTTCAGCTGCAGGCTTGCTGATTAATATTACCCCCCCCCACCCCTCTCCGAAAATACAACCCTCCCCCCCCCCCCAACGTCCCCTTCCGGCCTGGGGCCGGCCTTGAGCTTTAAAAGGGTCCAAGCGCAGCCTCATCAATCTTCAACAAACCATTATTTTGTTTAGAAAGTCATGTTAGTATTAAACATTAAAATAGCTGCTTCATGTAGGTAGAAATAGAGTCAGTTATTTGAAAGTTGAAAAAAACCTTAAAATCAATTCTGAACCTTGGGCGAAAAGGAATAGCGCCCTCTATCTGTCATCGATCTTGCTTGCGTTTCGATTCATTATTGTTTGTGTCCACCGCAAAGTTGAGAGAGCGCCCTCTGTTGGCGTACACTCTCCAAAAAAAGGAGAGAAAGTCTCACCTCGAACTTAGCGACGGAAAGAAGAACTTAATAAAAGGCCCCCTCCCCAAGCCCTATCTATGGAAACTGATCACAAATCTAAGCTCTGTGACTATTTCATTCATTCAATGTTAAATCAAATTAACGACCAATCAACAGATTAAAGAAAGTAGCCTATACCAGAACCGATTTTTAATCTTGTTGTTCTATTATCCTTTATTTTCTTATTAATTATTTTGCTAAACAAGTTAAAAATCAAGTGGTAACTGCTCGCATTGAGCAGGGAATTTTGTTCCTTTGAGTCTTTTTTGTTTCTTTTAACTTCATATTTGTCATTTCTTTTAACAAACACATCACACGTACACAGTAAAAACCTCTAAAATTTCGTACAGTGCCCAAGTTTATAGAGCCGGTTTAAGCTAAAAAACCCCAGACTTAAACAAAGTTATGCTTAGTAGAAGAATAATCAGCCATGTTGCGAATAGGCCTACCACTTGTGTGACTGTCATCCTGCTAATTATTTTGAAGTGTTAAGCAATAGTTTCTACCATATGAAATTGGACCCCGGTATCAAACTGTGTGGAATTGTGTGTTTTGAAGGTACAACGATCAATGAGCTAGGCCTATTTGTCACTATGAAATATCATTATTGTTATAAATTGCATCTCCGGTAACTTTTATTTAGTTCCACACTTTTTTTCGAACATCAAATAACTTTCGACAAACTAAAATTTATTGTTAGTAATGAACTGAGTTTACTTGTTCCACCGCAAATTTTATTATGTTCGATTACTTGAAAAGGTTATAACAAAACGCAACAAAGTATCAGAAACTTTTTCCATGGGCCCGCCCCTTATTTTTTACCCCTGTCCAGCCAGCCACCGACGTGAAAAGTGTGCACCACAAAACACCAAAAAACATTACCTGGTACTCGGCACACTAGCTTGATATCAAGTCTAAATAAACGGTCACCAACACACACTCACGGACGACAGGTAGTTTGAAGATATTTTGGGCACTGGTATTAAAAGTCGCCGTGTGTGTAAAGTATGGAGGCTGGCGGTAGACAGTGGTGTTTCTTTTAAGAGAAAAACAACAACATTACCGTGACTTTATTTTAAACTTTGGATTCGTTTATGGTACCCGGGATGGAACACATACTGTGAATATCTGGTGACGACGAAGGGAGGTAAGTTTTGGTTGTCAAAAGTTTTCTTGACTGGACGTTCGTGTGGTGGTCGTCCGTTGTGTGGGTCGTAGTTTACCTTGGAAACTCTATTGCATTGGGATTTGCCGTGTAACGTGTAGTTGGAGTTAATTAACGGCGGATAAATTGGTGGCGACGACCGGAAGATTACCCTGCCAGACCAATAACATTTTTTAGATGGTGTTTTTAATGCTGTAAGCCTACTACATACATGACCATGGGAGTTGTTATGAAAACTGTAGGCCTATAACTTAAAACTACGTAGGCCTATTTGTGGCAAAGTTGGCCAGGCAGAGCAGAGTTGATATGATAGGCCTTTGAATATGCCAAAAATTTATCACAAGCAGACACTTGACAAAAAGTTTCGAAAAAGTTTCCGTATGGCGCCACCACTTTATCATTCGATATGAAATAATATAGTATCTTATTTACCTCAATGAGAAATCCCTTTTTGTAAAAATGAGTGAAAAAGTGGTGGCGCCGTACGGAAAGTTATCCATTGTGTGTCCTTCTCGTCAGGTGACTCATCCAACTTACTTACTTTACTTTCTTACTTATGATTGATGGGAGAATTTAATTAGGCTTACGCTTTTGAGACCATGTCCTATCATATTTTTCTTCCAGTAGCCATCAAGCTCTATCTTAAACTTGGACACTGCTGTGGTAGATTGTTCCAATCCCATTCTATATGTGATTCTTTGGGAGGAGAAGTTTCGACTGCACCCAATGTTCTTGCTTAATGGAATGGCCCCTTGTACTGGTATTTCTGTCTGTCTTGAAGAATTTCATGCTATCAACTTTTATAGCCCCTTGACCACCTTGAAGGTTTCTATAAATTTGTATTGTCCTCGGAATATGACCAATGCATACACCAAGGGTAAACTGCATTGTAAAATGTAACATCAAGACAAGAACCTTTTCCGTTGTGTAATCAAAATTCTCAATTCTCTGACTGTGTTGTTGGAGACTAGATCGGAGGGTATAATTGCAGAAACGTTAACTGTCATCTTTTTTTTCTAGGCATTTTATCAATTAGTTTGTGCACACGTTTCTTTTAAGACATCCCATGCTCCATTGTGGAACAACCTGCATTGCAATGGAAAATATTGAGGGCACACTTGTATCATGTGGCTGCTAGTGGCAGCCTATTTTTGAACAAGTTTGCTTTCCTTATTTGGAATGGTGTACCAAATTGTTACATTCTTGAGGTTGAAGTCAAGGAGACATGCGCACGCCATTCTGTATGCGCATTGAATAAGACACACACGTTGGAGATGTGTTTATTGAACGCTATGCGATGCTGTTTTTTCAACTTACAAAATGGCCGCACAAACACATGCTAAGCAATGCCCGTTTGTTCAACTTAGAAAATGGCCGACTGCGTGCATGCCGGGTTGTGTACATATGCCAGTGCGCCCTCTAGTTCTTATAAAAAACTCTATGGCAATTACAGGGTTCCCACGGTTGATAGAGGAGCCGACTAAAAGAACACGTATACCATGGTCTCTTGTCATCCAGGGGTCAGTTTCACAAAGAGGACTAGTCCTAGAAGATATTAAAAACGCATGGCAAGTCCTAAGTTAGGCAAGTAAATGTAACTCGTCCTAACTGGAGATAAGACTAGTCTTACTCTTTGTGAAATCCACCCCTGAGCAATTAAATCTCGAACATCAGACCCAAGAACTATAACAAAATAAAATAATGATTTCCCTTGAGGGTGGGATCAGGCGAAGAGTTTCAACAAAACCAAATGTTCATGCATGAAATGGCTGTTAATGGTTGGAGAAAAGATAAAGTGTGATGTGTGGTGTAGCGTTAAATAAGATTATCATTACGCCTTTCATTAAAAGGAGTTCATGAGCAGAATTTAACCCCTGTCGGTGAAAATGTGTAAAATGTGCAAAGCTGTTATTTTTGTAAGGGATTTGTACTTTTATACAATTTTTATGTCAGATCGGTTGAGTTTCTTTTTCTAGCATGCAAGCTTTCTAAAGCGGAATATTGCGTGTCTCAAAGCGGCGAGTTATTAAGAAAGTTTTCCAACCATGATGTAAAGGGGGAGTTTTTAAACTCCACCCCTTCGACTTAACGGATGGTTCGCTAGGCGCGCCACTTTGATGGAGCAGTGACTGTGAAGTTTTGAACAAAACCTGTTTATATCAAACTAATTATTCGTTCCGTGGCTGAAGAAGTCATCTGTGACTGCCAAGTCCAGGATCAGTGGTCATGCCAGACAAAAGACACAGTCTCAATTGTTGGGGGGGGCATACAAATTAATTTATAGAAACAAATTGTGGAATAAGCTTAATGGTAAAATGAAAGTATTTTAAGCAACTTTTCATTTAAAATAGGTCTGAATGCTTACCCAGAAAAGTTTTTCCCCTGGTTTCAACAAAACCAACACCTGCTTAAAAATATTGAAAACAAAAAACGGACGTAAAAACCTAAACTTTTCCTGTGCAGTAGCGATAATAAGTTTATAGAAAAGAGTCGTTGAAAGCAGAGATGGTAAAATGAAAGTAATCAATGACAACATCAATTTGTTACATCAATTTGAACTGAAATGCTACCCTTGAAAAGTTTTATCCCAGTTTCAAGAAAACTAACACCTACCTCAAAAACAAAACACACAAAAGACCGAAAGAAAACCCCCAACTTTTCCTGCGCAATAGTGAAAATAAATTAAAAGAAAAGAGTCGTTGAAAAGCTGAGGTGGTAAAAAGAAAGTAATCATTGAAAATAGCGGTTTATTTAACAGAAAAGTTTTATCCCATGAACCGAGGTTTCAAGAAAACCAACCCCTGCCTAAAAAAAACCTAAAAAGTCCGTAAGAAAGACCCAAACTTTTCCAGCGCAGAAGTTGCCAAGCATATTATTACTAGAATGATCAGAAATAATTAGCTCAGATGTCACTCTTGCTGTGTCAGTGTAGATCAAAAGGCCTTTCAAACAGCTTTTATTCCACTTACTGCATGTTTTCCTCAATCCTACAATCTAGACTAGTCTGATTGTTGCCGGGGTGAATGTAGGAATAAAGAAACCCATAGACAAGTTGGGGAAGTTTATAGACACGAAAACAGAGTGTGTACGTCACAGACCATTTTCAATATTGGTGCCTCTGTTATAAATACACCAAATTGTTGAGTCGAGGGAAAAGTTTTAATAGCCCACAGGCTTTTGGGCGGGAAAGCACAAGTAAAGCATGCCACATGCCAATACACTATGACAAAATAAGAGTGAATTCAAAGCCGAGGTCAATGTCATTAGGTGTGACCAAACAAACTGGAGACACCTAACTGTAGGTATACTTTTAAAGGGATTGTACAAAGAGATTATACAATGTACTGTAGCGCAAAGCATTTTCTTTGAAGGAACTAACTACCTTTACAAAACATGTTGACAGGGTTGTGGAAGCTGATCAAGCACGAAAACTTACTTTTAAGGAAACCGTTTACCAGTGGTTTGGACTTGTTCCCTTCAACGTTTTGCTTTGGTTTCGTTTTGCAGGCCATTATTTTGTAGCTTATGGTAGCGCTTGACGGAGGCGTGAGACCTCCATTATAAACTATCACTTTTTAAGTTATTGATAGACAATTCTTTTCCTTTGGAGAGAAATATCATGTACCTGTACAAGTTTAAACTGTGCGAATGTCAAGTTTGCTAGGGCTTTTTGTTCTGCACAAAGGTGAAATTTCTGCGTTTCTTGCAAAGTGGTCTCAAATATAAGTGGTCTCACCTATCATGTAGGCTGATAGGTGGCGTGTCGTGGCCGAACAGTCAAGCACAGTGGACTCAAGCTCTTGGTGTAATCTGATTTACAGCAGAGTGTGGGTTCGAGTCCCTGTCTTGACATTTGAGTCCTTTGCAAGACACTTCACTATTATTGTTTCGTCCTTGGAATGGGTAGATATAAGTAACCAATATTATGATTGTTATTATTAGGGAGGTTTGAGCAAAAAGTGAACGTGAACGTCAGAAAATGTTGTTGTAAAAATCTCTTGTTTTAAGCATACGTGCAGTTCCCATTTTTAACGTCAAGTACGAATGTGCAGACCTGATATGTCATAAAATTAGCCCAAAATGGTGACATCACCTAGAAATGACAAAGTTTTCTGATGTTCATGTTCTTGCTTCATATGGTGCAGATAAACCTCCCTAATCTTATATTCTTACTAGGCTCTAGAAGGGTTGGTAAAGGGTAAATTTCCCTCCACACTGTAACTGCACCTTTAAACGACAGATGTACTATAATACTTGGCAGGTTCCATACTGTTGTCATTGGATACAGAGCTAAGCAGCATGCAGTTGACATGAATAGCTTCCTGCTTGCATACCAATCCTTCATCCAAGCTAATTCTATTCTTGTCTTGGGCAGGGTGAGGCAGGAATCAGATCCGATGTGTGCACTTGCGCTTGAAAAGAACCAAAATTAAGTTGGGGTTTAGTTACACTTTTATGCATGCCCTTCTTGTGTTTCTATATAAAAAAATCACTTACAGTGAAAACAAAACAATTTTTTTTGCAATAAAAACATTCCTGATTGAGGAAATCTTTTAGAATACAGTGATCCTGGTGCATTCAAATGTTTCACACTCATCAGGAAGTCCAGGGAATGATTTCGTCAAGCCAAATTTGCTAAGCAAAGTATAGTGACTATGTTTTTGTGCAAACTGGATGCGTACAATGAGGCAGCCCGTGGTGAGTTTTAAGTAGCAAAGTTTTGATTTTGCAACACTAGATTGTATATCAATCAGGCCTGGAGTTGCACTGGAGTTACACAGCCACTATAGCCCCTGGTATTGGCTTGGTGCCTCTTCAAACTTTTCCCTTAGACTGTAAGATTTACTGGTGGAAGTTCCCTTTGCAAAATGAAAATGGCTTTGCCCTCTCAATGAGGAAATTCCTTGCAAGCATCATTGCAATCACTGTATCTGTGGTAAAAAAGGAACTCTACAATGAGGCCTTCTGTATTGTGGATACATAGTGAACAGTTGACATGAAAAATATGTTGATTTTAAATTCAAACTGAGAATAAATATTTGAAACATTTGTAAATTTACAATTTAGCCCACATTGTGAATGATAGATTTGTCTGACTGCTGATGTTTGTTTTAATGAGAAACTTATCTGTTAAAAGATAATGTTAATCAAATTTAAGCAAATTTATCAAAGGCGCTCCTCTATGCCAAGCCGTTGATAATGACATTTATTAAACTACACGTATGTTACTCAATTCAATTTATCACATTGCTCGGCAACTTGTAATAATCTCTTAGCGGAACCCTTTGTTGTTATTTCTGATTGCATATGTTGTAAACAAACACGGATACAAAATACAAACAAACACTGGAGATGGCATTATCTGTATGTTTTGAATCACCATTTCAGCATCTGTTCCCTCGGTGCAGGAAATCTGAACGCGGATCTTTCTTGTTGTTCATACCTGACCCACCAGATAAACCATGATCACCCCTAATTTATACTCCAAAGTTAAAGGCACTGGACACTATTTGTATTTACTCAAAATAACTATTTGTATACAAACTTACTTGGTAACAACCCAGGCCTGTATGTTTCATTTCTGAAAGGGCCAGGGCATCAAGGCATTTTATTTTCTCCTCAGTAAAGGGCACCCTATGAGGAAAGTGTAAATTTCTACTGGCAGAGCATTTTAAGGGCACCAAGGCAATAACCATGGGGCATGGAGTCAATCGCATTTATTGCCTCTGTGAATTACCAGGGGTGACAACCTATGGAGAGCTGATTGATAATATAAAACATTGTGAGAAACGGCTCCCTCTGAAATGCTTCAGGCCTGTTCGTCTTTTAATATTTGTTTAGTGAAAGCACACAAATTTGTCCAACTAGTGTGTTTTTTCTTTCATTATTTTCTTGCAACTTCGATCACCAATTGAGCCAAAATGTTCACAGATTTGTTATTTCATGCATTGTCGGGATACACCAGGTGAGAACTGGTCTTTGACAATTACCAAAGATGTTCAGTGCCTTTAATGTCTGGGCACGCACCTGTGACACTGATCGTGTCAAAAGTCAATGCTCGCGCCCGATTCCCGCACTCAGAACAAAGTTCCAAACAAACCAATAATCAGTATGATTTATCATACATTGAGTGGCTTAATTCATGTGTGAGCGTCCTGTATCCGTGATGTAAGTGCCATTTATGTGGACCTTTGGAACCATTCTGTAGTGAAGAAAGCACCCGCGGAAAATTAAAAGACCCTTTAAGCAAATATTATTGGGTTTCAAAGGGTTTACTTATTGCTTGGACGAGGAAAACTACTGAAGGGTCAGGGAGCATGTTTTCAGAATTAGAGTTGTTGTTTTCAATATAAGTTCCCCCCCCCCACCGGATTTTGTGACCCGTAAATTTGAGCCGCCATACTTTAATGAGGGCGTGTCACTAGAAATGGGAATATATCTTTGAAGCAGTACGTTTGAGAACAGTAAGTGTCATTGATTCAAGCTGAAGAAACCACACTTTGGTAAACATGACCGTCACTTTACCCTTACGATTTTGGGAATAGGTCTACCACAAAAAGAATAAAGAACAGTCTCACTTACATCTCTGGGTATTCCTATCTTCACACTACTCTATCTAAGCTATCGATCGTGAATCAACTTTCTTGAGTAAAATGTTTTTGTTTGTTTAATTAGTGAGTATTTGCTTTGAACTTTAGAGCCATTTTGTGGGATATAGTATTAAGAGGATTGAGACTTAATTGTCTGTTGACAAACTTCCAGATCCCCAAACCACGCCACACTTGCTGGCAGGATTGCGGCTAACAGAATTGCCCTATATCGGTAGAACAGTTGCGATGTGTGTAGCATTGAGCATTACATGTAGGGCAGGCCTGATACTTCATGGAGTCATGAAAGACGATTGCCTACATGCCCCGTGGTCATTGCCTTGGTGCCCTTGAAATGCTACAATAGAAATTTACAATTTTCTCATTGGGTGCCCTACAGGAAAAAAATGCCTTGGTGCCCTTGCCCTTTCAGAATCAAAGCAATAGGTCTAGTAGGGCATATGCTATTAGTAATAATAATAATAATAATAATAATAATAATAATAATAATAATAATAATAATAATAATAATAATAATAATAATAATAATAATAATAATAATAATAATAATGCATTTGTAATGCGCCATCTATCTAGTGTACAAGACCCTATTCCGAGGCGCAGAACAAAAACAATACACATACAACAAAAAAGAAATGTACATGTAGAACATAATACAAAATTATACAATGAATAATCTACTGTCAAGACATGTAACGAGCTAAGTGTAAGAGGATTTAAATAAATGAGTTTTCAGCAAGTTTTTAAACAATGGAAGAGAACTACAGCACCTGATGTTATTAGGTAAAGCATTCCAAAGTTTAGGAGCACAAGCGGAAAAGGCATATAACCATAGATGTTTTACCAACTCACAAGAACGTCTTGAACCAAGACTAGTGCTGCCCCTGATCGATTTCTGTGCGGTACAATGCAATCGTAGGAGACTACACCAGTTTATAGACTGAGTCATTGTTTGCCAATGTTGTGTATTGACTAAGATAATAATGACCAACTACAAGAATTCCATCTATTACATAACTTACCCCTAATCAAGGGCAAAAGCTTTGTGTCATTCCTTGTTCTGTGGTAGACTGGTTATCGGATAACCTTGGGTTTGTTTTAGTGTTTCCCTGAAAAGGTGACTAAGGACTACATGCATTTCAGGATTGCTTCATACTTACAAGTCCTACACAACAGGTTACCTTGTTTTTCTGTCAAGTTACTTGGAAAAGTAAACATATTAAAGCGCTAGTTGTTGTAAATTCTCTCACCAACAATTTTGTTCCCACCTTGAATGTAAAAAGTGAGGGTTGCCTTCATCCAACCATGGAGCATTACTCCATGATCCAACCATGATCCCACATGCCCAGCAACACTTTGTATACATTTGTAGGTTACTCTTTTTGTTGTTTGTTCTGTCAAGTTACCTGGAAAAGTAAACATTTAGGCAGCGCTGGCAGTGGAACTGGCAGTAAATTTTCTCACCAACAATTTTGTTCCGGCCTTGAATTTAAAGCCACTGGATATTTTGAAATTAGATAAAAATAAAATTGTTAGCATAAAAACCGATTTTGTAACAAGCAATGGAGAGCTGTTGATAAGTGTAAAACACTGTGAGAAACGGCTCCATCTGAAGTAACAACTAATATAGTTTTTAAGAAAGAGGTAACTTCTCACTCAAATATTAAAAGACTTCAGGCCACGAGCCTTTTTTTAGGCATCTGAAAGCACACAAGTTTGTGCAACAAGTTTTTTTTTTTCTTTCATTATTCTATATCTTGTAAATATTCACATAATTTGATATTTTATGCATTGTTAGGATCATACACCAAGTGAGAATACTGGTTTTTGACAATTCCAAAGGTGTCAAGTGCCTTTAAATATTTTTGTTGCGGGTAAACAACGAGGTCTTGTAAACTGTGGTGTCTTCATCATGCAGCACTGAAAATGAACTCAGGTAAACTGTTGTTTATTCCATTAACCTGAATTCCCAGTATGGTATCACAGTCTTTGTGGTTAAAAGGTTAAAGTGATGGAACAGGGATCCTCTTTTGGGGGATCTTTTTGGAAAGTTTTTTTTATTTAGTGAACGCTCTGGTTTTTAAGTGTACTTACTTGCATGAAGATTAAGAGGAAAAAAACTGTGTGTTTCCTCATTATTTTGCATGCATGGAGTGTAGTTTATGTTGGAGTAATTTGTGTTTTGGGAACTACGGTTGGTAAAGTATGTTTTTTCTTTGTATTCAGAAATTATGGTCCCTTTAAAAAAACCCATAAAAACAGGAAATTCTTGGTTTCTCTATGGGAAACGTTTTTGAAGGGGCACCAAGGCAAATACCAGGGCAACAGAGGCTGTGGCCTGATTAAAGTCAAAGAAAAAAACAATATTTAACACTTTTAAGCCCGGGAAAGTTCCTGTGACAATTTCCCCGCACCACTGTTCGGTTTGGTTTTTGTGCATGCCTTTAGAAAAAGAAAAAGAAAAAAATCCTCCCCAGTTGTGAAAACTTTCTATCCCATCATGTTGACCCATAACTAAATAGTCCACACAAGAGATTAATACCTGCTGCATATAACTGTGGCATAGTGAGCCATGCTTGACTCTACTTTGTAATGCCTTCAGGGCACCCTAGGCTGGTCCCATTGTTGCTAGACTTAGTGTCTTGTTCAACTCCCCCCCTTTTGTCCACAGTATGCCAGGCTGTTATTGAAACCTGTGGTTTTGGTAAGGCAGGATTAATGAAAGTGTTGTCATAGTGACTGTCAACAGCATTTGGCAGGCTGTCTGCTGAGTGTGTTAATAGCATTAGCTCCAGAGTTGAAGGAGGGATGTTGCTCTTGGAATTAGGGAAAAGAAAACAAGTTTGAACTTAGGTTCAAACTAATTCAATAGCAATGTCAATTTTTTCCACATCTTAAATCAATTTATCTCCTGAATTGTCTAGGTGCACTTTTTCAGTGTAAAGTAGATCAAAACAAATAAAACAAAACAACAACAAAAATGCACACACACACATCGTGATTTATCAGAATTTTTCTTGATTTTATTATTTTTTTGGGTGGACAGTTATTAAAAGAACATTACAGAATTAACGCAAAATTAGATAATTTGTTTCTCATCAAATATGAAATTTGAGAGAGAAATATTTCATGGGATGTTTTCTACAATCTTCATCATTAGATCGTGTAAGTTTTATGTAAACCTGTGATCTTTCACGATTTTTGTTTCTTACCAACTCTGTAACGACTGGAACACATTACCACGAAAGACATCATATATCCATCACGACCAATAAGACCTCTAAAGGCAGTGGACACTATTGGTAATTACTCAAAATATTTTTTTGCATAAATACTTACTTGGTAACGAGTAATGGGGAGAGGTTGATAGTATAAAACATTGTGAGATACGGCTCCCTCTGAAGTAACGTAGTTTTCGAGAAAGAAGTAATCTTCCACAAATTTGATTTCGAGACCTCAGATTTAGAACTTGAGGTCTCAAAATCAAGCATTAGAAAGCACACAACTTCGTGTGACAAGGGTGTTTTTTCTTTCATCAGTATCTCGCAACTTAAATGACCAATTGAGCTGAAATTTTCACAGGTTTGTTATTTTATGCATATGTTAAGATACAGCAAGTGAGAAGACTGGTCTTTGACAATTACCAATAGTGTCCACTGTCTTTAAAGGAGCCGTCACAGCCCATCTATAAAGCGACTTAAAACTACATCACAACAAAAGTGACAGAACGCTGATTAAAACTGTGTAGGACGAATCACGTAGACCCTCAGAAGTGATACAAATGTTCGAGAGAGCCCTCACGCCGTAAAAAATAGGGCGCATTTAGAAGGGTTAACATCTTGAATAGATCACGCGCAGTGCTGGCAGCTTGTATATAACGAGAATGAAACATTAAAGGAACATTACAGAATTGGTAAGAAACAAAAATCACTGCGAAGATCACAGATTTACATAAAACTTACACGGTCTAATGATGATGATGGTAGAAAACATCCCTTGAAATATTTCTGTCTGAAATGTCATATTTGATGAGAAATAAATAATCTAACTTCGCGTTTGGAGTTTATCCAAAAAATTTGTAATCGGTTTTTCACTTTTCTCTCGTGACCCAGTTCTACAGGTTTGTCAGTTTATGTATATGGTGGATTACATAAAGTGCTTACACTGCCAGCAACTGTTTTGTTAGAAAAAACCAATTCTGTAATGTTCCTTTAAGGGCAATCAAAGTTGTGGATTCACCTAGCATGGAGAGGGGCATTAATTCCGCTTGGCTGCAGAAACGCTCTCAACAGAAGAAAAATACAAATGTTTTTTTTCTTTCCTATGAGGCACTGTTCTGTTGTTTGAGACTTTGGTACCAAGGTGGAGGAACACACCATACAAAATGCCTTGAACTTCTATGTAAGGCCAAGTAAAATAAATAACATGTTGCTCATACATTTTTGGGCGGTGCACTGATATGAAAACAATCTTTCCTTAATCCTTTGCTCCTCTTTTTGCTACAAATGGATGTTTTTGTTTGTACTTGTTTATGCCTCTGACGAAGGTCCAGTTTGGATCGAAAGCTAAGGCCATCTACTCTTTTTGTACTATTTAATATTATATATTTATAAACAAAGCCCATAAATCAGTAAAAAAATAAAGTAAAAAGGCAATATTGTGTATAAAACATTGCTACAAACTAGGGCTACCTGTTTCAGATAATTTGCAAATATGGCGCTCCATTATTTTCCAACCTTGGTTGGCAAGAACCTGGGCTGTGACATTGCTCTAGAAAAGTTCTATAATGTTATGGCGGCCATCTTGGACATTGTGGTCATCGTGGATGAGAAGCCTTTGCGAATGTGGCTTGTCTGGGTTTTTTGTCTTATTCTATCTTTGTGCGTTGTATACTGTGCTATTTTGTATCTGCCTGTTGTAACTTTTGATGTTTGTGGTGCTTTTTAGAATTTTTTCGTGCAATGCAATTTCTTCTTTTCTTATGTCTTATGTCTTCCTATGTGATGGTGTAGAGAAAGGGTGCAAATCTGTGATACAACGTCAAAAATAAATGAGTAGACTTGAAAGTAGTAAGTTTGTTTTGGGGGCAACACAAAGAGATCATTGGATTTGTTTGATTGAGAAAACAAAGTTAGGTATTGCAAACTGCTTACCAGCCAAGTGGACCCTATGGTATATATAAAAAAAGAAGTTAATGGCCTGACATTTTGAAGCTTGCCAATGCTAGTGAGTCTTTCTCAAAGGCTTTTCTAGATTTAGCCTTCGAGAAAGACTCTGCTAGGGTCGAAACATCAATCCACTAACTATGGGTGCGTTCGTTTAGCTTCCCTGGGTCAACCCCGGTCTGCCCCGGTACGATTGAATAGCTTTGATAGGGCTCACCCGGGTCAGCCCCCAGTGCCCTGCTTGTGGAGTGGGTAACTTGGGGGTGATCCGATGTGCATGGCGTTACCACGAGAGGGCGAGTGTGATCGTTTGATTAGCTCTTGTCAGGGGCTCACCCGAATGAGCACTGCGGGGTCGACCAAGGGAAGCTAAACGAATGCACTCTATTTTGATTTGTTCGATTGTGAAGTTGCAGGCCCAATGCTACTGGGCTTGGGGCAGACAACTCAGTAGGTTTTTCAAACCTTTCTTTCAATGGTTGGCTATAATTATGGAAAAGAAGGGCGATAAATTTATTAACGAAGGCGGCAAAATCAGGGATGGGATGTCTTTGTTTAAAGATCAAATTCTAAAAGAAATGGAGATATAATCATATAATTAATACTGCCCCAGATTGCAGAGTAGGGCTTCTAAAACCTAAGATAAATGTTAATATTGGGTTTCATGCTCGCAAGTTTTCAAGCCTGCATGCTTTGCCCTCAGAGTTCAGCCTCACACATCCCTGCAAAATAGACAATTAGAGATGCTAGTGTACACTCGCAATGGTCAATAAAAGAGGGGCATATATATCACGTACTGACCAATCAGGACACTTGTTATGTACTACACCACTGCCCTTGGATTTATAATTATATACAATGTTTGTATCAAAAGTTCAATGACAGAAAGAGAATCAGTAAACTTTTCAATTGACGTCATGGGATGGTTTGGCGGTGTTAACTATCGCGAAAAAAAAAAAAGCCAAAATACTTTTAATAGCATCAATATTCATATAATACAGAATTATTTACCTTGCTCAGGGCTTTTAAGGGGTCACTTAGTGGGCCTATTTTTCTCTTGCAATTCACAGGTTCAGGGTTGGCCTATTTACTTTTCAAAAGGATAATCGACTTCAGGAAACACAAAGTATATCAAGGTTTTTCTCCCTTTTCAGTCTGGTCTCCATTCGACCTGTGTGGGAACAAGTTGTACTGTAGTGTAAGGGGCTAAATCAATGATGCCATGTCTGTGTACGTTGTCGCATTGATCGCTGAACCTTTTGTAACGAGTAGAGTATGTCCCTCTTCAATTTCCTGCCTTTCCAAATTCAGACCTCTTGGATATATACTGGTACCGTGTCTCTTTTAATAGGTTTTTGATTTTTTTCCGGATGAGATTTGCTGTGTGGACAAGTGGACCAGATTACGGTAGCTGGACTGGAGAAGCTGCCTGTCGTTTTCGCCTGATTTATTTGGCTGCTCTCGGTTAAAAAAAGTGCACCAATTGATGCGGACAAAGAATTACACGTGTTTCCTGCTGATGTAGAAAGTTTGTGAAAGAGTTTACAGGCAGCGTTTGGATTCTCGCTGAAACTGCTCGATGGTTGGCCGTTCATCCATGATTCTCTCATCGTTGGTTCTTGGATCAATGCGGTTTACTCAAGGAGCAGCGAGACTGAAGTTAATGAGAAGGCAGTATCTGGCGCTAGCGTGTACTGTACACAGTTAAAACGCATCTAAAGAGCTTAGTCTTATAAAGCAGTTTCCCAAAGATCTTTGAGATTGGTCTGAGATTGTTTGTTGGATAGATATCAAACTGAAAAACCCATAGATTTTGAGAAGTTTGGTAGGAATGATCAGAAATCCTCGGTAATTGCCCATTGTTTACAGAGTTCTAAGTTTGTGCAAGTTTTCTGAAGAAAAAAGTTGGGTTGAACTGTAAAAAGTGCCCCCGAAAAGGCTCCCAATGTTAACCTTAACCTGTAAGCGACCCTAACCCATTAATATTATGTCAGTTATTTTTAAAAACAAAAAATAAGTTGATGGTCTGACGTTTCAACCCTACCAGAGTCTTTCTCAAAGGCTAAAGAGAAAGACTCTGCAAGGGTCGAAACGTCAGGCCATCAACTATTTTTTTGCATCTATACCATAGGTCCTTTTTAATTGGTAAGCAGTTTGCAGCAGCCAATTCTAGTTTTGATTTTAAAAAGGAAGAACGGTATGTTAATTTTTTGATAAATTTCCTTTTTTGTTATTCAGAGTAAAAGACTTCAAGATGAACGGCTCGTCACCTATGGATGGCTACAGCAGTGACGGCCAACTCAACAGTGGCGTCAACACGCCAGTTAATACCATGATGCTGAACAATCGTTCCATACCGCCCATCCGTGTGCTGAGCGGCACGCCTTGCCCGCCATCCAACGCCAACACCCCGGTGCCTACCAACCACACCAATGGTATTATTAAGCAAGAGGTCATCAGGAGCGAGGAGGGCGGGGTAGGCCAGGGGGTCCAGTTGCCCACACTGTCCAGTTACGGCCAGGCGTTGACCAATGGAAAGACCCCTGAGAAATCGCTTGCCAATGGGATCGGTCACGACGGTATCAAATCGGAGCAGGAGTTTGCTGTTGGATTTCCTGCATCGGAGTATATGGCAACCGTGGAGTATTCCAAAAATAGAGGTATGTGGAATGACTTATCAAAAACCTGAAGGAGTTATATGTGTTGTTTAAACGGTGTGCACAATATTAGTGTAATTCACATGAGGGTTTTTGCACAATTTTCTTGTACTGTAACTCCGATGATCCAATAAGCTTAACAGGAGGGTATGCCTATACCTTTGGTAATTTCCAAATGAATCACTGTGAAATCTTACCTAAAAAGCACCTGCAGCTAACGATAATGTATAAGATTTTGAGAAGCAATTCTCTCCTGAGGCGTGTGGTTTTACAGAAAAAGATTCAAAAGATTGTCAATCTGACAGTTGTGTATTCCAGACAAGGCTTATTCTTCCTGTATGTGGACATAACCGCTACAGATTTCCACTGAAATCTCTAAAACGCTACCACCATTTGAATTGTTAGCATGCTTTATAGACACTGGACACTATTGGTAATTGTCAAAGCCCAGTCTTCTCACTTGGTGTGTCTCAACATATGCACAAAATAACAAACCTGTGAAAATTTAAGCTCAATTGGTCGTCGAAGCTGCAACATAATAATGAAAAAAAAAAACAATCTTGTCGCACGAAGTTGTGTGCTTTCAGATGAAAGTTGACTTCGAGACCTCATCCTTTTCTGAGGTCTCGAAATCAAACTCGTGGAAAATTACTTCTTTCTCAAAAACTATGTTACTGCAGAGGGAGCCGTTTCTCACAATGTTTTATACTATCAACCTCTCCCCATTACTTGTTGCCAAGTAAGGTTTTATGCTAATAATTATTTTGAGTAATTACCAATAGTGACCACTGCCTTTAAAGAGAACAACGCAAGTGCTACAAAAATTCCTAACTTGGTTCCAGTTGTGTATGCTTAGGAAATGTAAACTCTTTTAAGTACAATAATGAAATACCTCTGAAATGTGTTTCTATTCAGTCCCTGGTTTCGAAGTCTTCTCTTAACAATTCTAATAATTTGCCTCGGGGCGAGAAGTTTACCCAAAATGCTGATTAATTATTCCCCGCTCTGTCTCCAACTGATCCCAGACACCATTAGCAGCTTTTCAGGATTGTTAAGTTTGTTTGAGGTTGACTAAAGGCGAAAGTGCCAAAAAGTTCTGTGCTTGTGCCTAGTGAAATGGCACATGACAGGCGGTGTCGGCTTTGATATTGTGACCCTCATAGAAAATGGATGACAGGGTTTTTGTTCAATGCAGTCACAGATAACATAGTCGCCACTCGTGTTCGGGATAACAGGCTTTCGGACTAGTTAAATGAGTTGAATACCTTTGGTAATTGTTAAAGACCAGTATTCTCACTTGGTGAATTGAATTGAATTGAATTGAATTGTGTATCCCAACCATAAACTAACAAATCTGTGAAAATTTGGACTCGCATGCACAAAGTAGTTAAAGGCCAGACTTTTTGACCCAAACAGAGTATTTCTCCAGGGCTGAAATGAGCTCAGCAGTTCCCACTCTTGACCAAGTTGACTTTTATTGTGGATTTATTTTTGTCAATGGTTGTTGGTTTCGCCCTCCTTTATTGTCTGTTTTAAAAGTATTAAAAACTATAAATTGCTGTGGTAAAAGTAAGTGTGGATATTTATTTGAGTTAAAAAAAGAAAAAGGGTTTCTTTTGGACTTGCTGCACACTTTTCATCTTTTGCAGTTCTTACTATTTGACTTTCATTGTGGATTTGTTTTTATCAATGGTTGTTTATACCGCCCTCTTGTATTGTGCGTCTACAGTACTGAAGTGCCTACAAATTGGTTTGGTAAAAGTAAAGTTTGAAAGTAATTTGAGTAAAAACAATAATAAAAAATGGTTCTTTCAGCCTTGCTGCAAGTCACACTCGATGCACTCTTTTTATCTCCTGCAGTTCTCACTATTTGACTTTCATTGTGGATTTGTTTTTATCAATGGTTGTTTATACCGCCCTCTTATATTGTCCGTCTACAGTACTGAAGTGCCTACAAATTGGTTTGGTTAAAGTAAAGTGTGAAAGTAATTTGAGTAAAAAGTTTTTTCGGACCTGCTGGAAGTCATACTTGATGTACTCTTTTTATCTCCTGCAGTTCTCACTATTGGACTTTCATTGTGGATTTGTTTTTATCAATGGTTGTTGATTCCGCCCTCCTGTGTTGTCCGTCTACAGTACTGAAGTGCCTACAAATTGGCATGATTTTAATGAATAGCAGGAGCCGTTCGCCTGGCTAGATATGTTTTCTCTTTGGAGGGTGATTACACTTTGAATTTATTCTCCAACTTACCTTGACCTCAACTTTGTTTGAATATCAAGGGATTAGATGCGGCAGCCTCTTTGTTTGTGATTTTAAATGTTCAGGTGGATTCGGATCTGAAGTTGAACGTGACCCTGTTCTTAGTACCTTTCATTGTGTTTTAATTTTCTGATTTTCTCTGTCGCAATTGAATGAAGAGTCATGGCTCTCTGCCTATAATTTGAGGGGTGTTCTTTTTTAATGGACCCTTTGAAGTGATCTATCATGTCATTTTGGTTGCTAAGGGCAGTCAAGTTGGTTCAGTGATTTCTCGCCTTCCTTGTCACTTCTGGAGATTTCCTGTTGAAGCTCTTACCATGGTTCATATATTTTTCAAAATGAAACTTTCTTTCAGATTAAACTATTTGTCATAACCTCAGCAAAAAATATTTTAAAGTTTTCTACCACCATTTTCTTTAAACTGAACATCTGTGAACATTTGTGTTTTGTGTCGTACAAAAAGTACCCAAACCCTTTAAGACATGAGGTAAGGTTTCCTGTCCCACCCCATTTGAAGACCAGAGGCTTCAAGAGTGCTAACTGTACTAAAAAATGTAGAATGAACTGCATAGTACGTACATTATGAATACGTGATACTATGCCAGCAATGGGAGGGGTGAACACCTTAGCATTAAGGAGGGTAGACCCAAAAATGTGAGGATTTCCACCCTGTAACGGATACGCTGCACTGTCTGCACTTAAAGATTGGCGGTAATTGTCACACTGGTGAACCCCACAACAATAGCAGCTGTTGACCGAAATGGTTTATGACAAATATTTCAATCTGAAAGGAATTTTTATATTTTCAAAAATAATATATGAACAATGACAAGTACCTCTAACTCAAATTTGAGTACAAAGCCCTCTTGAGTACTTGTAATGTTGCTGCTCAAGGCTTAGCATGAGCATAAGAAATTTATGAAATTAAAGTTTCTGAATGGTTGCTGTACACTTTCACTTTTGAATTTAATTGTATTTGTGTAGATGATTTTGCCTATAAATCAGCATTATGTTTAGAAAGAAACAATCTATAACCCTACTTTCAACACACACAAAAATGGCTTCTTCCATTTTGAATGAATGACTCAAGAAAGTATGTTATCTACAAGCAAATACTTTTGGGGAATACAGCGTCCGACGTCATTGTCTCATTGTTGGAAAGGGCTGACTTGCTGGTGGGGCAGAGGTGGTTTCTTGACCCACCGAGGCAAGTGAGAGAGAGTCCCAACTGAGGCCCCTGGGACTTGCATAGCACCTGGAGTGCGAGGTGTTGGTTTGCACCACGGGGGAACTGAGGAAGAAAAATGATAAGAAAAATATCAGGAAACAATCTAAGAAATGTTTTTTTTTAAGTGACAAGAATTTATATGTACATGTTGCTGTTTTTCAGCACAATGGAGGCTGGAATTTAACTGATTTCTTTTGGTAAACTATAGTTTGATACTTAAAGACACTGGACACTATTGGTAGTTGTCACAGATAAGTCTTCACAGTTAATGTATCTCAACATATGCATAAAATAACAAATCTGTAAACAATTTGAACTCAATTGGTCATCAAAGTTGTGAGATAATAATGAAAGAAAAACACGCTTGTCACACGAAGTTGTGTGCTTTCAGATGCTTGATTTTGAGACCTCAAATTCTAAACTTGAGGTCTCGAAATCAACTTCGTGGAAAATTATTTTTTTTCTCAAAAACTACGTCACTTCAGAGGGAGCTGTTTCTCACAATGTTTTATACTATCAACCTCTCCCCATTACTCGTAATCAAGTAAGGTTTTATGATAATAATTATTTTGAGTGATTACCAATGGTGTCCATTGCCTTTAAAGTCGGGCTTCAAAATCACAGACGGCCTAATCAATAATGTGTGGACAATGTTACCAATGTTGTCACATCCTCTTCGATCAAAGCGTTATCATTGCAGTAATAGTCCCCCTCACCTTTGCCTTGAAATCTAGCAGAAATCTGCCCTAAATATTTGTTCGATAGACGGATGGAATTCGGATGTGATTAACAAGGTTAAAAATGATCCCAATTCCAAACTTCTGCCTTATGACCCTCAGGAATGTGAACAACGAACAGAAGAAAAAAAATGCATGAGTTGCAACAACTGTTTGACCAGTTATTTTCAGAAGTCACACAAACCCTGTAGGCATTTCACAAACTTATTTTAAAGCAAACAACAGGAAATCACATTCATAAATTTGTCAAATTATTAACAGCTGGTATTGAGTACAAATCACTGCCAATTACCTACTGCCAATTATCTGTGTTATGTTTTTGTGTTGAAAATCACGAGTCTGGGCAAACAATGCCGTCTTGACCAAAAACACAAAATTTTCAATTCATTGTTATTATTATTATTTATTTGGCATTTAAAACACATACAAACCACATACATTAAAAGAGAGTTGGTACAAAATTAAAGTAAACCAGAGGCATATGCCCAGAATTAAACTGCGGCCCAAAGGCCTTCAATACCAATACCTCTAGCTACACCCATATGGAAATATGTAAGAAAAATATATATGTTAAATATTCTATGAAAGTCAATTCACAAAAAAGCCAACTTGAGAAAATTTAATTTCTAAAGGTGGTAGAATTTTTGAGATGTCATAGAAAATCTGGAACTGTTATGGCCTTGTAGGAAGACTATCCAGAATTGAAAACACAATCTGAGAAATGTTTCATGCAGAAACTTGTTCTCAGATTGAGCATTTTCCATCCCTTTGTCTCAAGTTGAACTTTTAACCACCGGTTCTTTTCAGAACCACCACTACTCAGTAGAAAGGGTATCGTGTACATAGTGTCTCCTGCAAACTTGACTAGATTGTATTCCCACTTCGAAAGTTTCAAACCCTTACTTTTATAAGACCTTTGTCATCATAAGATCTGCCGCCTTGCCAACGGATTGAGATACATTTCAGTTCATGTTCTCCAAATTGCCTCAAACTCTTGTCAAGGAATTCCATGGCATGTAATCGCTATATTTGGGGGGTCTGTTTATTATTTTAAGTCGGTGTTCTAATGTTGCACACAAATATGTATTTGGGACAAACGAAGTGTCAAGGGGGCATAGATTCCCAGTGAGAAATGAGGGAAAATGCATTCTCTTTTATCTCTATTACACAGAGTTGGTGAAGGGTTGGGATCTTTGTTATACAACCTCTTTCCCATCGAAGGTTTGTAGCCAGCCTCTGTCTTTTCTACAGGTATTTTCGTGGTATTGGGCCACCAGTGTGCAGGCCTGTGTGCCTCATTTTTGAAAGTTCAAGGGCACCAAGGCATGTTCTCCTTGATAAAGGGCGCCCTATGAGGAAATTGTAAATTTCTACGGGAGCATTTCAAGGGCACTAAGGCAATGACCAGACGGCATGGGGGCAATCGCCATTACTGCCTCCCCGAAATGTCAGGCCTGAGTGTGTCCGGCCAGGTTCCTCATATTAGGATGTTTGAGTGTGAAAACCAAACTTTCTGCTTTTTCTCATTCATTCACTGGTGCTTTGCTGAGATGTAGAACCAAACAGTCTTTCCAAAAGCTTTATACCACATATTACATCTCTTTGGATCTCTTTGCCTGGTGTATGTTTCCCCTCCATCCTACCTACAATGTAGACTGTTTTAAGAGTAATATCAGCTCCCAGCGGTTCGGGTTCAAGTTGTGCTCTAGTCATTTTGTCTTTGTTTATCCCAAAATTATTTAAATTTACTGAGTCGGTTTACTATGTGGTTGATTACTTTATTTGAAATGAGTGGCACCCCCTTGAGATGATTCCTCTTCCCAGGTGTATCATAAACTTGGTTGTGAACCCTGGCAAGTTACAGGTTGAATGAAACGCTCCACAAACACAGATATTGACAAAATCATCGTGAGAAAAAGACCAATAGTAGGAGGGTTAAACTAATATGGATTTTTTGTGTGTGAAGATGTGGAATTTTCATAACTGATGGACCTTGTTGTTCATTAATTGTATGAAGGCCTCACAGAATTAACGACCTCCCTTCCAAGTTTCAATGCAAAGAAGATTATTTACTGACGTAATGTGTAGCTGACATGTTCATCTTTTTGCAAATAACTAGTCAATCTTTAAAGCCGAAAAACACAAACTTCTCCATTCCACTCCTAATGAGCACTTTTTTTTTATAAATCAAGGTTTTTTTGTGATAACTGTTCGTCATTACAGCCTTCTCTAAAATTGCTTCCGAATTTAACAAGGAGTGGAATGAAAGCATACGAGACTACTGCGCATGTAATCAGTTGTTTGACTGTCCAGTTTTTTTGTTTGATGACCATAAAAGTAATTAAGTAGTGCGTGGCTTGGCATATTTGCTGATGACAGTCGATGGTGATGTCAAGTTATTAATTGGGGGAGACAGAAGTGAGTATTTTGTAAAAGATCATGGATGCACGATGACTTCAATTCGTAAGTAGATTTTATTTTGATGATTATAAAGTCTGTAACCTGTGAAATCCGCCACTGGATACCTTTGGTAATTGGCAGAGCCCAGTGTATCCCAACATATGCATAAAATAACAAATCTGTGTTAAAATTTTGACTTAATTGGTCATCCAAGGTGCTAGTAAATAATGAAAGAAAAATACACCCTTGTTGCATAAATTTGTGTGCCTTTAGATGCCAACAAAAGGCTTCTGGCCTGAAGTCTTTTAATATATTAGTGAGAAACTACCTCTTTCTCAAAATCTACATTACTTCAGAGGGAGCCGTTTCTCATGATGTTATATACTATCAACAGCTCCCTGTTATCTATACCAGGGAAGGTTTTATGCTGACAACTATTTTGAGTAATTACCAATAGTGTCCACTGCCTTTAAATAGAGGGAGAGATTGAGCATTTTCCTCCCCGTAAATATTAAGGTATGCACTCTTGGTTTTAGAAACAGCTAGTCTCCACCCCTTGCAAATTGACCCAGATTTGTACCGTTACCTGGCTGGTCTTTAGTGGGTGTAGTTTTTATGTCCTTAATTTGCTGTAAATGGAACGTGGTATAACAGTGGATTAACGTCTTTGTAAGACTTTGTTGATATTAGCTCTATTTAGATGTCAGAGACGATTTTCATCAGGAGGATTTAGTTTTTGATTATCAGAGAAATAAATAAATAAACACTTTGAAGAGTGAACTTGAGAAGCTCGGCTGCTCTTTGCCTTTTCTAAAGCTTGAAAGCCCCAACAAATTTGAACGTTTATTTGTAACACCAAGCTTTTCTTCTGCCTTACCGCCATTTCACTAAAGCTCAACGCTTTGTCAACATTTATTTACGATTAGTACTTGTACTATTTTGTTTGTGACGGTTGAATGTCCTTTTTTTTTTTTACCTCTGGAGGTGTTGTGTTCCATTACCAAGCAATTACCAAACCTTATAGAATACTTGACCCAAATGCGTTGTTGCTAAAACACTTTGTTCCGCACAGATTGCGCAGAAATAACTGAGGTGGGCTTTTTACGGTGTGAGGCACGTTTCCAATTATTTGTCAAGAAAAACACACACCGGCTTTTTTGCTATTTGATAAGGTGTTATATTTTGTTCTCCAATGAAATGCCTGTTTAATGCTATTGTCTTGCCGCTCGATTAGTTAACAATGTTGGAGGTGCTTTGAAGTGAATGAGGGTGTAATAGCCGCCAATTGGCTTCCATGGCTTACTTGATGTATGGCACGTATCCCTCTTTGATCTATTGTTGGGAATGAGCCGGTGGAATTATGCAATCAGGCGACGAGGACTTAAGAACTGATCCTGGATCGGTATTTGGATGTGTGTGGATTTCACCTTAAAAGACACGGCACAGGATTGCTAAGCTTAATAAACCGTTATTGATTGGCATCAATCGGAAAATGAAAGATCACTGAATAACAAAAAAGTTCATTCCTCAAGAGAAATATTCCTGTAACGGCATGATATTCTTCCTACTTCAATCTGATTTCACCTTAAAAGACACGGCACAGGATTGCTAAACATAAGAAATCATTACTGATTAGGTTCGTTTAGGAAATTATAAGATCGCTTAATAACAAAAAAGTTCATTCCTGTGACAGACCTGCACTATATTCTTCCTACTTCAATCTGATTTCGCCTTAAAGACACGGCACAGGATTGCTAATCTTAATAAATCGTTATTGATTAGCTTCAGTCAGAAATTGATAGGATCGCTGAATAACAAAAATGTACAATCCTCTAGAGACATAGGTAAATCTGAAGCCATGTTTTCTTTTCTACTCATAACAATAACAATCCCAATTCCACTCTAAACAATTTTTGTTTGGTTCTGTTGGACCGATGTGTGCTTTACCTGGGATCATCAGGCAGGCATGATATTGTTCCTTCTTAAGTCTGATTTCCGTTTCTTTGCCCTCAGAAAAAATCAACAAAATTGTGATTAGATAGCCTGAAAAGTGTATTAAAGCCTGCTGTGTACATACATGTATGTCGGAATGTTCCTACTTTGATTCCAATTGTTTGTTGAGTGGGCGTTGTGTTATCGTATGGTGGCGGATTTTGAGCGAGGGAGTTTAAGAGTGGGCCTTTGGCACCAACCTCAGAGCTTGATGCACCAGATAAGTTTTTCAACTTTAAGGACCCTTGATTTGTCAATAATACTCTTATACTTGATACCTTTTTTCTTCATAATCAATTATTTTTATCAATCAATCAATCTATCAGAAAACATTTATTTAGCGCCAAAATCTAAAACAAAAATTCAAAGGCGCTATGGACAGTTATATTAAATTAATCTTTCACTTTTTGAAAAAAATAAATAAAAATGAAAAGTCAAAACGAGGTGACGACTGCCTTTTTGGCAATTTGTGCGAATTCATGCGGGTTCACATAAAGTATTTGTTGAAATGGTGTTTCGGATTGCTTGTATTGTACTCGATATTGAATTTCCGATATATTGATATTAATATTTTAGTATCTGAATTCTTTGGTCCTAACTTTCACTTTCATATGTATGTTATAGTTCAACTTCCTAGGATCCCTCCTTCCGTCACCGAAAAAAAATCGCAAGCCAAAACTCTGAAATAATTTCTCATTGTGTGTAATCATGGTGCAATACAGACATAACTTTCCCAAAGAGCTTGTTGTGTTTGGGTTTCCTTTCTCTGTGGTTAAGGGTAGCAGGATGTAGGTATCAAAAGGAACAATAAGGGATCTTCTAAATCAAGTTAGCCCTTGGGTCTATTGGGGTGAAATCAAGCGTGCACAATTGATATTATAAGGTGTAAACAAGGTAGAGAGTGAATTGAGTGAAGTCACTGGGCTGCTGGTTGTAATCTCAACGGTGAATAGACACACCTGTGATTTCGGTTGTTTTTTTGTAAACAAAATGTTAGGAAGACTGCAGGCATGATACTTTTTCTACTTAAAGGCAGTGGACACTATTGGTAGTTACTCAAAATAACTTTTTAAGCATTAAACCTTACTTGGTAACGAGTAATTGGGAGAGGTTGATAGTACAAAGCATTCTGAGAAATGGCTGCCTCAAGTAAGGTAGTTTTCGAGAAAGAAGTAATTTTCCATGAATTTGGTCTCCAGAACTCAGAAAGAGATTTTGAGGTCTCTAAATCAAGCATCTGAAAGCACACAACTTCGTATGACAAGGGTGTTTTTTTTTCATTACTATCTTGCAAATTCGACAACCAAATGAGCTCAAATTGTTTGTTATTTTGTGCACATGTTGAGATACACCAAGTAAGAAGACTGGTGATCAGCCAAAGATTGCTTACTACAAATAGCCGCTTCCCACATTTCAAGCAGCTTGCCGAAAGTTTCACTCAGCTGTTTTGCAGAGTGTAGAAAATAAGCATGTGATGATTTGTTCCGTTCATCTGCCTTTTCCATCTATTTGCCTTTATGTATTTCTTAAAGATGCACTGACCGAACGCAGAATCATTATGATTGTCGTATCATCACGCCAGTCGCCGGGCATTGACCACAAGCCCAAACAAAATAAAGCACAAAGAAAAACACGGCCAATGAGCGTAAAGCCCCGCTAAGCCCGACAACACAACCATTGATTAATCAATTGAAGACCCCGCACCTCAATGCCGAAACCACAATGGAACCTTCAACGACACGCACAAGAATAAAAAACATCTACAATGAAAAACTTTACCTGAGACCATTCAGGGAAGTTTTTTTCGTTAGGCTGAGAGAAGGGAGGAGGAGGAGGGAAAAAATGTATCACTACAGACGCTAAAGAAGTGAGGAAATGTTGGTGGTAGACGTCAGAGTAATTGTTTAAGATTTGCCGCAGATGTTACTCAGAATTGCCGTGCAAGAAACCATTTCCTCTTTAGGCAGCAAGATGTCTGTATGAACAGCTGAAACGTTCCTGGTAGAATGATATAAATTTTTTCTTCTTCGTTTTTCAACATGTTTGGATGTTATTAATTGGTACGCCTCGTCGCTTAGATTGATAGGCGGGCGATCGAAAATGTCACGGGCGGAGCTGATATTTCTAACTTCCTTTTTGATGAGGAAAGTTGAGAAAGGCGATGCGAAGGGAGATGACTGACGTGGAGACATAAAACAAAACACCACTAAAAAAATGTGAAATTCTTCATTGATCAAAGCTTTCGTCTCTCTCTCTCGAAGACTTCAAAGGCGATTTGTTTACGATCAATAAGAGCAGGTTTTGTGGGAGGGGGGGGGGAGGTTTGAGTGTCTGGAGGGATAAAGAGATAATTTGTAACATGATGAGAGGTGTGGTTGACTGTCGTGGGCGATTGGTTTTAAGCGCATCCGATGAATCAGACTTAAGCGCTGGTGTTTCTGATCAGCACGGTTTGAGTCCCGGTGTTGTCACTTTAGCAAGACACTTACAATCATTGCTTCGTTCTTCGGAGGGGATGTTTGTCCCCATTTGCTGGTGTTTCTGTTTGTAATCGGTTTGAGTCCCGGTCTTGTAACAAAGCAAGATACTTAACCATCATTGCTTTGTAACTTCAGAAGGGACACAAAGTCGTTCGTCCCCGTCACTAAGTTCTTGTTAGGGCAAGGCGTTTTTTATTTTTATTTTACTTTATAAATAAGGGGCATCTCTATCAGTGAAACAGCAATTTGCTCTGGAGTGTTTGGGTGTGTCTTACACATTTTAGAGAGTAATTTTTCTCAACAAGCATTAAAGAAGGCTTTCCGTTCAGTAGTTATTTGTTATTTTTATTTTCATTTAGTCAGTCATGTATCATACCTTTAACATTGACATTTTTAAGGATGGCAGCTCTCCTATTGTACAATGGGTAATTGAGGGAACATGTTTTATGACCAAACTTAATCAACTGTGAACAAACGGTAATCCCCTATGTGACAACAATTATCCATCAATTATGTTTTTTTTTCCCAGTTCTCTTTTTGAAAACCCCCTGATATCAGGGTGTACATTTCCATGTATTGTGTCCCTTTGTATCTGTCACACACATAGCTATTATTGCAGAGCACAATAGCAGCTACATGTACAGCACATGCCATTGTCAGCGATGTGTTTATTTAGGTTATTTGATCAACACTTTCCCAGAAAATAATGGGTATTTACCGGTTGGCAAGGAAAATATTTCAGTTTGTCATGGAGACTCGATTCCATAACAAAGAAGGATTTCCCTCTTTGATAAAATATCTTACTTAATCTCAGGTGCAAAGCCTATTATGTATTTGTTTGTGCAGTAAAATGTGATTTGTTTGTGCAGTAAAACCATGTTTTCACTGCATTTTACCATTCTACTTTCTTGTTTCTGAATTGAAAAGAAAAACCACAAATCTTTTGAAAGTTAATCTTCCAGTATTAAGGAACGAATGAATACCAAAACCTTGGATACCAAAACCAAACTGGTTTGGTTCGTAGCTTTGTCTGAGCTATCATGTCCAAAGATCATCATGGTGTCTGTGACTAAAGTGGTCATTTCTTTCCTGGTGACACCATGGTGACACTAAATTAAAGTATGTTTTCATAGTGTCCTGGTGACACCATAGTGACACTGATGGCTATTTTGTGTCATCCCAGATTCCAGTAATTGCATGCAGCTTCTTTTCCAGATGGTTAATTTATTTCTACCTGCATGGTGTATTCAAGTAATGACAGGTGGTTTTACTGTTGGAAACAACTCTTCATGGAATAGTGTAAATCCTGTGGATTTAAGAAGGTTGTGTGGAAACTATCAGTACGATATATCAAAGTCTTATATAGCGCTTGTATCTACCTACAATGTACTCAAGGCGCTTAATATATACATTTTACAGATAGATAGGTTATTGAAGTGATGAATTCTGAGACCCAAATTTGTATCACCTTATAAGGATATACAAGGTGCTACGGCGCATTCAGCAGCCACAGCCAGGAACACCAGGGCCAAACCCTTCTCTTTTTGGTAAGTGCACTGTGTTCATTTACGTGCAATATACAACACACAGGACCAACGGCTTAACGTCCCATCCGAAGGATGAAGCAATGGTTAAGTGTCTTGCTTAAGTACACAAGTGTCATGACTGGGACTCGAACCAACACTCTGCTGATCAGAAACACCAGAGTTTGAACTCGGTGCTATTAATGGCTCAACCATGACACTTCCACAATTAGTAGGTGTGGCTTAAATAACATGTAAGTAGTCCATGATTTATCTACAATCCAGATAAACTTAGCAGGTATGGCTGTGTTATCATAGTTGTACTGCTATACTGTTTAAATCTTGTGACAGAAAACACTGAAAAGCCAGAAAGAAGGAGTGTGAGACCCGTACACTGATACCAAACATAGGCAAACATAGACAAAATAGGCAAAGTAACCGGCAAATTCAAAGTTGATCTTTTATCCCGTTTGGCTGCTTGTCAAGCGGATTCATTTGAACTTTTTATGTAGCAACGAGGGATTATAAACAATACACAGGATTCAGGATATGGATTGTTTTTGGGACTGCCCCTAGTGCTCCCCCTTTTAGCTCTATGGACCCCTGTGTGCATACCTGAAGTCTTTTTCAAACTAAAGCGCTGTCAGAAAGACTTAGTGTGATACTGACCATTTTTTCTGTGTTGTAATACTTGAAATAAGTGATTAGAGCTCTATGTATTATTGTTTATATTTGTAGGGCTTTTTGTTAGAATGTTAGATGGTGAGAGGCAGACCAATTAATGCGTTCGGGTCAGGAAGTTCACAGCAGGCTTTGTGCAGAGGCAAGTTGCTTCTGGTTTGTGATTCTTGAAGTAAACACAAGGACCTTGTACACGATAGAGACATATTAAACACCTACTGTAACTTTCCCACTATAAGCAGCCTGGAATATAAGCCGCAGCAACAGAAAATATTGGAATTTCTCTTCAGCGGTCAAATAAGCTGCCTTGTATACGAGTTGCATCAGAAATTGCCAGATATCGGGACATTGCTTGGCAAAAGACAGCTAAGGATATAGAGCAATGGAGAATTGGTGAAGAGGCTTTTCTCACTGCAGTGGAGTGAAATAGCCTAGAAAGAAGACACGGAGACAGTAAGCAAAACAGGCACATGGACACTGGTGGTAATTACCCAAAATAATTGTTAGCATACAAACTTACTTGATGACAAGCAGAGCTGTTGATAGTATAAAACAGTGTGAGAAACGGCTCCCTCTGTAGTAACATAGTTTTTCAGAAAGAGACAATTTCTCACTCAAATATTAAAATACTTCAAGCCTGAAGCTTTTAAAGGCATCTGAATTTTTTTCTTTTTTCTTTCATTATTGTCTTGCAATTTTGATGTCAAATTGAGTTCAAATTTACACAGGCTTTTTATTTTATGCGTATGGGATACACCAAGCGAGAATAGCTGATCTTTGACAACTACAAAAGGTTTTCAGTGCCTCAGCTCATACTGTCCTTTCTCTATGCTCAAACCAGGGTGAGAAGAATGTTTTTTTCCCTGTCTAACAAGCCAGCTGGTAGACTACTAGACCAAAATTTACCATAGTTGACAAATCCAAACCTGGTCACAAATTACCATGACATGTAATGTTGATTCTGAGTAGCAGGTTGCTACAGGTGGTGAGTGGATTAGAGAAGCACACATCTGTTAAACAGGTTCATCTGTGCTCTCTGATGAGGACCCTCTTGATCTATATTCCATTCCACCAACATGTGGTTCTAATTGGCCCTGTCAGGAAAGGGGCTTGGATTCACATTCTGAACATTTTAGAGGTACATTGGGAGTTTTCACATTATCAATCTCTGATCCCTGCTGATGCTCTAAGATGCTCTGATCCATGTAGAAAGTTACTTGGTTCTTCATGGTTCTTCTAATGGGAATTCGCATTCTGAAACAGGGCACTGGGCACTGTTTATGGGCCCAATTTCATGGCTCTGCTTACCATAACCAAAGAGTCTACACTTACAGAGACAGAAGCAGGGAATTCCATACTTTCGTCAAGCTTATTTCACAGGTTAGCAGGGAATTTTTGCTCGTGCGCATGCATACTCCACATAGGCATTCTTCGCTCACACAGCTAGCTTAGAAAAATAGGCTCTATTTTTGTAAGCGGAGGATGGTGATCGTAAGCAAAATTAGGCGGTTAAACAGAGCCATGAAATTGGGCCCAGCCTCTAGTTCAGACATGCTTAAAGGCAGTGGACACTATTGGTAATTACTCAAAATAATTATCAGCATAAAACCTCACTTGGTAACAAGTAATGGGGAGAGGTTGATAGTATAAAACAATGTGATAAACAGCTCCCTCTGAAGCGACGTAGGTTTTGAGAAAGAAGTAATTTTCAACGAATTTGATTTCGAGACATCAAGTATAGAATTTGAGGTCTCGAAATCAACCATCTAAAAGCACACAACTTCGTGTGACAAGGGTGTTTTTTCTTTCTTAGTTATCTCGCAACTCCGACGACCTATTGAGCTCAAATTTTCACATGTTTGTTATTTTATGCATATGTTGATATACACCAAGTGAGAAGACTGGTCTTTGACAATTACCAATAGTGTCCACTGTCTTTAAAATAGCCTTTACCTAGATGGTTTTGATCTGTGTGCTCATACCGATGTAAAGAGATGGTCTGAAAGTTATTGGATAACCAATCCCAGTATTGATTTCTTCAGCTCGCTAATTGTGACACTGTATTGTAGGTCTGTACCGATATACACAACCATTGCCTCATTGTTGAATATTCTACGGCAATCGATGGACTGTTTCATTCTTCTTCTTCCTTGAAACCGCAACCATCTCCAACCCTTTTAAGATCCAATGTGTGTGTTACATTTTTGTTCCTGTTGGACTGAAGACTGCACTGTGTCTACTCCTAAAAATGTGTGTTCTACAAAATTTCACAAAACTGTGTACTCCCTAACAGGCCTCAACCTTTAGCTTCAGAGGGTCAAGGCCACTTGGCCCCAAAAGCTCCAAAAAAGAAAGGGGCACCAATAGACAAAATCAGTGCGAAAATGCGTAATTTAGTGCAGGGACTTGTAGCCAGTTTATACATGGGAGTAGTCAACCTGCGTTTTTAGTAGTAAACAGCTCAACTACGTTTGATATGGTTACCACAATTTTTATTGCAAAGCAACATTGTGGAAACTAGTGTGCGGGATTGTGCGTTCTGAAACAATTTACCTTCATAATTAAATGGGTTACAATGTTAACAAAAAATAACATTTTCGAATAAATAATGTTATGGAATCAATCGAAAAGGGCACGACGGCCAAGTGGCCGTAAGGTACGTGATTTTTAAAAGGGCATCATGGCAATTCGCTGGGGCATCGCGGCAATGGCCGCTGGTGGCCGCTGTAGAGGTCGAGGCCTGCCCTAAACCTGTGCAACAATTGCATGCTTTCCTTAAACTTTAGCATGTTTTTCATGAGTAGTCCAAAAGTACCACAAAGTTCTACTGTGAAGTTCCATGCACGGATGTGTTGCGTATGATTACCGTAGGACATGTTGAATTGGCATGCTATATTTTTCAGAGCAATCTGAGAGGTTTGAAATTTGTTTGTCTCCGATCACGGTGAGATTGAACCTGCGGACAGAACAGCAGGCAGAGCAATTTAGCAAGGGTTTCTTGTTAAATCGTAGTGTAGTTTTAACATTTTACAAAATGTATCTTGTGCGAAAGGACAAAGCTGTTGGCACTCTCCAGGGTCCCTTGGGAAAACCTTGCCAAACTAAAGCATTGCTACATTTTACAACCATTCTAAAATTAAGCATGGAGCCTGGTTAAATTGCTGTCATATGAACAGGGCTAGTGAGCAATCTGAGATGTTTGGATTTTGTTTGGCTCTCAAAGTGTCCTGTTTGTTTGCCAGAGGTCATGGTTCACCATAGATCACGCCTCTGTAGATGTACGTTGTACACATTGTACCTAGTTTTTTCAGAGGCCAAGGAACAAGTGTATGAGGAACCACTGTCTTCAAATTTCCACAGTCCACTCTGCTACTTCTTGGAAGTGGAATTTATGTTTTTGTATCCTGCACACATGTTGTCATAATTCAGAAACATCAAAAACTTGTCTTGAAAAAATAAAAATAAAACAATAAGCACTTTGAGACATTCATAGATAAATATCTATAAATAACATTTATGTATTATTATTATGACAGGCTTTGATTTCACGAAGGCCTCCGAAGGGCATGACCTTTGGTGCCCTTTTCTTGGCCTTGGTGCCCCCTTTAAAAACTTTCCCATGGACTTAAAGATTTGCAAAACGAAAATCGCCTTGCCCTCTCAAAGATGAAATTTCAGGCCTGAATGATGTACTCTTGCAATAACCAGCCATTTTAACTCTGACGAGTTAGGACTTGCAAGTTAGAAATGTTATACTGCGTTAAAGACACTAGACACTATTGGTAATTGTCAAAGACAAGTCTTCTCACTTGGTGTATCTCAACATATGCAGCATTAAATAACAAACACCCTTGTCACACAAAGTTGTGGGCTTTCTTATGCTTGATTTTGAGACTTCAAAATCTAATTCTGAGCTCTCGAAATCAAATTCTTTGAAAATTACTTCTTTCTTAAAAACTATGTCACTTCAGAGGGAGCCGTTTCTCACAAAGTTTTATACTAATAATGTAATAATTATTTTGAGTAATTACCAATAGTGTCCACTGCCTTTAAAAGTAAATCATAAACATCACTTGAGAAGAAGATAATATAATTGATTCATCCTTGATACTTGGGCTTCCAATTTGTTGTCATTGTAATTAACTTTAAGTAAAAAGTAAATGACTTTTTCTCTCATCGCACTCCGATTCCTGGATTTACTCATTGACCTGCAAAATCCATCTGTCTATTCAAGGTATCTTTTTTTGTTTGGCATAAAATGTTTTTTTTTATTATTCAGTTTCGATTGAAGCAAGACTGGAAGTAAAACAAAATAATGGGCTCATTTTGATTGGCAAGCGCTGGCGTTTGACAAATCTGAGCGCTGGCCCGTCCCTTAAATTTCCCTACCAGTAAAACAAACTCAAGCAAAGGCCTGATCTATGATCAATACTCCACAATATCAAATTTCCTCCATCAGGAAAAATCAAAGAGTGGCATTTTTTCTCTCTCGTCTTCTTCCGAGGATTGTTCGGCTGGACCGTTCCCCCTCGTCAAGAAGCTTCTCGTAGTACGGCCAATAAATCCATGAAGTGTGACCTTCACAACCATTTGCAGTGTAGCTTTTTCCGCCAGACTAAAGCGGGGAAACGGGGTGTACTCATCGTGTTATTGATATATGGCGCTGCTCCACGCATCCCTCATTAGCTTTAAGAATCTTGAAATCACCTGTCCCTGTCTTGTCAATCATAGAAGCGGTGTTCTAAGTTTTGAGTCGTCGTTATCCAATGAATGAGAGGCTATAACATCATCGGTTTGATTTCAGAGTGTTCTGATGCACAGGTTCCAAAAATGATATTGCGATGTTTGTGTTTTTCTGGCCGCGGATTTCATCGGGGTTGTTTAGAAACAGTCCTGGCTGCTCAGTTCAAGTTTAGATTATCTGCTTTTTAAAAGTATTTAAGAACTTTATGTGCATTTGTATTGGATCGTGTAGTGTACACTAAGGTAAGTCAATTTTTTTGTAATTTTCAGTGATGGGGATGGGGGCCTCTATCACTCTTGTAAGGGAGAGACAGACTTGTGATTTGTCAGCTTTGATTCCTGATTTCAGGATTTTTCTGTGGACCTCCCTGCACCTTCAGTTTTTCTGTGGGGCAAGGTGAACTCTACCACTTTGCAGAGTATCAAGTTTTGTAAAGTTAACAAAAGCCTATGAAGGCTTGTGATTTGTAATTCCCCCCCCCCCTAATTTTAGGATTTTTTTTTATGATGGCAGATTTTCTTTGAAGAAGTGAAATTGCAATCACAGTGGAGAAAGACTGGGCACTTGTTTTGACTAGACGTTCAGATGTTTAAAAAAAAAATCATATTGTAGATACACATCAAGATTGTACTGTTTCAATTCCAGTATTTTTCAGTAATCTCACGGTATCTCACCCCTGAGTGTAGAAGAAGTGGAGTTTGTAGTGTTTTTCAGGAGCCTGGAGGGATGAGAAATTTCAAACTTTCTTTAGATTTCATACTTTTTTTTTAATGTCTGAAGAAAAGAAAACCCATGTAGCTCTTATTTCTTTTGGTGAAATCATGCCCTTTGGAGTCTTTAATACCAACAAACTCTTGATTTTCAGGTCAATCAGTGCCTTTAAATCCCAGCTGAAATCTTAGCCAGGGCATAGCAGTTCAGGCCTGTATTGCTTCATTTTTCTACCTCCATGGATTTTGAAAGGGTAAGGGCACTAAGACATTTTCGCAAAACGTTGAGTTGTCAACAACTTGTTCTTTTCAGAACCAACACTACTCAAAAGATATTTATACATAGTGCTACTGCAAACCCAAGTATACTCCCAAGTTTCAAGTCCTAAGTATGGACAATATTGGTAATTACTCGAAATAATTGTAATAGCATAAATTTGTTCATGGTAACGAGCGATGGACAGCTGTTTATAGTATACAACATTGTGAGAAACGGCTCCCTCTGAATTAATCAACTTTTTGAGAAAGAAGTCATTTCTACCTAAGATATTGATTACGAAACCTCATGTTTAGAATTTGAGGTCTTGAATTCGAGCATCTGAAAGCATACAACTTGTGCAACAAGAGTGTTTTTTTCTTCCATTATTCTCTTGCAACTTCAACAACCAATTGAGTTCAAAGTTTCACAGGTTAGTTATTTTATGAATATGTTGAGATAAACCAGTGAGAAGAACGGTCTTTGACAATTACCAAAGGTGTCCAGTGCCTTTAAGGCAAGATCGAATATTAAGAAAAAGTGTAAGAAACACCGCCACACCGCGGAAAGGTGCCTCTATTTTTTTTGTCAAGCTTTCTCCTCTATGTGTATTAGACCAAGACAGGCCAAGTCTCCTTTTCCCTGAACTTTATTGCCATCATCAGGTTCTGTTGTTGTATTTAATCATAGATCTCATACTCAAATTACAACTAAATTGACAGGCAGTGACCCTTGACTGTACGGCAGAGTTCATCTGTCTTGGGTTTGAACAATCTCAGGCCATGCGGTCTAGCTGTGTTTTTCTGATAACAATGGAAATCTTGAGTTGTTCCAGTCATGTTCCAACAGAAGAAAATTTAGTTCCAGGTCAACGCAGTCTTTTGATTACTTGATATGAGGGAATTTTTTTTACTGTCCTTAAAGGCAGTGGACACTATTGGTAATTACTCAAAATAATTATTAGCATAAAACTTCACTTGGTAATGAGTAATGGGGAGAGGTTGATGGTATAAAACATTGTGAGAAAACAGCTCCCTCTGAATGAATCTAGTTTTTGAGAAAGAAGTCATTTCTACCTAAGATATTGATTACGAAACCTCATGTTTAGAATTTGAGGTCTGGAAATCAAGCATCTGAAAGCATGCAACTTCGTGTGACAAGGGTGTTTTTTCTTTTATTATTATCTCACAACTTCGACTACCGATTAAGCTCAAATTTTCACAGGTTGGTTATTTTATGTTGAGATACACAAAGTGAGAAGACTGGTCTTTGACAATTACCTATAGTGTACACTCTTTGTATTTGTCAGAGACCAGTATTCTCACTTGGTGTATCCCAACTTGGGATTGAATGATCCCAGTCAAGCTCTAGTTATGATAATGATGCAAATCTTTAGTTGTTCAAGTGGTCTTCGAGCAGAAGAAACTTAGTTCCAGATCAATGCAGTCTTTTGATTATTTGATATGAGGGAATTTGCTTACAGGATTTTGGGTACTTTTTGTACGACTCAAAACACAAAAATCCACAGATGTACAATAAACTTACACAGTTCAAAGATAATGATGGTAGAAAGCTTCCCTTAAAAATATTACTTACTGAGGTGCTGTTGTTTTTGAGAAATGAGTAAAACAATTTCATCAAACAATTTCATCAAAATAATTTCCGTTTCAGGTTCACAACAGATTTATGCAACTCCCCTAAAAATATTGCTCTGTGATTTGCATTTCTGAAAAACTTGACAACTAATGAAGCTGAAACTTACACTCTCTTAATGTAAAAGAGTAAAATAGCACTCTTTGAAGAGCCATATGAAGGACAACTCTTTTTCAAGTGGTCTTCCACTCTTTTAGATTGAAGTTTGCATCTTTTTGAGTGATTTTTTCACTAAGTCCGGGAGTGAAACCCTTCTAAAAGAGTGAAATAACCACCACAGTTTTTGAAGAGCCATATGAGGGACAACTCGAAATGTAAAGAGTGATGTTTTTCACTCTTTTACATTTAGAGAGTACATGTAATTTATAATACAAACATCTTCATTCACAGTGAGTAAGAATTCTTGTCATGGCCAAAAAACTTGATCAATATAAGGTATCCAAAGCTTTTGAGACATTGAGTCACATTTTGTTGGTGTTTATGGGATGAAGGCTTGGAAAGCTTAGAACTTTGTAATACACAGGGGTCATGTGTAGTGAAGTCGGGTAGTGGTAAACTGGCCACCATTGTGTACCACTGTGTAATAGGATCTCGAGAAGGAGAGCAGAGTGCCAGTGAAACCATGGTGTGCCAGGACCGATCTTTCTTTATGAGTCAACTTCATTTTCTGAGAATTTAGAAATATGTAAGGAGAGTGAGGAGGAGGTTTTGACATTGAAAAGTGAATAAGTAATTGTTTCTTTGGTTGGGGGAGGGGGTACTTGTGCCTTATTTGAGTTTGGAAGGTTCTGAGAAGGGCGTTGTTGTGAGGAAACGGCTCAGACTTTGCTTTTTGTTTTTTAGAGAATGAGGAAGAGGAACGATTTTTAGGAAATACCTCCTGACGGTTGCAGGAGAAATTTGTTGACTGTTAATGTTAGTCTCAAAATTGTGACGAGTTAAGTTGTTTATATAGGACGGAAGAATTTTCAGAGGGTTTTCAGTGTGCTGGTTCTTACAGTGGCTATTGTGTTGATTGATAGTGCAACGTTGGGTTTTGGTGTTTTTTAGTGACAGATTTGTTCACGCACTGCAAGAGATTTGCCCAGACATGCTTGGTAAGTGAAAAACACCTTTGTACATTGACATAAAGTGTAGAATTGAAAATACCATGGTCAAGGTTATTGCCAGGATTAATACAAAATCGTGGGGCATTCCGAACAAATTTTTAAAAAGGTTTTGCCTCAAGTAAAGCTGAGTTGAAACGCTGTCCTCTGATTGTTTCCTACTCTGATTGTTAATCATTGGTTTTAAAAGCCCCAAGATGAATTCTTGAGCATTCTTGATGATTTTTGTGAATTTGATCTCAAGTCCCCCACCTAATGAAAGAAACCCCACACTTGAAATCACTCTAATTCTCTCGTATTGGCCCAATACGCTAGCATGTGCATGTTTAGAAACACCTACAGTACTTGTAATTTGCCAGTTTTATTGTACCTTCTTGTTTGCTCAGTTCAGTTGTATCAGTATTGACTCATAGGATTACCATTTGGCATATAACTGTACACCAAGCTGATATCTCTGAAGAATTGAGACTTGTATACTGATCATTATTCCTATGGATACACAACCATGCTTGAGAGAAACCTAAAGCCCTTTTCACACGGCAGCAGTTTAGCAGGGGTCCCTTGCTTTGGTCATGCTTGTGAAATTGTACAAGTTGCACTTCATGTGAAACAGCTATGTTTGAATCCTTGTGTAGATCACTGGCATGAAGAATCTTTACTCACTGTGAATGAAGATGTATAATGTAGTATAATTTACCTGTAGAAATTGCTTAATTTTTAGCATGGTTGGAAAATTGTACAAGTTGCACTTTGTGTGAAACAGCAATGTTTGGACTGTCTTGTGAAAGATCAAGGTTTAGGGCATGACATGTATCTTTACTCACTATGAATGAAGATGTATGTAATATAATTTACTTAAAGAAGATTCAGCTTCATTAGTCTTCAAGTTTTTGAGGAAAAAAAATCACAAAAAAAAATCACAGAGCAATGTTTTTAGGGGAGTCGTTTAAATCCATTGTAGATTCTAAAATAGTGTCTGTAAAATTGTTTTACTCATCTCTCAAAAACTCCAGCTTAATTGTTACTTTCTTGAGTCAATAATACGTATCCAATTTTCGAATCAAATCCGCCAAGATTCGTCTTCATCGCTTTTAAAGTTCTAGAGTCTGTACAATTATAGACTTTGTTTTGTTTCCTAATTGAATACAACTGTTTGAAGTGTTAGCACCCAATGTCCAGAAATCAATTCTGGGTATTAGGCAAGATGTTTGCCCAGTTGCCCACTAATCCCGCTCACACAGTGGACTAGATCAGGTAGCCTTAGGGCTGTATCTGGGCTATTGTGGGCTGGGTTAAGTTCTCCTTTATGGGGCTGTGATAAAGAATGGGTCGCATTGTTCCAGCTCACTCCTTTATGGATGCTTCCAACATCAGACCATACAGAAAATCAATGGTGTGCATGCAACAACTCTGGCTGCATGAGAGATTGTGTTGCTAGTGATTTGTAGTTCTCTTGTTGTAAATAAATGGTTGTCATTTAATACCTCTAACCATTGATTGTTACATGTGTACTTTTACATTCAATGAGCTCATAATGCTGAACTGACTTTCTGTACAGGAATCCTGTGAGAGCATGTAACTTGTTCGGCGCTGTTTTGTTTGTAGCTTGTTTGACCATGGATGAAGGACTCAACAAATTTCTATATGGTTTTCTATTCCTTCCCCTTCATGGTTTGACACTGGTAAAATAGTCTCAGTTAAACTGTTATAAAGTATGCGTTTTTAGGCATTGCCTGGTTAGCTTCCTACACAGGCTTGGAATTTCATCTTTGAGAGGGCAAGGCCATTTTCATTTTGAATAGGGCACTTCCATTGGAAAGTATTTTAGTCTATGGTAAACTTGAAGGGGCACCTGAATGCCACCTCTGTGAAATTCCAGGTCTGCAAACAACTCAGAGCAGTTCTCCTTTACAGAAGAACTAATCTGAGCAATGCCGTCTCTACTCAAACCTCCGAATCCCTAAAAAATAGACCAGCATCTCAAACTCTTTTCAGTCTCCTGAAGATGAGTTGAGCCAACTAGTAGAAACAATCATATGAGACCAATAATTAAGAACGTGCTCCCGTTTGTGTTAACAACATACAACTCTGAGCCCCCCAACCACAGTACTCCTTTCAGAAGACCCAATCTGAGCAGTGCTGACTCTACACTGAAACTTATGAATCCCTATATAAAGAGACCAGGGGTTGATTTCACAAAGAGTTGGGACTAGTCCTAACTCCATGAGATATTAAAAACTTAAGGCTAGTTCTAATTTAGGTTGAGGTAACTCGTCCTAACTCAAGATAGGTCTCTTAACTCTTTGTGAAATCCACCCAAGCATCTCAAAAACCATTCAGTCTCTAGTCGACTACAAATTAAACCAGGCTTTGGTCGAAACATTGAAACAAAAGGTCACACAATGTGGTAGTGAAGTGATTAACGAGAAGTCCCCTCGATTTACTTAATGAAAGTAGTAGTCCCATAGATTTTCTATCTCCCTAGGTAGGACAACTCTTTTCAGAACTAAGTAGTCTCACAAATTTTGAAAAATATCTTCCACAGCAACTGAATAAATAATAGCAAGACAAGTTCCCTAAGAAAACATCTACTTGGCAAAGTAGGTATAAATACACCTTGGCCCAATTTCATGGCTCAGCTTACCATAAGCTAAGAATCGGCGCTTACGGCTTCTGCGCATGCGTACTCCCCGTTACTAGGAATCTATGCTTACAAGGCTAGCGCAGAAATTTGGGGCTTGCACATAAGCGGGGAATCGTGATCGTAAGCGCAGAATTCGGCGATAAGCAGAGCCATGAAATTGGGCCCTGGTATTACTGCAAATTTGAATATGTACATGTCACACAGTACTTTCATTTCCTGAATAAAAAAAGTTTCCTGTTTTTTGTACTTTTCAAAGCTTTTGCATTCATACACATGACCGCTTAATCCATTCAATGTTTAGGCAAGAGTTACGTTTTTGTTGTTGATTTCTTTGAATTTGTTTGTAATTTAGAGTGCGTTTATTTATTTTTTTTTTTTTTGCCTTTAATCAAAAAGTATTTTTCTGCTTTGTTGCTTTTACCGTTTTAATTTATTTTGGTTTGTATGAAATATCACTTATAAAATTGAACTTGTCATTGGGACATATTTACCCTCGGAAATGTTCTGGATGAAGTGACACGGCACAATGCTTGATTTTAGTCGACCCTGGACGGTCTGAGTTTGGTCTGAACGTGTTTGAAATGAAAGCCTTGCCCCCCTTACACTTCTTACACACTCAACAAAACAGAAAAAACACAAGAGAAAGGAAGAACAAATAAATAATCTGAACGATGTACGTCTGAAAGCTGAACAACGTGGGATAAACGTGGGAGCTGAACATTTAAACATTAAAAAAAAATGTCAAGTAGTTAACCACAAGGGAAAACTTTTTTATAAATTCGAAGAACTTTTGGTTTTAAAGGAACCCGTTGCCTTGGATCGGTCGAGTTGGTCTTTGAAAAGTGCCTGTAACCGTTTGTTATAAAATCGATATGTTAGAAAGATGTTGTAAAAGTAGAATGCAATGATCTACACAAATATGCCTCGAAATTGCGTGGTTTTCGTTTTACCGCGTCGACAAACACGGTCGGCCGACCGTGATAGTTTGTGACGTAAAATGAAAACCATGCAATTTTGAGTAATACTTGTGTGGATCATTATATTCTACTTTTAAAATATCTTTCTAACCATATGCATTTCATAACAAACGGTTTCAAACGCTTTTCATAGACCAACTCGTCCGATCCAAGGCAACGTGTTCCTTTAACCAAGAATAATTGACTGTAGCAGAACTGGAATATGCGACCTCCGGATTAGTATGCAATCCGGAGTGCTTCGGTCTTTATATAGGGCAGGGGCCGCACCGAGGCATTTTCTCCTTGGTAAAGTGCACCCTATGAGGAGATTTTTTTATACTTGAACATTTCAAGGGCACCAAGGCATAGACTATTTATACTGGAGCATTTCAAGGGCACCAAGGCATAGACTATTTATACTGGAGCATTTCAAGGGCACCAAGGCATAGACTATTTATACTGGAGCATTTCAAGGGCACCAAGGCAATGGCCATGGGGCATGGAGGTAATTGCCTTTGCTGCCTCTGTTTAGGCCTGAACTATGTGCTCTACCAACTGAGCAATCTAGCCCTAAGGCCTAATGTTGATAGGTCTCCATATTTTGTCGGTGCCAGTCAGAAGCCTTTTCTTTGTTCAACTCCAACTTATTTTTGTAACAATGAATGAAAACAGGCTTTCGCAAAATTTTATTCCAGTGACGAAAGAAAGAAAGAAAGAAAGAAAAAAAAAACCAGAATGGGGTTAATTGTAGGGCATTTCGACATACATGTAAGACATCTGATCCAATGGCTTCCACACAAACAAGGAACTCCCTTGGTCTTAATTCCACCCGTTTAAGTCTTGTATTATTCACCCTTGGCTAACATGATACCTCTGATCCTTGTTGTGGGCATATGTTGCGTGCGAGTTCTTGAAAAATAAGCGGCGATGATGTTACAAGAGTACAAGCTTTGGACAAGGAACACTAATTAAAGTCTCTCAAAGTTTCGCCTCCTCCTCTCCTTCTATTTATAGTCGAGCCAAGGACATCCTGGTGGAAAAATAGACCGCACGATCACGCCACCTTTTGTTTTCTCCGTTCGTGGGTCCCTGTGTGAAAGGATGCAAGTCTGAAACGGGAGAAGGTTGTTTGGTTTCGAGGGAGATCGAAAAAGCTATCATGTAATCAAGTACAATGTAGTTTGACGTCAAAAGACATTCATGCTTGGTTTTTATCCACAATTTTGAAGAAAAAAAAAGTGCTTACAAAACATGCTCACTTATTTGACAGATATCTTGACATGAAGACTATTAGGTGAAGTATGTGGGAAATAAAAAAGGCTGTTGACAGAAAAGGAAAAAAAAAAAAAAAAGTCTGAAAGATACTCAGGGGGCGATTTCAAAGATGGTAAGAACTTTAGGAGTCCCAGGACTATTTAGGAGTTAAGGCTTAGGGCTAGTCCTCAAAACTTAAGGCTAGTCCTAAGTAACTCGTCCCAACTCGAGGTAAGACTTAGGCTGTGTCTGAATTGTCTTCTAAAGCTACGGCTACGGCTGTTGCTAAGGGTGTTGCTAAGGCCGTCCTAAGCTTCAACGCATAATGACATGGATATCTAACTGTAGCCCTAGCTGTAGTCGCCAATTTGGACATGGCCTGAGTCTTAACTCTTTGTGAAATACACCCCCAACCACATAGTATCACCCAACTGAAAGTTTCATTTAATTGCAAATATTAATTTACAGAAATTGCTTCAATCTCAGATTTCAGTCTCGTATTTCATAGAAATTTTTTCTCACCCAAAGGAAAGCTTGTGGTAATGGAACTTTGATAATGCCGAATGGGTCCACGTTTTTTTAGTGCCCTGCCGTTGGCTGACGGCCAGGGATGGGAACAAAAAAGTTGAATGTTATTACTCCATATTTGCCTTGAGCTAAAAGTTGGCAGTTGAAATAGTCATAGATGTTTTGAAGTATTAATATATCTAAATGTCCCCTGCTGTTTTCCATCAATGTCTCCAATCCCATCTTAACATGATACTCCATCCATCAAGAGCCCATTCCATTGCACCATCTTGACCACATCTGTAGTTTCTCAAGGAGGCGAGACTTTCTTCCTCCGTGAAGTATGTCACCCCAGGAGCGACCGTATTTTTTTTATCGGACATCTTAAGGCGTCTTCCCCACTGCCATTGGATCATCCTCGCCACTTCACTTGTTTACCACCGCGGTTCCTTTCTACATCCAGATAAAAGGATTTACCCTCTAATCCTCTGACAGGTTTACCTAATGCTCGTACCTTGATCCCCCCTCACTTGAAGAGGTGGGTTGTTTCTCATCTCAACCCGCCTGACCCGAAAGAACTCCTGTATAGCGACAGCTTCAAGTAGCTCTGAATTGTCTCGCTGCAGCTGCTGCTGAGTTGTCTCCTGTTGTCTTGGGTTTTATTAGTCGCAGATTCTTTCCCATTCATCTGGATAATGGAGTAGTCTTAATTCCATTGTGATAGTGCCCTCTCTCAATTGCTCTTTTGAAGGTGCGGGAAAGGCTTGAATCGCAGATTTATTTTATTTATCATGTAACCACTACTTGTATAAAGGCACAAGAGGGCGCCACAGGATTGAATTAATCTTATGGTTTGTCCTTACCTAGCGACTTCGGCTAGGGCTATAACCAAAGTGCCCTCTCCCAATTGCTCTTTTTGAAGGTGCAGGAAAAACTTGAATCGCAGATTTGTTTTGTTTATCAAGTAAATAAAGTATTTGTACTCAGAGTAGGAACTATTCGTACGATGTACCAAGTCACAAGAGGGCGCCACAGAATTTAAATGAATCTTAGTCCCTGTCCGAACGAATTGACTTTTGCTAGGGCTATGGCCGTTTGCTTAAGAATGCGCCAATGGTCGCCAACACTAATGTCGAACATTTGAAGAAGCGTGTGCGATTGAACGTGCAACGCACAAGTTTCAGCCAATGAAAAGTTTCCTTTGATCTCATTGAGGGTGCTGTTTGGGCTTATTTTCAGCAATCCGGCTGTAGCGACTGCCGAAGCCATGGCTATGGCTGGCTTACTGCAAACTGCTGTCCTCTATCTTCACAGTTTAGACATCAAAAAAACTTTATTGATCTCCAAAAGAAGAAATTGCATTGCTCTTACAAGTAAAAAAAAAAAAACACCAAATATAAATATGTAACAACAGGCAGATACAAAAATAGCACAAGATACAACGCACAAGGATTTAAGAATAAAAAAACATACCCCGACAGGCCATTTCTATACAACAATATAAAAATATAGTGAATAATTTATGTTAAAAATATGCAAAACATTGTGAACCAGCACTTATCTTTTATACAAAGCGTTAAAAAAACGTCATACCCATGGGGACAAAAGATTGAAGATGACGGTTAGAGCGAGCAGTCAGCAGTCTCACCCTACCACTGCTTGGAATAATATGATCAGCATTAGTCGAAATCATTCAATGTGTTAATTAATTCCAGGAAAATAATTGTAGTAAAGTAGTTGATTTGAAGAATATTAGGTACATTAATAAAGCTCCCTTACATTAAACAAAACTTCAGAAAATGTACGCTGACAAATTTCTTTGGTATAATTTTCTTTCTGTAAACTGCGAAAAACTGTTCTTCGAATGAATGAAATTCGTACAGCATGTTAGACATTAAAATTAACAACAGGGAATGTTTAAAATGAATTGGATGTAAAAAACATTTCTGTTTTCTTGCAAACTATTGTTTTACAAAACAAATGATACCAATTGAAAACTCACTCCGCGGTAATGAAGTTAACATTAAACGAGAAGTCTCCTCGATCCACTAAAGCTAAAATAGTAATTCCCAGCCAATTTTCTACCTTCCGCCCAGGTAGCAGTCCAGGTAGCAGTTAAAAAGCAGGACAGTTCTTCTCAGAACTGAGAAGTCTCTCGAATTTCAAAAAATCTAGAGTATAAAGAAAGACAAGTTCTCAAAGGTCATAATCTACATAGCAAGTAGATGAACACATGGTGTTACTGCAAACCAAATATATAAATGATGTATTTTTTGGCATTCAGTTTACTTGAAGTTGATTGTTTTCCTCTGTAGATATGGTAAGCAACGCAGGTCGCCATGGTGGCACTGGAGGAGGAGGAAACATGTCTATGCCTTGCCCGACAACTG